>NW_028258136.1:332209-664419 GCF_053883595.1 Heterocephalus glaber
TTTTCTCCGTTCTTCTTTATGAACTAATTTCTTCCTTTTCTTCTTCTTTTTGTCTTCTCTCATCCTGTGCAAACCAGTCTATCTTTCATCTGTAATATACCTCAGTATTTCTGGGTTGTTGAAAAGGGAGTGAAATTGTTAAAAAGAAGTTTTAAATTACAAGATCGATATATGATTGGCTCTGTAAATACTGATATAACCAGTAATGGTTCTCTCTTTGAAACCTGGTGACCAGCACTGATCCTATTATTTGAGTAGGTTGAAGATGTGCATAAACATCAAAGCATAACCAAACCCAAGATCATATCACAGGGAAACATACTATAACTAAAGAGATCTTTAAAGTGGCAGTCTTTCTACACTAACAGAGCCTCAACTTTCAGCACAAAAATAGAAACGTGAGAAGACAAGGCAACAAGATGCCTCCAAAAACTTAACTCCCCAAAAACTGATCTCATGGACATTCCAGAAAAAGCATTAAAAGGAAAAGATAAAAATATTTTAAAATATTGAAGAAAAAGTAAATAATTCCACAAAATGTTCAGTGAACTCAGAGGTTGTAAATAAACAGATAAAATACTTAATTGATGAAATGTTTAATGAGCTTAAAGAAGACACATGCAAAAAGCTTATTGAATTAAAGAAGAATGACCACTTTAGTGAAGAATTAGAGATGATGAAAAAAATCAAGCCAAAATCAAGAATATAAAAAGTCTGTTAAAAGTATGGTCAGCAGTAATGACCAATATGAGGAGAGAGTATCAGGTTAGATTGAATTGTTAGATCATGTATTCAATGATACCCTAAAAAAAAAAACACCATAGGAACTGGATCTAAAAACTGATAGATGGCTTGACAAAAAACAACCTAAGAGCTATAGAAGTTAGGGAACAATTGGAAGATGACACAAAAGGTATAAAAATTTTGTTCACAGAAGTTATAGCAAAAAAATTTTCAAGTCTAGAGAAAGAACTGAGGCATGTAGAACCCCAAATAGCTACAACTAGAAAAGAACTTCTCCATAACACATCATAGTTAAAATTCCAAAAATTCAGCACAGAGAAAATACTAAAATTAAAATTTAAAACTTGTAGAAGGAAGGAAGCTATAAAGATCAGAGTGGAGGGGCTGGGGATTTAGCTCAGTGGTTTCGTCACGTGCTGCGCAAGCGCAAGGACCTGAGTTTGATCCCCGGTACCAAAAACAAAAAAAGATCAGAGTGGAAATTAATGAACTTGATACTAAAAAATACAAAGATCAATGAATAAAGATCTTTGAAAGGATACACAAAATTGCTAAACCTTTAGCCAAATTTGCCAAAAGAAGGAAAAGAAAGGCTCATATCAGTGCCATTAGAAATAAAAAAGGCAACTTACTGTCAAAAAATTGAGAATTATAAAAAATGACTTTGAAAACTTATATTCCAATACAATGGAAAATCTAAGCAAAATGGATAAATTTCTGAACAAATAAAATTACCAGAACTGAAAAAATATATAAAACATGAATAGACTAATAACAGAAAAATGTTATAAAGCGTAATAAAAATCCTACCAAAATTTCAGAACCCAGATGATTCACCTCTGAATTTTACCAGACCTAACAGCAGTTCTCCACAAACTTTTCCATGAAGTGCAAAGGGAAAGAACACCATCAAGCATTCCTAATCATTATTATGATATAAAACTGAACAAGGACTCAACAAAAATCAGGAAAGCTACAAGCCAATTATTTTAATGAATATAGATGCAAAAATCTCCAATAAGATACTTGGAAACAGAATACAACCAATTATTAAAAAGATCATATATCATGAACAAGTTGGCTTCATCCCAGACATGCAGGGATGGTTCAATATACATACATGAATAAATGTAATAGACCACATAAACAGAAGTAAGGACAAAAATCACCACATCATCTCAATACATGTAAAAAAAGGCCTCTGAAAAATCAACATTAATTCAGGATAAAAAGAAAACCCTGATAAAAACATGACATAAAGATAGTACCTTAAGTTGATAAAATCAAATCAAAATTGATCAGAGACTTAAATATTAAAACAGAAACACTAAGTCAGGTGGAAGAAAAATTGCAAAACATTTTTTTCCCATTAAGTTTATTGGTACATTTTAGGTATAAAATACAGTTACATTCATCATTGGGATCTTGTACCTTTACATGAGTATCTTGGTTCTTATTTTTTTCCCCTTCCCTATTTGCAAAGACCTTGTTTCCATTTTTTTTCCTCTTCTCATATTTTTTCCTTTCCCTTTTATCCCTTCCCCTACCTCTCACAATTCCCCTGCTCTTTTAAACATTTACTTCCTGTAACACAATATCAGTTACACATTTTTTTTAATTACAATATTAAGATCTAGGAGACATTGCCACAGATTTTACAGAATTTAAAAGGATATAGAAAGCATATTACAAAAATCTTTTTTGAAATAAATTTGACAACTTCTAAGAAGTGCCTTGGAAGACAAATTAATGAAACTAACTCTGGAGGAAATATAAAACTTGAATAGCACCTATTAAAGAAAGTATATTCCTAGCTTGAAAACCTACCTATATGACAACAGCAGGCTCATAAACATTTTAACTGATAAATTATAGCAAACAATTAAAGCAGAAAAAAAGAAGGAACACTTCTCCCCTCATTTTAGGAACTCAACATTGTGCTTATCCTAAAACTGGATAAAGATAAAAGAAGAAAAAAGTATGAACATAGATAGAAATTTGTTTAACAAAACAAACTATTGGAAGTCAGATCTGGCAGTATGTAGAAAGTGGTTTTGTTATAGGGATGGTAGTGTTGGTTCAGCATTGGAAGATCCACCCCCAAAAGTCATCATTTAAACAGAGGAAAGGAAAAAGCCATATGATCCTATGTCCTAAAAAGCCATATGTCACTAGTTAGAGAAAAAGTATTGGACTAAATTCTACAGCTGTTCTTGGTAAAAGCTATCAGGAGCCTAGAAGTAGAACAGAAACTTCTCAACAGATTAAAGACAGGCACTCCATACTTCCAGCAAGAATGCCTTATATAAAAGGAGAAGATACGATGCTTTCTCCTTAAGGTGGGGAACAAGGGCAGACATGCATACTCTTTATCTGTCCATTAAACTTTGAAACCTAGGCCCCACCAAAATAGTCTGGCAATAAAATGACACAACTAGGATAGGATTGGCATGGCAGAAGCAAAATCTTTATATGTAGATGAAATGATCATCTACAGAGAAAATACTAAGAAATCTCTAGGAGCCCCTAGAACTTGTACTTGAATTTAGCAGGATTAGAAAACACAAGGTATATATAAAAATTCAGGTCTGTGTATACTTGCTATAAATGAAGAACTGGATATTGAAATTTAAAAGTTATGTAGGAGTACAAAGGACCTAGAAAAGTTAAAAACAAAAGCAAAAACAAAAACAGTGTTGGAAGATGTTTAGTACCTAATTTTAAGACTTCTTCTAAAGCTACAGTAATCAAGGCAGTGTTGGTGTAAGGAAAGACATATAGATCATTGGAATGAATCTAGAAATAGAACCACACATATATGGTCCACTGAGTTTTGAAAGATTATTTAAAATTAGCATTTTATAGAATATAAACTCAATTCAAGAGCCGAGGAAGAGATAGTGTTTTCAGCAAATGGCACTAGAATACCTGGTATCCACATATAAAAAATTAACCTCAATCCTTTTTTTCCATACATGAAAATAACTTGAAGGGATCTATGAACCTAAATAAGAAAGCCTAAAAGTATAAAACTTTAAGAAGAAATTAGAAGGGAAAATATTTATGAATTCAGGGTAGGCAAGAACTACCTAGAATACAAAAGACATGATATATAAAAGAAAAAAATTGATAAATGGGATTCCATCAAAATTTAGAACTTTAAATAACATCATTAAAATGAAAAATAGTCCTTAAACAGACTATATTTACAATGTATATAACCTATGACCAGAATATATAAAGAATTCTTAGAGCTCATTAATAGACAACCCAATTAAAAAGTAGACACAAGATGATAAATAGCCAGTATAGAACAAGGAATAGTGTGCAACTCTAGAATCAGAAAAATACTAATCAGTACATTAATAAGATTGAATTATACACTCATCAGGGAGATGAAGTTAAAAGTTTTAGAAGCCTTGTCATGACTTTTTCTTTTTGTTGGATTCTCCCGCTTTGCGTTTAATTTGTCACGCCCAATGGATTCATTCTGCTGGGTTTCCTGGGGTTGTGAACCTCATTGTCTTTTCCTAGGGTATTGTCTAAAGTTTTTTGGAGTGCCGGTTTGGTATTCATGAAGTTCCTGAGGTGCTCTTTATCATGAAAGTATCTTATTTCTCCATCAATTTTGAAAGATAGTTTTGCAGGCTACATCAATCTGGGTTGGAGGCTGTTTTCCTTTAGGGCTTGAAATACATCACTCCAAGCTCTTCTTGCCTTGAGGGTTTGCATTGGGAAGTCTGCTGTGATTCTGATGGGCTTTCCTTTGTATGTGATTTGTTTCTTTTCTCTCACTGCTTGTAGAATTTTGTTCTTCTGTTGGATTTCTGGAATCCTAATTATTATAGGCCTATGTGTAGATTTTTTTTGATTAAGACTAGCTGGAGTCCTATATGCTTCACTTATCTGTATGTCAAGTTCTTTTCCCCTGCTTGGGAAGTTTTCTTCCATCACTCCTGTGAAGAGTTTTTTTATGTCATCTGCACTCTCCCGTTTCTTCATTGACTCCAATCAGTCTTATGTTATTCTTCTTTGCATCTTCTAGCAGCTGCTGGATTGATTTCTCATGTTCCCTTACAATTTTAAAGCAACTTTTCTTTTCCTGGTCACTAATTGCAATCTTATCTTCTATATCTGAAATTCTATCCTCACATTGGTTCATTCTGCTGTGCAGACTTTTGATGGAGTTTTTAATCTCTTGGAAATCTGTTTGTATCTGTTTTATGGATTCCATTTGTTTCCTATGTTGGGATTCCATCATGTTCCTCAGATCCTCTATTTTTTTATCTGTGCCCTCTCTAGATTTATTAGTCATGTCTTGCACCATGAGCAAAATCTCTGCTGTTATCTGAGTAATTATTTCTGATTTCATTTTTCCCAGATCCTCTTTCATTGCCAGTTCAGAGTCCAGGTGGTTGAGTATCAGATTGTTCCATCTCATTTCCCTTTGGTGTCACTGTAGGTGATCCAGAAGTCTGTTTTTGAGACTTGTTTACATGTCTTCTCATTTCCAAGGGAGAGGATGCTTCTGGCGCCTACGCGGCTCACCTTCTCTGCCCTAGGAGCCTGGTATGGCAGTGGGGGCATTTCCTTCTGGGTGCTGGGACCAGCTCACCTTCTCTCTGCAAAACTTTTGAAGACAGGCATACACACAAACTTGCTTAAAACCATTGCATAAGACATAATAGCAAGAATAAACAAATGGGATTATATCAAATTGAAAAACTTGTGCTAATCAAAGGAAAGAATCAACAGAGTGAAGAGACAACCTATAAAATGGGAAAAAAATGCCAATTCCTCCTTGGACAGAGCACTATTGTCTAGAATACATAAAGAACTCTAAAAATTAGAACACCATAATGAAAGACCCAGTCAAAAAAAATGGGAATCAAACTGAATAGACATTTCTCAATAAAAGTAGAAATATCCAATAAATATATTACAAATGTTCAGCATATTTGACCATCAACTCAGCAGATCAAAACAACAGTGAATTCTACCTTATTCTGGTGAGGATGAATATTGTCAAGGACTCCAAAAACAACAAATGCTGGAGAGGTTGTACTATAATAGGAGTCCTTGTACACTATTGAGGAGTAGTGTAAACTAGTAAACCATTATGAAAATCAATATGGAGATCCCTCAAAAAAATTAAATTATAAATTCCATTTGATCTAGCTATACCTCTTCTGGATATCTTCCTGAAAGAGTTAAAGTCATCACACTACAATTGTATATGCGTACCCCTGTTTATAGCAACACAACACACAATAGCTAAATTATGGAAGTGCCCCATATGCCCATAAGCAGATGAATGGATAGAGAAATTGTTATATATACACAACAGATTACTACTCATCCATAAAGAAGAATAAATTTGAGTGACTTGTAGGAAAATGAATGGATCTTGAGACCTTCATACTAAGTGAAATAAATCTGACACAAAAAGTCAAATATTACAGCCAAAATACAAATAATTTAAGGAGCAAAATGAAAGATAGTAAGAAACAGATAAGTAGACTCTGTGGAGATGGGAATGGATCTAGGAAAGGAGATGAGAGGGAGAGAAAAAATAGGAAATAAAAATGACAAGATACAATTCCTCCAAGATAAAAGTAATTACTATGCATCACACAAATATACTCATAAAAAGTTTTTAAAAGAAAACAAAAATGATATCAAAACCAAAACAATACTATTGATATAAAGCACAAAACTAAAATCATCTATATTCCTACCATCTATAAATAACCACTTTTTTAGATTTGAGTATAAATATTTGATATTAGATCATCTGTATTTTTAAACAACTTAACTTTGTCATTGTTTCATATTGGTAAACATCAATAGGATTGTCCATAATGATTTCATGTCTCTTCAATGGGGATATTATCATTTAGTTTGCCAAATCTTCTTTGTTTGACATTTTGTTCTGTCAAGTTTTACTATGATAAAACACTGCTGAGAGACAGCATTTTTGGAAACATTCACTTTTTTGGTTTTTATGTAATTTCATTCCAATTCACAATAATTTTACACTATATAAATTATAAGGTACACTGGGATTTTTTTCAATACAGTTATACATTGTGTAATGATCAACTCAGAGTAATCAATATATGCATCACTTCCAATACATGATTTCTTTGTTATGAGATGTACAATCCTTCCAGCCATTTTGGAATGTGCAATGCATTATTATTAACTGTAGTCAATCTAATAGGTAATGGAACACCAGAATTTGTTCCTTCTTTCTTCCTATAACAGTATACTCATTAACCAAACTCTCTCCAATGCCCTTTCTCCATCCCCTTCCCAGCCTCCAGTAAACAATCTTCTACCTCTCTTTTCATGAGATAAACATTTTTGGATTTCCAGAGATGAGTGAGATTGTGTAGTATTTGTTCTTCTCTGCCTGACTGACTTCACTTATTTCCTCAGGATAAATTTCTAATGATCAGACTGCTAGATTCAATGATGTGCTCTTCAAAAATATTGCTGAAATGTTTTCAGAAAAGCTTTTAATTATACTCCTACCCGCAATAGGTAAACATATCTTTTTCCTATGTCTTTTCTAACAATTTCCTAATAAAATGAGCCAATTTGATGCTAAAATACCATCAAATTACTTTAATTTATATTTCCTAGTTAAAAGTTATGTTTGGGTTCAAAGAGTCATTTTTATGTTTCTTGACATTTTCATTTATAGGTTGTATATGAATACTTAAATCTACTTTACTGAAGCATAATTGGAATAAAATAAAATAAACCTAATTTATGCAGACAGTTCAGTGATTTTTGACAAATGTATGTGTCCATGCAACCACTACTCAATCCAGGTACGCATGTGACATTTTCATCACCCTAAAAATTTCCCTAATGTGATCAATGACCACTATCCTTGCTCCTGGCAAGTAATGCATGATTTCAATCACTCTGCGTTAATTTTTTCTGTTTTCAAAATTTATAAAATGTTGCCCATTTTATGCACTTTTATACCAAGTTTCTTGAACTAAAATGTTTTGAGATTAGTTTATACTGAGATTGGTTCATGTGTGTGTCATAGTTACCTTCTTTTTATTGCTCAGTACTATTCAATCACATGAATATAGTCACTCGCCAGTTCAGTGAAGCTTGTATTGTTTCCAAGTTAGGACAAGTATAAAGAGAGCTTCTATGACTATCTACACCCAAGTGTTCACTGGACATAGTGCTTCCACTTCACTTTGGCAAATAGCTAGAGTGGATTTTCTACATTGTGTGGGATGTGTAGTTTTAATATTATAAAAATCTCTTAAAGTATTTTCCAAAGTGGTTATGTCATTTTGCACTTTCACCACAATAAATGAGAGCTTCAGATACTCCTTACTAATGCCAATATTTTTAATTTAGCCATACCATTACATATGCAATGGTTATGCTGACTTTATTTACATTTTCCCAATAACTAATAATATCAGTACTATTTCCATATTCTTAATCACAGTTTACTATTTATACATTGCTCATTTGACTATTATGTTTTGTCATTTTTGAGTCTGGATCAGAGCCTTTAGTCAAATATAGATGAAATATTTTCCCACTTTTCATTTTCTTAGTAGCATATATCAAGGAACAGAGTTTTAAATTTTTATTACATCCATGTATATTGTGATAAATGTGCTGAGTTTTTTCCTTCAGTACTGGCAATCAAATCCAGAGCTACTCAACTAAGCTACATCTTCAACATTTTCAAATTCTTTATTTTGAAACAGTCTTGCTAAGTCCCTAAATTGACTGGGCTGGAATTTCTAATCCTCTTGTCTCAGACTCCCAGCTTACTGAGGTTACAGGCACATAGCTACCTACACCACGCCTAGTGCTTTGCTGTTGCTCTTCCTAAGATTCTTTGCCAAATCCAAGGTTAAGATTTTTATTTCTTCCATGTCCTCCAGAAATTGTATTGATTTCATTTTTATATTTTGGTCTGTGATCCATTTTGAGATAATTTTGATTAACTTTGGATTATGGAACATTTCAAAGTATGAGAACAATAGAGAAGAGTACAATAAACCCATATATACTCAAGGCAATAGCAGTGATTCTCAACACTTTCAATCTTGTATAATCTATTCCTCACCAACTCCACTCTCCATGACAATGAAGAGGAGGAGAACAACAAGGAGCAGGAGATGATGGTGATTACAGCTCTTTTTCAGGTAAAGTTGTGTACATTTAAACATAAAATGATTAGCTGCATAATTTTGACAAAGATACGTCGCCAACACGTTTTCCATTATTCTAGAAGGTTTCCTCTTTTTCTATCCAGGTAATCTTTTCTTCTAAGACCATACTAGCCAAGTTTTTTTTCACCTTAAATTAAAGTTGCCTCTCCTATAATTTCATTAAATTAATCACACCATATGTGATCTTTGACCTGGCTTCTTTTGGCCACAGACAACATGCCCTTTGAGGTCCTGCTTCTTCTCTCCAGTGACTCTCTCATGGATCACGAGTATGTGTCTGCATTTTCCACCCATGCCCTGTCCCAGTCATCCTTGTTCTAAGATCAAGCTTATAGCTATAGCCCCACCACCACCAAGCCAGCTCCAACTGAAACCTACCCCCAAGAAGAGATTGTCACTGATATTTGTCCAGGAACATTGACTCAGTGCAGCTGTGAACATCACCTTACACCATTCTTTCCACAGATTTTAAAGTAAGACTGCTCTAAGCATGAATCACCATTGACTAGATTTCTAATTTGAGGCTTGATTGTGTTACCCAACAGGCAGACTAAAGACACATCAGCATAAGGGATAGCTTTGAAAAAGATCTCTAAAAGTTTTCAATAAAAACAAATTCTAGAGAAAAGCTACTTTAATTTCAACATGTATTTAACTATTGTAATTTCAAAAGTTAAAACATTTATTCTGAATTGCATGTGGATAGTGTCTAAAGGTCCTAATCAGGCCCTTCTTTAGCCCTTCTAATACCTCTTTCTTTCTACCTCCTGGATTCTGATTACATCACCTAAGTAAAGAACCTGCTAATGTCTCCCACACAGCAGATGCCAGATCGTTGTCACTTCCTTCTCCTTTCTCCATTTACCTCAGCTTCTCTCCAAATCCCAAGCCACACAAACATAAACAAAAATATCTGTGGGATTTTTTTTATCTATTGTTTTATAATCAGGAAATCCAAGCCTCTATTGAGTAGGTGGGCCATGTGGGAGTTGGATTTTCTAATTCTTCCCCTAGCAGTGCTGCTAGCTTGCCACATTTCCCAGGGATGGCTTCAGTCTACTTAACACCTCTTACTTCAACCACAAGACAGAGATGAGTGCTGATTCCCCTTAGAACCCTTCTAGGAGGATGGCAACTGAAAGTCAGAGGCTCTCTCTTACAACACTCCCTTCCTGCACCATCATTCTCCAATGCTTCAGTTGCAGAAATCCAGGCAGAAAACCTCCTAGAACTCTCAGCTGTCCTAGGAAGAAGTCTTCATTGTCTAATTCTGGTACCCAAAAGTAAGGGGGCCAGAGACAGACTAAAAGGCCATCATAACACTTGAATGACTGAGATAAACAGCATAATGCCGCACCCATCATGTCCTAAATCAGCATTTCTGACTCAGAAAACAGGCTGGGGAGGAGGACAACCGAAGAAAATCAGTGCGGAGATAAGCAGTTAAAGGGGCCTCTAGTGAGTTCTTCATAATTGCTCCCAGGGCTCCTCCTGCTCCTCTGTTCTAGCTCAGAGCTGCCTCACAGCCACATTCCTATCACAGCATCTGTTCCCACTAAGAAGCTGGCTGTGTGGTCAGCTCCTGGAGGGACTCACTGGCCAATTTAGTCAGCATGAGACTGGCATAAACACACAAACACACGGCACCTCTCTGGCTTTGCATATTACAGCAATCGCAGGCCACCTCAGGGAGCAAAGGGAGACACCAACTGACTCCTAATGTCCATTGGTTTATAACATGACTATTTTTATGCTGGGTAAAGCCATCATAAAAGGTATGACTGGAGAAAGTGACCCAGATGCTATCTAAGACTCTGGTTTTCAATGCTTTTCCAATACTTCTTCTTTTATGAGTTTGACTCCAAATAAAGAAATACCCAGCCAGGTGTGGTGGTGTATGCCTACTATCCCAGCACTCTGGGAGGCTGAGGCAGGATGACCACAAATTCAACCACAGCCTGAGCAAGTTAGTAACTTAGAGGGACACTACCTCAGAATGAAAAGGGGCTGGGATCTTGGTATGTAGCCCAGGGTGAAGATCCTGGACTTAATTGCCAGTTTGGAAGGAAGGAGTGAAAGAAAAGGAGGTGGAGAAGAAGGGAAGGAGGAAAGGAAGGAGGGAAGAAGGAAGGAAAAGAAAGGAAAGAAAGAAAGATTTATCAAAGTAATAAAGTTCATTTATTGATTCATGTTTAAAATTGATATTTCTAGCCATTTAGCACTTTGGATATTTAGAAAAAAGCTTTCTTTATAGAACACTGAAAAATGTTGAATAAAAAATGCTGAAAATAAAAATGTTAATACACCAACTGTTTTCACTGGTCCTTAAAATTCAGTGAAAATAAATTGTCTCTTCTAATATGAAACTGCTGGATGGTGACTTGATAAAAAAAATAGATTTTCAAACTTATTTACTGCTTCTTTCAAACATTCAGATCCTTCCATGATTATCCAGAAGCTATGCATTTCTCCATTGTGGCCAAATGTATAGTTTATTTCTTTGAAAAAATCTTTAAACTGTGATTCTCTTAGTCATGAAATAATGTATGACTTTCCACTCAGCATTTTGTAACCTATCAACCTACACAAGATCTAAATAACTACACTGAGATTAAAGTGTCCCATGAAAGAACTCACTCTTCATGACACCAAAAAAATCACAGTAGTGTACTTTTCTGCTCTTTGGACAAGGCCATGTTAAGGAAATTTTTTCAATTCCAATACCCTTATAAAAACATAGTATTCAAAAAGTAGTTACTAAGATATTAAATTAGGGGCCGGGGTTTTAGCTCAGTGGTTCCGCCACCTGCTTTGCAAGTGGGAAGTCCCGAGTTTGATCCCTGGTACCAAAAAAAAAAAAAAGATATTAAATTACTGTAAATAAAATCATAATTTAATGTTTCATCAGATTTTTAAAGGAAATATATAAATAGGCCAATATAACAAGGAAACAGATTTATAAAAGCAACAGTAGACTGGAGTTGAGCTATATATCCACATAGAACATATATATTTCTGTATCTCTAATATCTGTTAAATAAGAAAACAAAATTAAATTATTAATAAAGCCCAATCAGATCAAATTATTTTGAATATGATAAATAAATCTTGGAATAGTTGAGGTCAGGTGGAAAAAGGATTAGGAAGAATAAATCTGTATTAGTCAACCAAATAGAAAGACTTAAAATATCCTTTCTATAAAAGACAGGGAAATAACCTGGAATTTGACTCCCTCATTAAAAGTACAGACACTAATAAACAATTCTATCTTCTTTTTCAAATATTGTTTATTTCTTAAGAAAATATTTTTCTGCTCCAGGTTTTCCTCAAAGCAATTTTAACATCTTTATTCCTCAAGCTATAGATTAATGGATTTAACATAGGTTCCACAATAGTATAAAACAAAGAAGACACTTTCCCTTGGCCAAGAGGCAAAACAGATGGTGGTTTGAGATATACAAAAGCCCCAGAACCAAAAAAAAGGGAAACTACAATCATGTGGGAGCTGCAGGTGCTAAAGGCTTTGGATCTACCCTCTGTGGAACGAATGTGAAGGATACTAGACAGGATGAGGGTATAAGAAATGAAGATGGTGACAATGGGTATCCCAATGTCAATGGCCACAACAATAAAGACCACCAACTCATTTGCGTAAGTGCTGTTACAAGAGAGCTCAAGGAGGGGGAATATGTCACACATGAAATGATTGACAAGGTTGTCAGAACAGAAGGTCAGACTCATTATGCTTCCTGTGTGGACAATAGCCCCAGCAAAGCCCATCCCATAGACACCTAACAAGAGGAGAAAACACACCTGGGGAGACATGGTGACTGTGTAAACCAGTGGGTTACAGATGGCAACATAGCGGTCATATGCCATTGCTGAAAGAATGAAGGACTCAGAAATGACAAAGAAGCAGAAGAAAAAGAGCTGAGTCATGCACCCAGAATGCAAGATCCTGTTCTTCTTGGAGATAAAACTCATCAACATTTTGGGGGTGATGGTAGTGGAGTAAGATAAATCTATTATGGAGAGGTTGAAAAGGAAGAAGTACATGGGGGTGTACAGGTGAAAATTCAGCCCTATCAGGAAAATCAAGCCCAGGTTCCCAAGAACTGTGACCATGTAGAAACCTAGAAACAGGAGGAAGAGGGGGATCCGAAGTTCTGGCTGGTCCGTTAAGCCTGCAAGGATGAACTCTGTCACAGAAGAATTCCCAGCTGTCATTCTCTCTTGAGTGTTTTCTGTGGGGTGAAGAAAACAGGACCATTTGCAAACAGAAATATCACAATGTCCCTTTTCTATCTCTCTTCTAGTCTTGGAAAAGGCATCCGTAAAGAGAGATTTGATATTGTTAGGAAGACTTCACATTTACTAGGGGTAGTAGCAAATTACCAACTGACTTTAACTTTCCAAATACCATTTGAGGCTAAATTTGGCCTGCAGAATGAGAGATGGTGATGTTCAAGACAGAGATTCCACAAACATGCTATGTGAGCTTTAGATTTTGAAGTAAACACTATCCTTTCGTCCCTGTCCTCTACTTCAGTTGCTGCTCCTGAGCCTCTTTCCTGTCCTGAGGGGCAGAATATACCACGTCTCTGGATCATTGTTGTAAGACCAAAAACTGAGGCTGTGTTCTTGTTGTTATTGTTTTAATTCAACATTTTCACTTTATGTTTTAATTGACTTCATTTTAACAAATATGGAGGTTGTATTTTTCTAACGTTTCTTAGCTCAAGTCACTGTAGATTTAATCACTGCTTAAATCAAAATTTACTTAAGACCCTCTATAGGTAGCTCTGTTCTATAAGAGGCTGTGTTCTAAGAGCTATGGGATAATGCTATTATTCTCATTTCACAGATGAGACGACTGAGATTAAGAATGTAGCCCAAAGTCACAAAAGTATGGAATTTCATTCCAGTTGGCAGTCTGACTTTTAGAGTCTACTCTTATAACCCTCAGGTTACATCACAGACCATGGTGAGGAAGGCACTCACCTTTCTCATTTAGAGCTGTAGTAATATTCTCGACTGAGTCCTGTCCAATTTTCCTGAGAAGAGCAAAGACCTGGTGAATATGAGTTAGCAGACTTGAGCTCAGAGCCCTCTTCTCCCAGCTGGAAGGAAAGGATCAGAAACTAATTCATCTGGTAACACTTTCTGCATTGAAGAACATAATTTACATTTGTTAATTTACCCAAGTGCACCTGAACTTCAAGAAAGGAAACTGCACTTGTTCCTTACCTGTAGGTAACAGGAGAATAAGGACTTTGACCCAATTACAGATCTCAGTAACCTGATTATTGAAGCAGTGACTCCCTCAAGGCCATTTCTTCAGAGACTACCCTCCCTAAGAAAGAAGAAATTTGTTTATCCCTTGGAATTATATGAAATAATTTTAGAGATAATTCTTTCAATTTACCTAACATCCAGTAATATTGACTAATTTTATTATAAAAATGATTTTCATTATCATTTCCTGAATACTCAATAATCTACCTATGATGATTAATCTTTATTGTGTCAATTTGATTGGTTAGGGACCCACCTGGGGCACTGGTAAAGCACACTTCTCAAACTATGTGAGTGGGTCAAGGAGGTACGATCTTGCATAGTGTATCTGTTCTCTGGCTCCTTCTTCCAAACACTGTTCTCTGCTCTGCCTCCCCTGCTCTGCTTTCTGGCCCCTATAAGCTGTGCAGCTTTGCTCTTGCCATGCCCTTCCACCATGATGTTTATGCCTTAGACCCAGATGGCCATGGACTAAATCTCCTGAAACATGAGCCAAATTAACTTATCTTCTTTTATGCTGTGGGTGACAGCGTTGTGTCTCAGGGAAGGGAAAGGTCACTAATAGAGTATAAAAACACAATATCTTTGCAGTAACCCCTGGTTTCCAAGATCCAAAGTACTATACAAATATATCCTATTTATTCTGCATGCCTCTAAGACCCTTATCTGAACCAACAGACTGAACTAATTCTGAGAACTTCAAACATACTGAAGCCCATAAAACAAAGTCTTTATCTTCTCAGATCTGACAGTATCTTAGAGAATAACAAATAAATATCCAATAAAGTTAATAAAAAGAAGAGATAAGAGCCAGGCAAGTTTAACAAGGAGGGCTACTGTGATTCAGAATAGAACACCAAACAATTTATTCATATTTCAATTCATTCCAGGAATTAATTACACCACTTCCACCTGAGAAACAAAAGGAGACATCTCAATTCCATTCCCTGTCCTCTCATGAAGGTTAAGTTTCATTATAACGAAGAGTCTTTATCAGGTAACTGCTCTCTATATCTACCAAGACTGACTTTTCTCTAAATTACTAACTCATCAAACTTCACTTTGGCTCTCCCTGTCTCAAACCCACCTTCCTTGAGCACTTTTCCCAAGTGCCTCTTTGGCTCCCTTTGTCTTTTTCTGTCTTCTACTCTCCACTTCCAACCCTGCCTTCACAAAAATTACCTATCCTATGTCTAAATCTCTCATCTCTTTACTTATTATTGTTACTAGTGGAATAAAAGAGACCAAAAATCAAGGACACCAAGACAACCGGAATGTGTATGGAAAGGTAAAGAGAGGAAGAAGCCACAGAAAGGACACTTTGGGTTCTCATCCTGAGTCCTAAGTTTTGCATATGCAGAAAAAGATTCCATATGTCTAGGAGACAAAAACTGCTAAGGGTTTAAAAATTGAACCAAGATCACAGAGAATGCTATCCTAAAGAGAGCTTAAAATTCTGACTTGATGATATTGGGGAGATTTTAATTAACAAAGCCTTTATGATGAGATCTTTCAACAGCCATATCCTGATTAAGGACCCTGTCCTTATGCTAAAGGCAAAAGTAAAACAGAACCATCAGAACAAAGCTTTGTTCATGTCTTAACAGGATTAAAGTCATCTTCTAGCAAATTTACTGCATCCTAGAACAAAATGTAACACTCTATAGAAATGAGAACATAATCCACATGGTCCATCTTCATAAAATCAAAATTTTCCAGAAATTCAAAATAAGAAAATGTGACCCATAATCAAGAAAGAAAAATATATTCAATAAAAGAAGATCCACATTAGACCTGGATGTTGAAATTAACAAAGAAACCTTTATAATAACTAATATAATTATGTTTTTAAATTTAGATAACTGCAAAATTAACTAACAGTAAATTCTAACATAATAATACAAAAATAAAATAACCTAGTAAATTTTGAAACCAGAAATAAAGAATTCATTACATTGGTTAATAGTAGGCAAGGCATAATTAAAGAAAAGATCAATGTAACAAAGATACACCAATAGAAACTATCCATACTAAATTCAAATAAAAAATCAATTTTATAAAAGAACATAGTAACCAAAACTCTAGAACAATATCAAATATTATACATATGTATACATATAATATGTACAATAGTATATTTTAAATAGTAGAATGCCTAAAGACAACCAAGTACAATATGATAAAAAAGTGAGAAAGGGAGAAGGAAATAATTCCAGGTAAAAGCTCAGATCTGCAGGAAAAATGCAGAACATTGGAAATGGTAAATACATGTGTATGTATATATAAAAGATTATTTATTCATTCTTTTTAAAATTACTTTGTTTAAAGTGACAGGAAAATAATTTATCATGGATTTATAATATTTGGAGAAATTCATAGCATAATAATAACACAATTTTACATAATATACAAATAACAAAATATATATAGTTAAATTTTCCATAGACATTGAATAGAAAGAAAAATCTTAATGTTCTATGGCAAAGTGGTGCATCTACAGTGAATAATAATAGTATATTTCAAAATAACTAGGAAAGAGGATTTTGAATGTTTCCAGCCCACTCCCAAAAATGAATGCTTTATGTGATAGATATGCCAACTACTGCAACTGAGCATTACCCATTGTATATATGTATTAAAATATCACATTGTACCCCTACATATACACAATTTTACATCTAAAATGTGTTTAAAGTCCAACAGAAGACCTAAAATAGGATACAAAAAGTCAATTAATCCAATGAAAAAATATGAATTAATATTTTTTAAATCAATGTTTTTCACCACAGTATTAGAACAGCAAACCATATAAACATCTCATTAGATGCAGAAAGAGCATTTGACAAAAGTCAGTACTTACTCAAAATAATAATTCTCAGCAAATGAGTACTGGAGATAGACATCCTAATAGAGATAAAGATTTCTATTGAAAACCTGTAGCTAATATGCATAAGAGTAAAGTGCTAAATATTTTTATTGTAACATCAATAACAAGTCAAGAATATTCCCTCAAATTCTATTCAATTATGTATAGTATGGGAATTTCTAGCTCATTCAATAAGAAAAAATATGTGCAGCTTCTCAACAAACACTCTCAAAAAGGATAATACAATTCAGTCTCTACAATATATCAGTCAAGATGTCAACCATACAACCAAAACTTCCTTGAATGCCTCTGCCCTCCTTTTAATCTCTGTGTTACTCATTGACATTCCAGCTGCTCAACTAAATCCTCACAGATAAGTTTCCCAGTAGTACAAAATTTTGCCAAATGTTTTTGTTGTGAAATGAATTATTTGCTAACAGAAACATTTCTGAGCAAATAATAAAAGTAATGGAATGCAAAGGTCATATAAATATTTTTTTCCTTTTTTAAATTAATTTTATTGGTACATTTTAGGTATACAATATTAATCATTATACAACATTATACAACAATAACATTAATCATTGGAAATTTGCATCTTTACATAATCACTCTTGGTTCTTATTTTTTTCCCATTCCACTGCCCTCCCTTCAACACCTCCATCCCTCCCTATTTACAAAGACTTTCTTTCAATTTTTTCATTTTCTCATATTAATTCCATTCCCTTCTTTCCTTTCCCCTACCCCTCTCACTTACCTTTCCCCTTTTCTTCCTATTAAACATTATCTATTATACCTTTTAGTCCTCATTTACACTTTCAGTTTCTCATACAAGTGAAACTATTCAGTACTTACACATGTATGTCCTATTTATTTCACTTAGGAGTATTGCCTCACAAAACAGAGGGAAACCACCAGGCAAGGTAAGACACTAAAGGGAAAGAGGGGGAAAAAAGAAATAAAAGAGCCAAAAAGAGTAAAACATCATGACAAGGATGAATCAATATCTATCAATTATAACCATCAATGGTAATGGCCTCAACTCACCAATCAAAAGAAATAGATTGGCAGAAAGGATTAAGAAGCAAAATCCAGCAATATGCTGTATACAAGAAACACACCTAACTCAAAAAGAAATTCATAGACCAAAAGTAAAAGGACGGAAAACAGTTCTCCATGCCACAAAAACCCAGAAAAAAACAGGGGTAGCAATCCTATTTGCAGACAAAGTAGATTTCAAACCAAAACTAATTAAGAGAGACAAAGATGGTCACTACATACTTGTGAAGGGAACAATCCAAGAGGAAAAGATGACAATCCTAAATATATATGCACCAAATACAAATGCCCCCAACTATACAAAACAAATATTAATGGACATGAAATACCAAATAAACGCTAACACAATTGTAGTGGGGGACCTCAATACCCCACTATCACAAATAGATCATCTAGACAAAAAGTTAACAAGGAAATTCTAGAACTGAACCAAGCTACTGAACAAATGGACTTAATAGATGTTTACAAAGTGTTCCACCCCACAAAATCAGAATACACATTCTTTTGGGCTGCACACAGGTCATTCTCTGGAATAGACCACATCCTAGCTCATAGGACATGTCTAAGTAAATGTAAAAGAATTGAAGTTACCCCCTGTACATTATCAGACCATAGTGCAATAAAATTGGAGATCAATAACATAAGAAACAACAAAACTCCCACAAACACATGGAAACTGAATAACACCCTCTTGAACAACCAATGGGTCACAGAAGAAATTAAAGAAGAAATTAAACAATTTCTACAAAGAAATGAAAATGCCACTACAACATACAGGAATCTATGGGACACAATGAAAGCAGTTCTACATGGGAAATTCATAGCAGTGAATGCCCATATTAGGAAAACAGAGAAAACTCAGATAAATAACCTAATGCAGAACTGCAAGCTGCAAGAAAAAGAAGAGTATAACAAACCCAAAGCTCATACAAGAGAGGAAATTATAAAGATCAAAGCAGAAATCAATGTAATTAAGACTAAGATAACAATACAAAAAATCAAAGAATCAAAGAGTTGGTTTTTTTGAAAGAATAAGTAAAATAGATAAACCCTTAGCCAACCTTATCAAAAAAAGGAAAGAAAAGGTGCAAATCCATAAAATTAAAAATGAAAAAGGTGAAACAGATCCAATGAAAATCCAGAGGATCACCAATGCCTACTTTGAGAAACTGTACTTCAATAAAATGGAAAACACAGAAGAAATGGGCAGATTACTAGATACCTACAAATTACCAGTTAAATGAAGAAGATATAGAAATTCTAAACAACCCAGTTACAATGAGGGAAATTGAAAATGTAATAAAAAACTTACCAATGAACAAAAAGGCCCAGGTCCTGATGGCTTCACTGCTGAATTCTAAAAGACATTTAAAGAAGAATGATTGCCATTACTCTTTAAACTCATCAAGGAAATTGAAAGGGAAACAATGCTTCCAAATTCATTCCTGGAAGCAAGTATTACTTTGATTCCAAAATCAGGGAAAGACTACGGGCCAATCTCCCTAATGAACATAGATGCAAAAATATTCAACAAGATAATGACAAATAGAATACAGAATGTCATCAAGAAGATCATACACCCTGGCTAATTTGGATTTATCCCAGAGATGCAAGGTTGGTTCAACATTTGTAAATAAATAAATGTAAAACACTATATTAACAGAGTCAAGGACAAAAACCATATGATCATCTCAATAGATGCAGAAAAGGCATTTGACAAAATCCAACACCCATTCATGATAAAAACGCTACAGAAAATTGGAATGGAAGGTCTTTATCTCAACCTGATTAAGGCTATCTATGAAAAACCAACAGCCAACATCATACTAAATGTTCAAAAACTGAAAAATTTCATGCTAAATTCAGGAACAAGACAAGGATGCCCACTATCACCACTCGTTTTCAATACTGTTCTGGAAACATTAGCCACAGCAATTAGAAAAGAGAAAGAAATAAAAGGAATAAAGATAGGAAAAGAAGTTAAACTGTCATTATTTGCTGATGATATGATACTTTACATAGATGACCCAAAAACCTCAGCCTAAAGACTTCTAGACTTAATTGACAGATTCAGTAGAGTAGCTGGATACAAAGTCAACACTCAAAAAACAATAGCCTTCTTGTACACAAATAACAGACTCACTGAGAGAGAAATTAGGGAAACAATTCCTTTTACAATGCCATCCAAAAAAAAGAAACACCTAGGAATAAATCTAACAAAGGAAGCAAAAGACCTCTACACTGAAAACTGCAGCGCTCTGAAAAGGGAGATAGAGGAGGATATAAGAAAATGGAAAGACATCCCTTGTTCTTGGGTAGGAAGAACAAATATACTGAAAATGGCCATACTTCCAAAATTACCATATAGATTCAATGCAATGCCAATTGTAATACCAACAATATACTTCACAGAACTAGAGAAAACAATCCAAAAATTCATTTGGAACAAGAAGAGACCTAGAATAGCAAAAGCAATTCTGGGCAACAGAGACGTGGCTGGGGGTATCACAATCCCCAACTTGAAACTATACTACAAAGCTATTGTGATAAAAACAGCATGGTACTAGCAAAAGAACATACCTGAGGACCAGTGGAATAGATTAGAAGATACAGAAGCAGCTCTGTACATACTCAGCCACCTCATCTTTGACAAAGGAGCCAAACACCTTCATTGGAGGAAAGATAGCCTATTTAATAAATGGTGTTGGAAAAACTGGATTTCAACCTGTCAAAGATTAAAACTAGACCCATATGTATCACCATGCACTAAACTAAGATTGAAACGGATTAAAGATCTAAATATTAAAACTGAAAACACTAAAACTTCTGGAAGATAAGTTAGGTAGAACTCTTGAAGACATTGGCATCTAAAAAGACTTCATGAACAAAACCTCAGTAGCACGAGAACTAGCACAAAGAATCAACAACTGGGATCTTATCTTGTTAAAAAGCTTCTGCAATGCAAAAGAAATCACCAACAGAGCCAACAGACAACCTACAATGTGGGAAAAAAATTTTATCAGCTATATCTCAGACAAAGGACTACTATCTAGAATATATAAAGAATTGAAAAAAATCAACCCCCCCCCCAAATTCAAAGACCCAGTTCAAAAATGGACATCTGAAATGAACAGACATTTCTCAGACAAAGAAGTAAAAGCAGCAAACAAATATATGAAAAAATGTTCAACATCACTGGTCATTCGAGAGATGCAGATGAAAACAACACTGGGATTCCACCTCACTCCAGAAAGAATGGCTGCTATCAAGAAATCAACAAATAACAAATGCTGGCGGGGTTGTGAGGAGAAAGGAACCCTTCTCCACTGTTGGTGGGAGTGCAGACTGGTGCAACCACTGTGGAAGTCAGTATGGAGTTACCTCAAAGAACTAGGACTAGAGATCCCATTTGACCCAGCTATTCTCCTACTGGGCATCTTCCCAAAATAATTAAAAGAATCATACCACAGTGATATATGTGCACCCATGTTCATAGTGGCACAGTTTGTAATAGCTAAAGCTTAGAAGCAGCCCAAGTGCCCATCAACTGGAAACTGGATAAAGAAGATGTGGTTCTTTTATAAAATGGAGTACTACTCAGCCATAAAGAATGAAAAACTAGTCATTTATAGCTAAATGAATGCATATAGAGGCCATACTCAAGTAAAATAAATAGGACACACATAAATATGGAATAGTTTCACCAGTGTGAGAAACTGATAGTGTAAACAAGGGTTAAAATGATTAAAATGAATAATTGACAATTTGAAACAGGAAAAAAGGTCCACATATGAAGGGGTGAAGGGAGGGGACGGGGAAAGGAAAGGAGAGAAAGGAAAAACTGTGAGAAAGGAAAAAAATGTAAATGATGTGTGTATAAATAGGGAAGGGAGGAGGGGGTGAAGGGTGCACAGGTAATGGGGAGAAAATAAGAACCAAGATACATCATGTACAGGTACAAACACTCAATGATAAATATAAATGAATTGTATACCTAAAATGTACCAATAAAAGAATTTAGAAAAAAAGAGTATTGCCTCAATATGCATCCATTTAGCTATAAATATTTCTAATTTAGCAATTTTTATGGCTGAGCCGTACTCCATTTTGTTAAAAAAAAAAAAAAAAAAAGATATTTTTTATGCGGTCCCCAGTAGATGGGCAATTGGGCTGCTTCCAGTATTAGCTATTACAAATTGTGCTGCTATGAACATGGATGCATATATATCGCTGTGGTATGATTTTTTTAATTCTTTGGGGAAGATACTCAGCAGGAGAATAGCTGGGTCACATGGGACTCCAGTCCTACTTCTTTGAGGTACCTCCATACTGATTTCCGCAGTGGTTGCACCAGTCTACACCAGCCACCAGCAGTGCCACCAGAGGTGGAGCAGTGTTCCTCTTTCCCCTCAGCCCTGCCAGCATTTGTTACTGGTTGATTTCATGATAGCAGCCTTTCTTTCTGGAGTGAGGTGGAATCTCAGTGTTGTTTTCATTTGTATCTCTCAAATGACCACTGATGTTGAATTTTTTTTTCATATATTTATTTGCTATTTCTACTTCTTTGTCTGAGAAATGTCTGTTCATTTCAGATGCCCATTTTCAGATTGGGTCTTTAAATTTGGGAGGTCTGATTTTTTTTAAATTCTTTATAGATTCTAGATAGTAGGCCTTTGTCTCAGGGACAACTCGTGAAAATTTTTTCCCACATTGTGGGTTGTCTGTTCACATTGTTGGTGGTTTCTCTTGCTGTGTGAAAGATTTTTAATAAGAAGAGATCCCTCTTGATTATTTGTGCTAGTTCACGGGCAACTGAGGTTTTGTTCATAAAATCTTTTCCTACACCAATGTCTTCAAGAGTTCTACCTAACATCTCTTCCAGACAGTTAAGTGTTTTTGTTTTAATATTTAGATCTTTAATTAATTTTGAGTTTAGTTTAGTGCCTGGTGAGAGATACAGATATAGTTTTCATGTTTGACAAGTTGAAACCCAACTTTTCCAGCACCATTTATTAAATAGACTATCTTTCCTCCAGTGAGGGTGTTTGGCTACTTTATCGAAGATGAGATGGCTGAATGTGTCTGGAGTTGTTTTGGCATCTTCTAATCTGTTCCACTGGTCCTCAGGTCTGTTTCTTTGCCAGTACCATGCTGTTTTCATCACAATAGCTTTGTAGTATAGTTTCAAATTGGGGGTTGTGATACCCCCTGCCGTGTCTCTGTTTCCCACAATTGCTTTTGCTATTCTAGGTCTCTTTTTGTTCCAAATGAATTTTTGGATTGTTCTCTCAAGGTCCGTGAAATATGCCACTGGAATTTCAATTGGGATTGCATTGAATCTATATAGCAGTTTTGGAAGTATGGCCATTTTCACTATGTTGATCCTTCATACCCAGGAGCAAGGGATTTCTTTCCATTTTCTGATATCCTCTTCAGTCTCTCTTTTCAGAGTGCTATAGTTTTCAGAGAAAAGGCCTTTGATTTCTTTCGTTAGGTTGATTCCTAGGTATTTCAGTTTTGTGAATGCTATTGTGAAAGGAATTGTTTGCCCTATTTCTATCTCAGTGCATCTGTTCATGTAGAGGAAAGCTATTGATTTTTTTGTGTTGACCTTGTATCCAGCTACTTTAATGAATTTGCTTATTAAGTCTAGAAGACCTTTGGTAGAATTCTTGAGGTCTTCTATATAGAGAATCATGTCATCTGCAAATAATGACAATTTGACTTCTTCATTTCCTATCTTTATTCCTTTTATTTTGTTCTCTTGTCTAATTGCCATGGCTAATGTTTCCAGAACTATATTGAACGGGAGTGGTGATAGTGGACATCCTTGTCTTGTTCCTGATTTTAGTGTGAAGGATTTCAGTTTTTGACCATTTAGTTTGATATTGGCTGTTGGTTTTTCATAGATGGCTTTTACCATATTGAGGTAGAGAAGGTCATATAAATATTAATTGTATTTCTATATACTAGAAAAATGTTATTACAAAGCAAAACATAAAATATCATTACACTAACAGCAACAGCAAAAAATGTGACACTTAGGAATATAGTTAACAAAATTTGTATATGATTTCTATCCTCAAAATATAAAATATTTCTAAACAAGATTTAAGAAATCCACACAAATAAATAAATATATGTTATTCAGATTGGAAAACTAAATATAATCTTTTAACACAAAATATTGTAGTAAAAAATGAACCACATACACAATGATGGTCTTATAAGATGATATTGTTACTAATGTAATAACCATCCTAGTTTAGGTAAGTACACTTTATAATAATCACACAATGATGATATCCTCTGACAATACATTTCTCACAGCATGTCCCCATTGCCCTGTGAATATTGACTGCTTTGTTGAATTATTAAGTCTATTAAATTAATCTATGAATTCAATTAAATACTAGTATAAATACTAACAGATGTGTTGATAGAAATTGACAAGATAATTCTAAAATTTATATGGAAATGCAAAGGTCATAGAAGAGCTCACAAAACTTTGAAAAAAATTTGAAGGTCTTATATAAAGAAGTTATATAAAGATTCAGAAAGTAAAAGAATAATTCCTAATGAGTATTAGGAATGTTTTCTCTATTTCTGTGAGGTATGATAGTGATAGTTTGACTGAAATTGCATTAAATTTGTGTAAAAATTTTGAGAGTATGCCCATTTTCTTTATATTGGTTCTTCATACCCTAGTGTAGGGGATCTCTTTCCATCTTCTGGTATCCTCTTCAATCTCCTTTTTAAGAGTACTGTAATTTTCTATGTATAGGTCCTATAATTTCTTTGTTAGATTAATTCTCAGGTATTTCATTTTTTTTAATGTTATTGTGAAAGGTGTCTCCCTAACTTCTTTCTCAATGAGTTTTTTTGGATACAGAAATGCTCTTAATTTTTGAGTGTTGACTTTGTATCCAGTCTAGAGTCATACCACCCTGAAAGTGCCCAATATTGTCCAATCTCAGAAGCTAATAAAGGTCAGGCTTGGTCAGTCCTTGGAAGGGAGACTTTGTATCCAGCTATGCTACTGAATTTAGTTATTACATCTAGAAATTTTTTGGTGGAGTTTTTGGGCTTCTGGACAACAAAAGCAAGACAAAGAGCACTGAAATTATACTACAGAGCTACTGTGATACAAACAGCATGGTTCTGGTGGAAAAAAACAGGCCTGAGGATCAATGGAACAGACTAGAAAAGGCAGAAACAGCACCAAACAGGGAGACCATGGCAGATGAGCTTGAGGGGAGCAAGGTCCTGAGCAGGCTGCTGAGCGGCCTGGCCCAAGATGCTTTCCATGGGCACCCAGGCATCACAGAGGAGCTGTTGCAGAGTCAACTTTATCCAGAGGTGTCGCCTGAGGAGTTCTGCCCGTTTCTGGTGAAAATGAGGGGCATTCTTAAGTCGACTGCATCTGCAGACATGGATTTCAACCAGTTGGAGGCATTCTTAACTGCTCAAACCAAAAAGCAAGGAGGGATCACATCTGACCAAACTGCTGTTATTTCCAAATTCTGAAAAAGCCACAAGACAAAAATCTGAGAGAGCCTCATGAACCAGAGCCGTTGGGAGGATGGACTTCAGAATCTGAGCTGGAGAGTTGATGGCAAGTCTCAGTCAAGGCACTCAGCTCAAATACACCCCTGTTGCCATAATAGAGCTGGAATTTGGGAAACATGGACATGAATCTGAATTTCTATGTTTGGAATTTGATGAGGTCAAAGTCAACCAAATACTGAAGAAGCTCTCAGAGGTAGAAGAAAGTATCAACACACTGATGCAACCAGCTTAACTGAAGACGATGTAGAAAAGAGTTGGAATTATAAAACAAAAGTGTTCATGATCCCTCCCCACTTTTTACAGTCCTGTTCCCCCATTGATAATAAATCCTCAAAGTCAAACTTTACCTTCTTCTGCTTGCTAGGATTCTTTCACTCTCCTTTTCCCTTTTGTTTATTTTTTGTGTGTGTGGAGGAGGAGGGTGCTAGAGATGGAACCCGGGCCTCACTCCTTCCAGGCAAATGCTGTACCACTGAGCTACATTTTCAGCCCTCATTCCCTCTTACACTTGCACCAGTGCAGAGGTTCTCATACTTCAGCATGCATAAGGACTATAAGAGGCCAACTTGTAAAAATATTTAAATTTAAAAATTTAGGTCAGGCATGATAGCACATGCCCATAATCCCAGGACTCAGGAGACTGAGACAGGAATGTTACCACAAGTTCGAGGCCAGCCTGGGCTACATAATAAATTCTAGGCCAGCATGAACTACATAGCAAGACCCTGTCTCAAAAAACAAACACAACAACAGAAAAACTTTAATGGGGAATTAATTTAGTAGGATTGGGACATGGGGGCAGGGTCAGCCTTGGAAATCCTTCCTGTGGTCCTTTGTTCCAGGGAGAGATTTCTAAAATTTATACATGATAAATCATGTAAGAATTTGAGAAGGAACAAGAAGATATCTTAGTCATGCAAATGCAGTGCTCATCAAAGTGTCATGTGCCCCAAGGTGAGGCATAAAAGAGCCTTCCTAAACTAGAAGAATTTACCTGACCCTAGGAAGATATTTCTGAAATTAATTTGAATAGTTGGGATACTTATGCCTAAATTTGTTGGAGTCTGGTTTGATCTGAGCTACTGAGAGACTCAGGCTTTTCTGGAGCCTAAAACTAAGTTGGTCTTATAACAAAAGGACTCTATGCCTTTCCTTGCTCAAGTCAGGATTATGGTAAGGAAAATATCTACTGAGTTGATATGAAATCTTTTACCTCAGAAAATTTTACTTGAGTCATCAAATAAAACTTCAGGAAAATATCTTTGAGAAAAATTAGTGTAATGAAAACTAGGTTCTAAAGGAGAAGTATGTTAGCTTTCCATTATTGAGACAGGATACCTGAAATAATCAACTTAAAAGGAGGAAAGACTTATTTTGGTTCATGATTTCAGAGGTTTCCATCCATGATCACTTGGCTCCATTGGTTTGGGGCCTTTGGAAAGGTAGATCATGGTGGGGAGCACATGGTGGAGCAAAGCAGCTCACCTTAGAATGACCAAGAAACAGAGAGAGACGTGGAAGAACCAGGATCCTAGTATCCCCCTCAAAGGCATGGCCCCCAGGGACCTAACTTTCTCCCCATAGGCCCCACCTCCTAAAGATTTCTCTGCCTCCCAGTAGCACCACAGGCTGCTGACTAAGTCCTCAACACATATCCTTTGGGGGACGTTTAATACCTCCCAACCACAAGGAGAAGTTACCAACACCAAGAATATTCCAAAAGAAGAGAGCTAAGCTAGGTGGTATGGTGCCTGCCTGAAATCATAGCACTCTGGGACCCCGAGGCAGAAGGATCACAATTTTGAATCCAGCCTAGGTGACTTAGACTCCATCTAAAAATTTAAGCTGGGAATTAGGTCAGTATGAAGGCCTTGAGTTCAGTCCCCAGTAATACACACACACACACACACACACACACACACACACACACACACACAGGAGGAGACTGCTATCCAGTTTATTAAGGCTGTGGTCTCTGTTGAATTGGTTTGGCATCTGATTTTCAATGATATTTAGAAACCTTAGTTGCCTTTGGACATAAAGCTTTCAAAATATGTGGTTCTCTTTGTGGTTGCACCTTTGTCAGTTCTAAGAGTTTATTCAAGGGCAGGAATAAGTCCTCTTCTGTTAAGTAGTTTCTCCTGTATCATTTTGGAGACATTTGAGGAGTTCTTCCAAAACTCAAGCTGAAAATAGTGGTGGTACATGGGGCATCATGAGACAGTACTTTCAGGGTGGTACAAGCTGCCAGTGGGACAGTTATGAATGTATTGCCCCTTGTGGATGTGTTAAACACATCCCAACAGTTAGCAGACAATGACCAGAAGTTTTTAAATGTAAGTCTGTGGACCCATCAGAAAAACATCTTGAAAGAACACATCAGGGATGGGCATGGTGGTGCATGCCTGTAAGCCCAGCACTCAGGAAGCTGAGGCAGGACTGCTGAGAGTTCAAGGCCATCCTGGCTTGCAGAGTGAGACCTTGTCTCAAAAACCAAAAAAAGGGGCAAAAACAACCCACCACACCCTTAAAACTGACTTTCTATTACTAGGACTTTCTCCATATGACCAGGAGAATTTAGATAGTGTCTATAAAAAGAAGGAAAAGAATATTTCATTAAATGATGGGAACTGAGTTTGTAAATATATCTAGTAACAGATGACAAACTTGTTCAACAAGGACCAAAGCCTTAGTATCCCTCCTCCCTTCTCCTCCTTTTTTTTATTTTTTTGGAGACAGGGTCTGGCTATGTAGTTAGGCTGTCCTTGAACTCACTGTACAGCCAGACTGGCCTCAACTTGTTGTGACTGTACTCAGTGTTGGGATTACAGGTGTGCGCCACCACACCCACCCCTCCAGCCACCTCCTCTGTCTCTTTCATATTCTCTCTCTCTCTCTCTCTCTCTCTCTCTCTCTCTCTCTCTCTCTCTCTCTCTCTCTCTCTCGTCTCTTTCTTCTCCTTTTGGTGGTGGTAGTACTGGGAATTGAGCCTACCACATTAGTATTGACTCACACAGCCCATGAGTCCCTGGAAACATGAAGGAATGGTACATGCTACTCAATGTTGTGGTTTGAGGCTCTACTTAAGCCATCTCATAGAAGTAACAGCCACAAAAGTGGACATGGGGATTTTTATTGAATACTCAGACCCTAGCTTGTTAGCAAACCTACTGTGAATACATACTGAGTTTTCCAGAATAGTAATTACAAAAAAAAAAAAAACACCGAAGATGGTCCCCACATTTAATATCAAACACTTTAGAATAAAAATTGTTTTGGTAGAGTGTATTTTTTTTTTTTTTTTTGGTACCGGGGATCAAACTCAGGTCCTTGTGCTTGGGCAGCAGGCAGCGAAACCACTGAGCTAAATCCCCAGCCCCAAGGTAGAGTGTATTTTATATTTACTGGTTTTTTAAATTTTATTATCAAAAGAGTATATATGTTTTTGTGGGATGGAAGACTCTGTAAACATCTGTTAAGTCCATTTGTTCAAGAGTTCGATTGAGTTCTAGTATTTCATTACTTATTTTTTGTCTAGTTGATCTATTTGTGACAGTGGGCTGTTGAGGTCCCCCACTACAATTGTATTAGTGCATATATGAGACATCCCCTGCTCCTGGGTAGAAAGGATTAATATAGTGAAAATGGCCATACTTCCAAAAGTGCTATATAGATTCAATGCAATTCCAATTGAAATCCCAGCAGCATACTTCATAGACCTCGAGAAAACAATCCAAAAATTCATTTGGAACAAGAAGAGACCCAGAATAGCAAAAGCAATTCTAGGTAACAGAGACATGGCAGGGGGTATCACAATCCCCAACCTGCAACTCTACTACAAAGCTACTGTGATAAAAACAGCATGGTACTGGCCAAAAAACAGACCTGAGGACCAGTGGAACAGATTAGAAGATGCAGAAACAACGCCAGACACACTCAGACATCTCATCTTCGATAAAGGAGCCAAACACCCTCACTGGAGGAAAGATAGCCTTTTTAATAAATGGTACTGGAGAAATTGAGCTTCAACTTGCCAAAGATTAAAACTAGACCTATATCTCTCACCATGCACTAAACTAAAATCAAAATGGATTAAAGATCTAAATATTAAAATAGAAACTCTGAACCAGGTGGAACAGAGGTTAGGTAGAACTCTTGAAGACATCGGTATAGGAAAAGATTTTATGAACAAAACCTCAGTTGCCTGTGAACTAGCACAAACAATCAACAAGTGGGATCTCTTCTTATTAAAAAGCTTCTGCACAGCAAGAGAAATCACCAGCACTGTGAAGAGACAATCCACAATGTGGGAAAAAATCTTCACCTGCTCTTCCTCAGACAAAGGTCTACTATCTCAAATCTATAAAGAACTTAAAAAGATCAGACTTCCCAAATTGAAAGACCCAATATGAAAATGGACATCTGAAATGAACAGACATTTCTCAGACAAAGAAGTAGAAATAGCAAATAAATACATGAAAAAATGTTCAATATCACTGGTCATTCGAGAGATCCAAATGAAAACAACACCAAGATTCCACCTCACATCAGAAAGAATGACTGCTATCATGAAATCAACCAATAACAAATGCTGGTGGGGCTGTGGGGAAAGAGGAACCCTGCTCCACTGCTGGTGGGAGTGTAGACTGGTGCAACTACTGTGGAAATCAGTATGGAGATACCTCAAAGAGCTAGGACTGGAAGTCCCATTTGACCCTGCTATTCCACTGCTGGGGATCTTCCCTAAAGAATTAAAAGAATCATACCACAGTGATATATGTGCACCCATGTTCATAGCAGCACCATTTGTGATAGCTAAAACATGGAAACAGCCCAAATGCCCATCAACTGGAGACTGGTTAAAGAAAATATGGTTTTTTTATAAAATGGAGTACTACTCAGCCATAAAAAATGAGAAATTAGAGACATTTATAGCTAAATGGATGCACATTGAGGTGATACTCTTAAGTGAAATAAATAGGACACACATGTATAAATATTGAATAGTTTCTCTGGTGTGAGAAACTGAAAGTGTAAATGGGGACTAAAATGTATGATAGGTAATGTGAAGTAGGATTTAGAGGCACAAAGGGGAAGGAGGTGGGAGGGGTAGGGGAAAGGAAAGAAGGGAATGGGATTAATATGAGAAAATGGAAAAATAGGAACAAAATCTTTGTAAATAGGGAAGAATGGAGGGGTTGAAGGGAGGACTGGGCAAGGATGAAAGATGGGAACCAAGAGAAATTATGTAAAGATACAAATTTCCAGTGAAGAATGTCATTATATTGTATACCTAAAATGTACCAATGATTAGAATGAATAATCAATAATGCAAAATAGGAAGAAAATGTCCAAAGGGGTAGGGGTAGTGGGAGGGTCAGGGGAAAGGAAAGAAGGGGAAGGAAAAATGCTGAGAAATGGAAAAAATGGAAATAAAGTCTTTGTCAATAGGGAAGGGTGGAGGGGGTGAAGAGAGGGCTAGGAATGGGGGAAAAATGAGAACCAAGATGCATCATATAAAGGTACAAGTTCCCAATGAGAAATGTAATTGTGTTGTATACCTAAAATGTACCAATAAAAGAATTTAAAAAAGAAAAAAAAAACAACACCAAACACACTCAGCTGTCTTATCTTTGACAAAGGGGCCCAACATGTTCGCTGGAGGAAAGATAGCCTCTTTAATAAGTGGGTGCTGGAAAAACTGGCTTTCCACAGGCCAAAGATTAAAACTACACCCATGTCTTTCATGATGCATTAAACTAAAATCAAAATGGATCAAAGATCTAAATATTAAAACAAAAGCACTCAATCTACTGGAAAAAAGAATAGCCAAAACTCTTGAGGCTAGAGAGGTAGGCAATGACTTCATGAACAAAATCCAAACTGCATGGAAATAGTGCAAAGACTCAACAACTGGGATCTCATCTCTTCTGCACAGCAAAAGAAATCACCAAGAGAATAAAGAGACAACCCATAGAGTGGGAAAAAATTTAGCTAGTAGTCCCTCCAATAAGGCTTAATATCTAGAACATACAAACAATTGAAAAAAATCAGACACCCCCCCCATTTAAAGACCCAATCCAAAACTGGGCATCTGAAATGAATAGACAGTTCTCAGATGAAGAAGTACAAATGGCAAATAAATATATGAAAATAATGTTCAGCCTCACTGGTCATCCAAGAGATGCAAATTAAAACAACACTGAGATTCCATCTCACTCCAGAAAGAATGGCTGTGATCAAGAAATCAACCAACAACAAATGCTGGTGAGGCTGTGGGGGAAAAGGAACCCTGCTCCACTGTTGGTGGGAGTGCAGACTGGTGCAACCATTGTGGAAATCAGTGTGGAGATTCCTAAAAGAAATTAGGATTAGAGGTCCCATTTGACCCAGCTATTCCCTTGCTGGGTATCTTTCCAAAAGAATTCAATGCATCATAGCACACTGATATATGCACACCCATGTTTATAGTAACACAGTTTGTAATAGCTAAATCTGGGAAACAATGGAAATGCCCATTAACATATGAATGGATAAAAAAGATATGGGGTTTTTTTATAAAACTGAATACTACTGAGCCATAAAGAAAGACAAACTGGAGACATTTATAGCTAAATGGACACAACTTGAGACTGTACTCTTAAGTGAAATAAATCAGATACATGTGTAAATATTGCACTGTCTCTCTGGTGTGAGAAACTGAAAGGTTAAATAAGGATCAAAATATATAATAGATAATATGAAATAGGAGGAGACTCTTCAAAAGGAAATGGAAACTGTGAAGGGGAAGAGGGGGAAAGAAAGGGAAAAGGGAAAAAATGAGAAAAGAAGGAAAAATGAAAACTGCTTTTGTAAATAGTGGGGGTTGATGGGAAGGGAGGGGACTAGTAGAAAAAGAAGAATCAAGACATACCATGTACAACTACAAATTCCCTTTGATGAATGTGATCATTATGTATATTTAAATTGTACCAATAAAATTAATTTTAAAAAGAATAGTGAAGTAAGAATAGATAAATGAAGCAGAATAGTGTCCAGAAATTGAGGCACATAAAAATGTCAATTGATTTTATTTTCTCAAATTGATTAAGCAATTCAATGAAGGAGAAAAATTGTATTCAGTGAATTGTTCTGATATACATATATATATATATGTATATTATATATCTGTGTATCATATATGTCATATATATGTATATCATATATATGTATATCAGAAGATATATATATCCTTGGCCCCTATCTCAAATCATGCACAATCCATAATGGATATGAGAATTAAATATAAAATATAAGCCTATAAAGGATTTAGAAAAAAAAGGAAAGTATCATCAATGCCTTAGTGACTATTTCTTAGCATAAAAGATACTAACCATAAGAAAACTCAAGTTTGTTTTGATAGATATTTAAAACCTCTGCTCTCCTACCACATAAACCAGGAAAGTATAAATACAAACTGTAGACAGGGACAAAATATTTAAATGTGTATCTGTCAAAAGGCTCATCCACAATATATGAAACACTCCTACACATAAATCATGGCAAGACTAAACATATTTTTATGGCATAAAGATTTAAACAGACATTTCAGAAGATGCACAAATAGCCAATAAACATATGGAAAGTTGTCCAAAGAAAAAATGGAGATATACAGATTAAAATCATACTGAGTTATCACTGTGTATCCACTGTAGTAGCTAAGTTTTAAAAGACTGATAATACAAAATGTTATCAACAATGTGAAACAAATAAAACTCTTATTTTGCATTTTTGTAAATATAAATTAATGTGATTATTTGCAAAGCAGGGAGTACCTAATAAAACATACACTAAAAGGTATAATAGCTAATGTGAAATAGGAAGAAAAGGGGCAAAGGGGAAGGGGAAGTGGGAGGGTTGGGGAAAGAAAAGAAGGGAATGGAATTAATATGAGAAAATCAAAAAATGGAAACAAAGTTTTTGTAAATAGGGAGGGGTGGAGGTGTTGAAGGGAGGGCAGGGGAAGGGGAAAAAATATGAACCAAGAGAGATTATGTAAAGATGCAAATTTCCAAAGATGAATATCATTATATTGTATACCTAAAATGTAGCAATAAAATTAATTTTTAAAAACATACACCCTCTCTGTGACATAGGAGTTCCAATCCTAGGCACATACACCCCCCCAAAAGCAATGCATTGAACACACATTAAAAAGTACCACACTCAAATATATCTAACAGTTTTATTTATAATGACCAAGAAGAGAAAATGATCCAAATAGGAACTAACAGAAGAATAGATAAGTAAGCCATGGTATAGTCATTCAATGGAATAAATAAAAAAGAACAGACTATTCATAAGTGGAGCAATATGGGTGAATCTTGAAAAGAAATAGATTAGCCTTGAAAAGAACACAAAGCACATACTAGGGAGAACCTAGAATGCTATGCATGGAGCTGATTTATTAGCCAATAGGTAACTTCTGAGAGCCTTTGAAAAATGAGTGACATTCATTAATTCATTCAACAGATCTTGAGAAATTATGTGTCACCCACTGTTCTAGAGACTATAGATAAAGCATTAACCAAAACAAAGTCTCCTACCATTGAATAACTTATGTAATATACTGGACGATAATAACACTTTAAGAAAAGAGAAAAAGAGAAGGGAAAGGGAAGAGGTTGTAGGATGTATGTTTAAATGAGGTGATGGGTTATGTTTCTCTGTGAAATTTGCATTTGAGCAAAGTCTCGAAAGAGCCATGCTGGTCACTAAGTTACCCTAATGGGCCACTGGGTGACTGTTCCTTAATGAATCACAATACATTAATGTCCTCTTCTCTAGACAACAGATCTACCCTGTCTCTAGTGAAGGGAATATTGAACATCATGATAAGAGAAGCAAAAGCTCTTTTTGAGCTTTTTTTACAAAATCACAAGCTACACAATGAAGACCAGTGCCTGCAAACCTTTATGGTCTTCAAACACCCAGCAACAGTGGCTCTCTATTCCTTCAATTCTTATATCAGCTCTCAGGGATCTGGAAAACTCCTTTGCACATAGAAAAACTAAACTATTCTGTGTACTCCTGTATTTTACATCCTTTCACAAGGTTGTCTATGCTTCTTTTAGCCAACAGAGAAAGAAATTTCTGTCTGAAGAAACTGAAGTATTGGTGAACAAGAAGGTAAGCTATGTTGTTTTGAACAGTGCATATTTGCAGTACATAATGACTACATTTATCATGGAGAATTGGTACATGTATGAAATATATATTATTTCTTTATATTTTCCTTTTGTCTTGCACCCTCTCCCTTTCCATCTCTAAATCTCCTTTCCATTTGCAAAAGATCTATCTGCCTCTTTCATACTATCCATCATTTTTTTGCTCTTTATTTATATGTTGGGTTTCTCATATAAGACATGTGATATTTAAAATAGTATGTCTGATTTATTTCACTTAACATTATGGTCTATATTTGTATCTATTTTCCTACAAATGATTCAAATTTATCCATCTTTATGACAAAGTAATATTCCACTGAGTATAAACACCACATTTCATTCATCCATTTATCTCTTGACAGATACAAAAACCACTTTCAAGATTTGGCTAATTATGGGAATAAGAAAATGGTGGTGTAGTGATCAACAGCAAACTTCAGCCTATCCCAGATCCAGAATTCATTCCCATAAAAAAATAGCAATTTGACAAAGAGAAAAGAAGTAGATCACCAGGAATCAAGAAGGAACTGACAGGAAAATCAGCAGCTATAGTGAAGGTAGGGGAATGGACCACAATACAGAAGAGAACAAAGCAGTCTAGAAGGTCACTCTAGCTCCTAAGAAGGGAAAACTGCCTCTGCAGGTACAAGGTAAGAATCTGGGGCAGGCAGCTCCAGGGAGAAATAGCAGACTAAATGGTGACATGGGCCCCAGGGAGAGCCCACACCTGTTGCGATCTGCAAAAGCAGCATAGGGTTTTGCTGTGAGGTGACTCTTTTAACAGGGCCAGTAACAGCCACAGAGAGATTGCAGCACAGTGCCCACCATATTGCCAGACACCATTCAGAAGGGCTTGAGTACTTAGGTCTGGAACTCAGAAAACTAAAAAACAATTCCATTTCACAGTTCCTACTGTAACCCAAAGACACAGCCACCAGAACCAGTCATAGACAGGGAGTGGGATAGGAAACTCCAGACAAATTTTTCTCAGGCTGGGAAGGACAGAGGCCCCACCCTCTGTGGTAAGAAGTCAGGCCAGGCTTGTGTTGTGTGGAGAAACAGATGGATCTGAAAGTGCCAGCATTAAATACTTGAAATCTTGCCCTTTTGCCTATATCCAACACAGATCTGAGGTCCTACTGCCTACCCCATCTACCAACATGAGCAAGGATACCTCATTTTGGATGATAGTCTTGGCCTGGGGTAAACAGAGGGGACTCTGGAATGGGGGGGGCCCTCACAAACCCACAGGCAATAAAGCCAGGTGGAGAAAACTTTGACTTGCTGGATTTCATCACTGCAGATCAACAAAGGAAACACTCATTCAAAGATATGGAGAAATTGTTTTCCTTATTTCTTCTTCACTGGTTTACTAGGGTTTGAGAAATTGTTCTTTCTTCTTTTTTTCTGCTTTCTTGCTTTTCTCTTTTTCCTTTCCATTTTTTTCTTGTTAATTTTTTAATTTTTATTCTCCACATTTTAGGGTTTCTCCCTTTTTATCTTATTTTTCTTGTTTGTCCTTTTCTGTTGTTTTTGTCATTCTATAAATATCCTTCTACTCCTAATAGGCTCCTTTGTCTCACATTTCTCTCCTCATCTCCCACTGTTTAATTTTTTGAATTTTTCTTCTTTCATTCTCCTGTTTCCAACCCCTATATCTTTACTAGTATAGCCATTAAGCTTTACTAATCTTTAGATAGGTAACTGTATGCTGTTACTGTATAATTCTTTTCTTTTGTGAGTAGAATTATAGTTGTCACATTTAGTAGATATGTACTGTATATCAATATTTGGTTTGTCTTAGCCTTTATCCTATAAATATAGATATCTTTTCTCTGCTCAAAGGTGGTACATTATTAGTTCTTCTGGTATGCCAATATCAAGTTTATCTTGGATTAATTAAGCCATACTTTAATTTAAATAGTACTCTTTATGTGCATGTCAGGGGAACCCACACCAAAATTGTTCATAGAGGATCCAAATATAAACTATCAGCATATAAACACATTCCAACTGTTTCAATTTCTAATAATACTTTCCTCCCCCACCTCCCTCCTCCTGCTCCCACAAGTCTCTCAAACCACCTCAACACTAATCTTTGACTACACCTGTAAAAATAATTACAATTGTGTCTTAACTTCTCATTCTGAGACATAATACCTGACACTAACAACTTAAAGGAGAAAAGCTTTATTTTACTTCACAGTTTTTAACATTTTCATTCCATAGTCACCTGGCTCCATAGACAGTACAACATGGCAAAGAAGAGTTGCTCATGGTATGGCATTGGAAAGAGAGACAGAAAAACAGAGAGAAAGGTGGGGAGGTCCCAGCCAGGGATGGAGATAAACCCTTCCAGAACATGCCCCCAGTGAGCTTCCAACCAAGCTCCACCTCCCAATATCACATTTAACTCTAATCCTTTGATGATTATCACAGACCCATAATCCAATCACCTCCCTAAAGTCACACCTATGAGCACATGAGGCTTTGGGGGGACATCTAGATATAAACCATAACATTATGCCTTGACCCCCAAAAGACTCATGCATCTCTTCATGCAAAATACATTTATTCCATCACTAAGTGTTGCCAAAGTATCAGCTTTGCTGAAAAATCCAAGTCCAAAGTTTCCTCTGAGATTTAAGGTAAATTCTTTTTTCTGTGAGCCCCTCTAAAAGTCAAAAAGAAAATTAAACACTCTCTACTTTCAAAGGCATAAGGGAAACATTCCAATTGCAAAAGGGATAAATAGAAGATAGAAAGGAATGGGACAAAAATCAAGACTGAACCCACGTGGGGAAAACATTAAATCCTATAGTTACAAGTCCAGCACCCAGGACAAGTTCTGGTGAAATATGAACACCAAATGCTTTGTGTGGTCTCATACCTATGGCACTGCTGGTGGTTATAACCCTAATGGATTCTCTCTTGGGCTAGCCTTGCTCACTCCTTGCAGTTTTCCTTAGACATTCCATGTTTCTGACTTTTTGGACATCATGGGGTCGCCACTGCACTTTTGGTGTCACATTCAAAGCTTCACACACTGCCCTCTCAGGGACACACTGCCCAGCCTCCTAGATCCTCTTCTCAAATCTGGGCGTACATCTCCCTAATCCCACAATTTTTGTATTCTGTGTTCATATAAAACCAGCACCACGTAGATGATGCCAAGATCTGCTGCCAGTAGGAGTAGTAGCCAAGCCCTTTTGTATAAAGGCTGCACAGACTTCCAAGTGCCTGGATGGCTGAGCATAGTGATCAGAATGGAGAGGGGGGGTAAATTTCCTAGGTGGCCCTTCTCTAACAGTATGCCCTGAGGCTCTCTTCGTAAAGCAAAATCTTTCAACTTTACAGTTTTGAGCATGCAAAGAGTATGGCCTTGCTGGCTCCTCATGTTTACTGAAAGCACTTTTCTTCATATTGTCCTGCTGTAAAGCACTAGGCTTCTTTTCAAGGCTAACATTTTTAGTAAACAAGCTCACCTCTGCTCCAACATTGCAGGTCCCAACTTTACTACAGCTTTCTTTCAAAGGAACAAAAATACCTGACATCCACAAGTTAAAGGACAAAAGTTTATTTTGGCTCAGAGTTTGTAGACCTTAGTCAGCTGACTCCAAGCCAGGACAGCATGGCAAAAGGTCATGGGAGAGGACAGTTGCTTATGGTATAGTGCAGGAAATGGGGGTGTAGGTGTGGGAGAAGTTAAGGTCACAACCATGGAGGTAGATACACTCTTCCAAGCCACATCCCCAGTGACCTACTTCCTTCAACCAGCCTCCACCTCCCAACATTACATTTATATCTAAACTCCTCAGTAGAATAAGCTATTGATCACACCTCTATGATCCAATCATCTCCCACAAGCCCCACCAATGAGCACATGAAGCTTTGGGGGAAACACCACACATAGGGTCTGACTTCCTATTTGTTTTTCACCTATTGACATTTCTCTTCTCTCACTCTCTTTTTACTAATATATTCCTCTTTGTACCATCTTATTTTTCCCTTTCCCAAGCACCACATCTCAGTATGATGCTTCAGAGTAATATAGTAAAGTTGATAAGGATCACTGTTAAAAAGGTAAAATTATTTTTAAAAGGTTTAAAAGTACATATGTGTTAATGCACATGTGTGATAAATAGTTGGAGCTATTGATTTATTGTAACCTGTAAGAATTTCCTTCTTGAAACACAGTGACTGGGTCTAATCCTATTAAATTGAGTAGTTTGCTGTGGTAGACTGTACCTCTTGATATAGAGAGCTAAGATAATATTACTGGAAAATAAAATCAGAAGAAGAAAAGAAAGTCTCTCCTTAATAGTTAAGAAAACAATTTAATTAGAAGTGATAACTATGATAAATATATATACATACAGAATATTAGCACACACAATATTACAAAAAAAAAAACTACTGAAGAAAAAAGATCAGATAAACATCCACACAATTATAGTGGGGAACCTCAATGACCATCTCAATGAGAAAAAAAATAAACAAAGAAACACCACAATTGAACTATACCTTAAATAAATGGACTTCATAGATATTTACAGTGTGTTCTACCGAGCAACAAAAAAACATATATTCTTCTAAGCAGTCCATGGGACTTTCCCAAAGTAGACTACATGCTAAATTATAAAACTTGCTTAAATAAACACAAAAGAATTAAAATTATCCCATGTATAGTATCAGATCATAATTCAGTGAAACTACAAAACAATGATAATAGAAACCACAGAAATTTTTCAAACACCTGAAGAATAAATAAAATACTCTTGAATAATCAATAGGTCACAGAAGAAATCAAAGAACAAATGAGAGGAGGCTTCCAGGCCAGCATAGCACCACTACCAGTGCAGGGGAGGCTTCTGGGCTGCCATGCCACTGCTCTCAGGGCAGAGAAGGTTAGCCACACAGGTGCCAGCAGCACACACCCCTCTCCTCTGTAAGACCAAGGGCCTTGCCAAATGCTCTGAGGAGCTGACTGCAGTGAAGAACACCCAGGAAGGAACACACTGGACAAGTTGGAAAGTAAAACAGACCATTATTAGTCTGGCCAGATGGCACTCCCAAAACAAAGTAGCTTAGAGAGGCAATTGGCTCAGAGTCCAAGGCTGTTCTTATAGGGGGTTGAGGGGAAAGTTAACATGTAGATTTACGAGAAAAAGGACAAAGGTTAGTGGTCGACTGTCACATACTGATGGTCAGCAGATGCACACACTAATGGTCATGACCGTTACGTACTGATGGTCAGCAGACATTTGCAGATTATTCTATAGATTGTGGTGTCCAGAACATCAGTTCTGGGCAAACAAGGAGTTTGAGTAGTTTACTTTGGGACTTTAGTTCTGTTACAGATTTTATCTAGTGTCCTAGAACTAACAAGCATCTTTACCCATTAACTCACATTCAATCACAGTTGGGGCTAGGAGGTTTTATGATTACAGAGTTATGCAGTCCCACACCTCTCCTCCCCAACATTGAAATGAGAAGACACATAAACAAGTCTCAAAACCAGACTTCCAGATCACCTACAGCAACCCCAAAGGGAAACAAGATAGAACACCCTGGTACTCAACCACCTGGACTCTCTGAACTGGAAACAAAAGAGGATCTGGAAAAAATGAAATCAGAAATAATTTCTCAGATAACAGCAAAGAATGTGCCCATAGTACAAGACATGATTAATAAATCTAGAGCAGACACAGATAAAAAAATAGGGGAGCTGAGGAACATGATGGAATCCCAACACAGGAAACAAATGGAATCCATAAAACAGATGCAAATAGATTTCCAGGAGATTGAAAACTCCACTCAAAGTTTATGCAGCAGAATGAGTGAATGTGAGGACAGAATTTCAGATATAGAAGATAAGATTGCAGTTAGTGACCAGGAAAAGAAAATTTTCTTTAAAATTGTAAGGGACCATGAGAAATCAATCCAGTAGCTGCTAGACAATGCAAAAAAGAATAGCATAAGACTGATCAGAGTCAATGAAGAAACAGGAGAGAGTTGTAGACAACATAAAGAAAATATTCAAAGAACTGATGGCAGAACACTTCCAAGTAGGGGAAAAGTTTAGGGAACAGGGGAAGGGGACATTACCAGAACCTCTGCAGTAAGTCCTAGTCTCCTGTGAGCCATGGCAGCACACAGCTAATTACAGGAAAGGTAAAAAAATGGGAAGAAGCTGAGCTTTGGGTCTGATCAGTGCTGCTCTGGGCAGCAAAGACAAAAGCCCCCTAGCTTGCAGCACTTTTTATTCAGCACATGGGGAAACAGATGTAACAAGTGAAAATGCAGAGTTCAGTACTTTACATTGGGATAAACAAGGTGTAAAAAGACTGGGGGGTAGTGGAAATCTAAGAACAATGAGGAACTATGCAGGTGAAGATTTGGTTCCTCCCTGGTGTCTCCCACAGGTGTGTTCTTGTCCTGGAGCATTACAGCATCTGGGGATCACTTATGTCTCAGTTGTGACCCAAGGCCAAAATCCAATTATGTCTGGAATGTCATAGCTGGCCTGTAGGCAGGAGAACTAGGCCTACTCAAATGATTTTTCCCTAGAATTATTTAGCATTGCTCCCAAATATCTCCCTTTCTTTTTGTTTTATGTGAAGGTGTTTTTAGCAAAAGTCAGCACACCCAACAATAGTTTGACCCTATATTTTGTGAGAATCTATAGTGTGTTTGACTGGCATAGCTGTCTATAATAAGCATAATTTCTATTAATTGGGGCTGTAAAAGGATGAAAAATCGAGTGATAATTTTTTTTAAACAATGTTGGCTAAAAAAAACAAAACTTTTGTTGAACTCAAATAACTATTGTCTTATATAGTTATACTTTTCTACTGGATGTTCAAGATCAAGTTATGGTTAGACCTATATTAAATAAAGTCAATCTCTTGCTATCTAACAAGGTCAATTAAGTCTCCACAGGCACTGTCTTGGAACCATGCATAGAGCCTCTTAGCTCCTCAGTCAGTGTCAGCCACCAGGATATGTCACACCCTTGCTTGACCATATTGCTTTCTGAAAAAGCATGGGAGATTTTTTTCCTCCAGGTGACATTCCTTTGGCACACTTTTTGTTGGATCTTACTGTTTTGCTGTTCAACAACCTCCCTGTTCAGGAGGTTGGGTGACTCACCAAAGATGTAGGATCTTGGAGAAGTTTCCCTCATGTCCTGAATCTTTTTGTTGTAGTTGATCTTGGAGGATCAGGGCCAAAATATTGGCTGTCACCTTAGCCCAGATACCTTTTTAGTTCTGGTCTCTAAACTTTGGTTACTGATCACCCAGAAGAGAAGATCAATAACATTAGTGTTGTAAAAGGAGTAGTGAACTCAACTATTATAATTTTACCTGGATATTAAGCATTTTGGAATAATATAGTTTAAAAACTGTTATCATTGCCAATCATGTTTGTTCTTGTGCTTGAAGACCTGAGTACCTATCTTTTTATAGGATGTCATCCAAGGAAAATATATCAGCCTACAAGTGTGCCTGTTATCATAGGTGGCTGGAGCATAAGAGAAGGGCAAATATCTGAATCAAAAGGTTATTACCATAAACAATATGTTGAAAGACCCATACAATTAGAGGGCATGAATACATTTTATACACCAGAAAGGGTGCAGTAATAAATATTACAGTTATATAAAACATTATGTTCTTCAATGTAGTTTGGTACCAAAAGCATCTTTCTAATAACACTCTTTTGTTTATACCACAGAAATTAATCTTTTGAAGATGACCAATGTAGACATATCACAATAACATATTCAGTGCTTAAACGTCAATGATAACCAATGTAATCAATTTATAATAACATTTAGAATTTAAACTTCAATGATAACCAATGTAATCAATTTATAACATATTTAGAATTTAAACTTCAATGATAATGTAATCAATTTATAATAACATATTGAGACAATATTTGTTGTGGTATGTCTCCCATAAGATTATGAAAATTACTAGGGGGTCCCTTTATTGAATTAAGACCAGAATAATTATTTTCTGGGTGGCCACTTCTTTATTCACCAAAGGGAGTACCCACAGTCTCTATTTACTTTGGCAAACAAATAATAAGAATATATGTATCTTCTTATTTTACAATTGCTTATTGCAATTTGATTATTGCATGCAGGTGACAATGCACATTACTTTTATAAAATAAATCTCGGTGGCACTTTGATCAGTTAGCAACCTGGGAAGGAGGGCATACCTTTAATAACATTTATCTGTAAGCCAATTTAATAATAGGTGAATATCTTTTAAGGGAAAAAAAATTTTTTTTTCAAATGTAAGACCAAGGGCCTTATCAAACGCTCTGAGGAGCTGACTGCAGCGAAGAACCCCCAGGGATCTGGCTGGGGCCTCCAAAATGTAAGACCGAGGGCCTTACCAAATGCTCCGAGGAGCTGACTGCAGCGAAGAACACCCAGGAAGGAAAACACCAGACAAGTTGGAAAGTAAAACAGACCTTAGTCTGGCCAGATGGCACTCCCAAAGCAAAGTAGCTTAAAGAGGTGACTAGCCCAGAGTCCGAGGCTCTTTTTATAGGGGGTTGCAGGGGAAGTTAACAGGCAAAATTTACAGAAGAGAAACAAAGGTTAGTGGTCAGCTGACATGTACTGATGGTCAGCAGATGTTTGTAGATTGTTCTATAGATAGCAGTGTCCAGAACATCAGTTTCGAACAAAGAGTTGAGTAATTTACTTTGGGATGTTATGGCTGATACAGATCTTATCTAGTGTCTGGAACTAACAAGCATCTTTATCTATTTACTCACATTCAATCACAGTTGGGGCTAGGGGAGTTTTATGATTACAGAGTTATGCAGTCCCACACAAAAGGTGAAAAGGAAAAGAGAAAAGAAAAAATTGAGCTCAACTGTACAAACAGACAGACAACAGACAAACATATGACAATATATAAAATTAGAGTGCACTCAAATATATTTGGCCAAATTGAATTATAATATCCTTTTTATGATTATTAGATTTATAATTGTATATGACTGGTCAAAAACTTTAGTAGTCAATTAACAGAGATCTCTTGAAATTAGAATCAGAAGGAATGAAAGTGCTTTTATACCTATAAATATAAAAAGAACATTTTCAAGTTGTCCCCCACCTTTATAAATTTTTTACCATAAATCTATAATTATTATTCCTCTGGGGGCATCATCTCAGTCCTGGACCTCACTGTGGATTTGTTGGTCATCGCTGGTGAGATGGGTCACTCAGGTGCTGCTGGCTCATTGCTCTCAGTAGGGGTGTGATTCCTGGTCTTTGAGATGTTGGTGGTTCCACCAGTGTGACCCACAGTCTCGCATTCCAGCAGGGCAGCCACAAGATTTTTTCATTATCTGTTAGGACACAGGCAAAACCTCTCCCCCAAATTATTAAGGCAGGAGCAATTTTTTGACATATGGCCTTTTGTAATCTTAAAAACAAGTTTAATAATTCAGGTTCTAAGGTAGAGCAGACCATAGCTCCTTCCAGTCTTTGAGTCAACCAAACTGCATAAGAGGAATCACTTAAAATATTAAGAGGTTGGGGAGGGAAGTTTTCAATCACAAATAAAATGGCTAGCAACTCTGACCTCTGAGCAGAGTGGACTAAGGCCCCAGTGGGGAGCGTTTGGGGGAAGAGACGATCACCCCTTTGCCAGGCCTCACAGAGAACAGTACCTACACGTTCCCATGCTATTAAATTAGTTGTCCCTTTCTGGGGAAAAGATGGGACAAACATTTGTATGTCTTTTAACAAATCTATCACAGCATCCTTAGGTACTGGGTACATAGCTTGCTTTAACAGCGACTTAAGTAATTTGGCAAAGTTATGCTGCTCCGATGATAGAGACTGACCCATAGTTGTAACTCAGCAAAGATAGAAAATTACCACCAGCTGGACACTCTCACCACCAGTGTCCCTCGTCCCAGTCTGGAAATCGTCCTGGGAGATCCATGTGTTGTCTCTTTTACTCTGAGTTTGTCTCACAGGTGATTTCACTTGTGGATCCAATTCACATCCATGTTGGGCACCAAATGTAGGGAACAGGGGAAGGGGACATTACCAGAACCTCTGCAGTAAGTCCTAGTCTCCTGTGAGCCATGGCAGCACACAGCTAATTACAGGAAAGGTAAAAAAATGGGAAGAAGCTGAGCTTTGGGTCTGATCAGTGCTGCTCTGGGCAGCAAAGACAAAAGCCCCCTAGCTTGCAGCACTTTTTATTCAGTTCATGGGGAAACAGATGTAACAAGTGAAAATGCAGAGTTCAGTACTTTACATTGGGATAAACAAGGTGTAAAAATACTGAGGGGCAGTGAAAAGCTAAGAACAAAGAGGAACTATGCAGATGATGATTGGGTACCTTCTTGGTGTCTCCCACAGGTGTGTTCTTGTCCTGGAGCATTACAGCATCTGGGGATCACTTATGTCTCAGTTGTGACCCCAGGCCAAAATGCAATTATGTCTGGAATGTCCTACCTGGCCTGTAGGCAGGAGAACTAGGGCTACTCAAATGATTTTTCACTAGAATTATGTAGCATTGCTCCTGACAGAAAAGAGCTTGACATACAGATAAGTGAGGCATATAGGACTCCAAACAGCCTTGATCAAAAAATATCTACACATAGGCATATAATTGTTAAGATTCCAGAAACTCAACAGAAGAACAAAGTTCTAGAAGCAGTTAGAGAAAAGAAAGAAAACACATACAAAGAAAAGCCCATTAGAACCAGAGCAGACTTCTCAACAAAAACCATCAAGGCAAGAAGAGCTTGGAGTGACATATTCCAAGCCCTAAAAGAAAACAGTCTCCAACCCAGATTGATGTACCCTGCAAAACTATCTTTGAAAATGGATGGAGAAAAAAGATACTTTCATGACAAAGAGCACCATAAGAACTTCGTGAATACCAAACCAGTACTCCAAAGAAGTTTACACAATATCCTAGGAACAGACATTGAGGATCACAACCCCAGGAAGCAAAGCAGAATGAACCCATCTGGCATGACAAGAAATTAAATGTAAAGGGGGAGAACCCAACATAAAGAAAAAGTCATGGGAATGATGTCAATATGTTTCAGTTATAACCATCAATATTAATGGTCTCAATTCACCAATCAACAGAAATAGACCGGCAGAATGGGTCAAGAAGCAAAATCCAACAATATGCTGCATACAAGAAAAACACTTAATTCAAAACGAAACTCATAGACTGAAAGTTAAACGGTGGAAAACAATACTCCATGCAACAGGAACCCAAAAAAAAGCAGGAGTAGCTATCCTCTTTGCAGATCAAGAAGATTTCAAACCAACACTGATTAAGAGAGATGAAGAAGGACACTACATCCTTGTAAAGGGAAGAATCCAAGAGGAAGAGATGACAATCATAAATATCTATGCACCAAACACTAGTGCACCCAACTATATAAAACAAATACTAATGGACATGAAAAGTCATATATGCACTAATACAATTGTAGTGGGGGACCTCAACACCCCACTCTCACAAATAGATAGATCAACTAGACTAAAAATAAGTAAGGAAATACCAGAACTCAATCGAACTCTTGAACAAATGAACTTAACAGATGTTTACAGAGTCTTCCACCCCACAAAATCAGAATACACATTCTTCTCAGCTGCACATGGGTCATTCTCAAAAAGAGACCACATACTCACACATAGAACATGTTTAAGTAAGTGCAAAGGAATTGAAGTTATCCCCTCTATATTATCAGACCATAGTGCGAGGAAATTGGAGATCCACAGCAAAAGAAACTTGAAAAATTTCATAAACACATGGAAATTGAACAACACACTTCTGAATAACCAATGGGTCACAAAGGAAATTAAAGAAGAAATCAGGCAGTTGCTTCAATTTAATGACAATAACAATACAACATATCGGAATCTAGAGGACACAATGAAAGCAGTTTTATGAGGGAAATTCATACCAGTGTATGAAACTCTTAGGGAAACTCTTAGCAGTGAATACGCATATTAGGAAAACAGAACGATCCCAATTAAACAACCTGATGCTGAACCTCAAGCTTCTAGAAAAAGAAGAGCAGGACAACCCCAAAGCTCATACAAGGGAGGAAATTATAAAGATCAGAGGAGAAATCAATGGAATGGAGACTAAGAGAACAATACAAAAAATCAATGAAGCCAAGAGTTGGTTCTTCAAAAGAATCAACAAAATTAACAAACCTTTAGCCAAACTTGTCAGAAAAAGGAAAGCAAAGGCCCAAATCCATGCAATTAGGAATGAAAAAGGTGAAATTACAACAGACCCAACAGAAATCCAGAGGATCATCAATACCTACTTCCAGAACCTATACACCAATAAGATGGACAACACAGAAGAAATGGGCAGATTCCTAGATACATATGAATTACCAAAGTTGAACGAAGAAGACCTAAAAATTTTGAACAACCCAATAACAACCAATGAAATTGAAAAAGAAATTAAAAACTTATCAACTAAGAAAAGCCCAGGCCCTGATGGCTTTGCTGCTGAATTCTACAAGACATTTAGAGAAGAACTACTGCCCCTACTGTTTAAACTCTTCAATGAAATTGAAAGGGAAGCAATACTCCCAAATTCATTCCTGGAAGCAAGCATCACCTTGATCCCCAAAGCAGAGAAAGACCCAACCAAAAAGGAGAACTATAGGCCAATCTCACTCATGAACATAGATGCAAAAATCCTTAATAAGATAATGGCAAACAGAATGCAGAAGATCATCAAGAAGATCATACACCCTGACCAAGTGGGATTCATCCCAGGGATGCAGGGATGGTTCATTATACACAAATCAATCAATGTAATACAGTATATCAATAGAGCCAAGGAAGAAAACCATATGATTTTCTCCATAGACACAGAAAAAGCATTTGACAAAATCCAACATGCATTTATGATAAAAACCCTACAAAAAGTTGGAATAGATGGTCTCTACCTCAAACTGATAGAAGCCATCTATGAAAAACCAACAGCCAATATCATACTAAATAGTCAAAAACTGAAATCATTCACACTAAAATCAGGAACAAGACAAGGATGTCCACTATCACCACTCTTGTTTAATATAGTTCTGGAAACATTAGCCACGGCAATTAGATAAAAGAAAGAAATAAAAGGAATAAAGATAGATAATGAAGAAGTCAAATTGTCATTATTTGCAGATGACATGATACTCTATATAGAAGACCCCAAGAACTCCACCAAAAGTCTTCTAGACTTAAGAACCAAATTCAGTCAAGAAGCTGGTTACAAGGTCAACACACAAAAATCAATAGCTTTCCTCTACACCAATGACAGACTCACTGAGAGAGAAATAGGGCAAATAATTCCTTTCACAATAGCATCCAAAAACCTGAAATACCTAGGAATCATCCTAACAAAAGAAATCAAAGACCTCTTCTCTGAAAACTATGGCACTCTGAAAAGAGAGATTGAAGATGATATCAGAAAATGGACAGACATCCCCTGCTCCTGGGTAGGAAGGATTAATATAGTGAAAATGGCCATACTTCCAAAAATGCTATACAGATTTAATGCAATTCCAATTGAGATCCCAGCAGCATACTTCATAGACCTCGAGAAAACAATCCAAAAGTTCATTTGGAATAAGAAGAGACCCAGAATAGCAAAAGCAATTCTAGGTAACAGAGACATGGCAGGGGGTATCACAATCCCCAAATGCAACTATACTACAAAGCTACTGTGATAAAAACAGCATGGTACTGGCAAAGAAACAAACCCAAGGATCAGTGGAATAGAATAAAATATGCAGAAACAACCCCATACATACTTAGCCACCTCAACTTTGACAAAGGAGCCAACCACCCTCATTGAAGGAAAAACAACTTCTTCAAGAAATGGTTTTTGAGGGCACTCACTAGCTGGCATTGCCTGAAGAACCCCACACTGGCCATGCAGTGCCTGGGCCCTTGCAATAACCATTTGTGAGTTCTTCCTTCGAGGCCATTGCTGCCTCAGAGACCAGTACTGGAATGAACATCTGGGTGCCAAGGGTGTGAAAAGGGGATGATAGCAACAGTCCTCAGGGCAGAGGAGGTGAGCCAATCCCAGCGCCCAGGAGGAGGCTCCTCAGCCACCATTCCATGGCTCCCAGGGCAGAGGTGAGCCGCTTGGGTGCCAGCAGCACCCCCCCCCCAATGGAAATGAGAAGACACATAAACAAGCCTCAAAAACAGACGTCCAGATCACCTACACCAACCCCAAAAGGAAACAAGATGGAAAAATCTGATACTCAACCAAGTGGACTCCCTGAACTGGCAACAAAAGAGGATCTGGAAAAAATGAAATCAGAAATAATTTCTCAGATAACATCAGAGATTGTGTCCCATAGTGCAAGACATGATTAATAAATCTAGAGAGGACACAGATAAAAAAAATAGAGGAGCTTAGGAACATGATGGAATCCCAACATAGGAAATAAATGGAATCCATAAAACAGATTCAAACAGATTTCCAGGATATTAAAACCTCCACTGAAAATCTACACAGCAGAATGAACCAATGTGAGGACAGAATTTCAGATATACAAGAGAAGATTGCAATTAGTGAACAGGAAAAGAAAAATTGATTTAAAATTGTAAGGGACCATGAAAAATCAATCCAGCAGCTGCTAGACAATGCAAAGAAGAATAACAGAAGACTGATTGGAGTCAATGAAGAAACAGGAGAGAGTACAGATGACATAAAAAAAAAAAACTACTCACATAAGTGATGGCAGAAAACTTCCCAAGCAGGGGAAAAGAACTTGACATACAGATGAGGGAGGCATATAGGACTCCAACGAGCCTTGATCAAAAAAATCTACACATAGGCATATAATTGTTAAGATTCCAGAAACACAACAGAAGAACAAAGTTCTATAAGCAGGTAGAGAAAAGAAACAAATCACATACAAAGGAAATCCCATAGTTACAGCAGACTTCTCAATGCAAACCCTCAAGGTAAGAAGAGCTTGGAGTGATGTATTATTCCAAGCCATAAAGGAAAACAGCCTCCAACCCAGATTGATATACCCTGAAAAACTATCTTTCAAAATTGATGGAGAAATAAGATACTTTCATGACCAAGAGCACCTTAGGAACTTCATGAATACGAAACCAGCACTCCAAAAACTTTTAGACAATATCCTAGGAAAAGACAATGAGGATCACAACCCCAGGAAGCCCAATAGAATGAATCCACTGGGCACGACAAGAAATTAAAAGCAAAGGAGGAGAATCCAACAAAAAGAAAAAGTCATGACAAGCCTTTAAAAACTTTTAAGTTTATCTCCCTAATGAGTGTATAATTCAATATTTTTATTTTACTTATTAGTATTTTTCTGATTCTAGTGTTGCACAACTTTTCTTGTGCTGTACTGGCTATTTATCATCTTCTTGTGTCTACTTTTTAATTGTGCTATCTATTAATGAGCTGTAAGAGTTCTTTATATATTCAGGTCATAGGTTATATGCATTGTAAATATGGTCTGTTTAAGGACTACTTCTCATTTTAACATTGTCACTTAAAGTTCTAAAGTTTGATGGAATCTCATTTATCAATTTTTTTCTTTTATACATCATGATTTTTGTATCCTAGGAAGTTCTTGCCTACCCTAAATTCATAAACATTTTCCCTTATAATTTCTTCTTAAAGTTTTATAGTTTCAGTCTTTAATATTTAGGTTCATAGGTTCTTTCAAGTTATTTTTATGTATGGAAATAAAGGGTTGAAGTTAACTTTTTATATATGGATACCAGGTGTTCTAGTGCCATTTGCTGAAAACACTACCTTTTCCTTGGCTCTTGAATTGAGTTTATATTCTATAAAATGCTAATGTTAAATAACCTTTCAAAACTCAGTGGGCCATATATGTGTGGTTCTATTTCTAGATTCTCTGTTTTATTCAAATGATCTATATGTCTTTCCTCACACCAACACTGCCTTGATTACTGTAGCTTTAGAGGAAGTCTTAAAATTAGGTACTGAACCTTTTCCAACACTTTTTTTCTTTTTCTTTTTACTTTTCTAGGTTCTTTGTACTCCTACATAAATTTTAATTTCAATATCCAATTCTTCATTTATAGCAAGTATACATAGACCTGAATTTTATATATACCTTCTGTTTTCTAATCCTGCTAAATTCAAATACAAGTTCTAGGGGCTCCTAGAGATTTCTTAGTATTTTCTCTGTAGATGATCATTTCATCTACTTATAAGATTTTAATTCTACCTTGCCAGTCCTATCCTAATTGTTCATTTTCTTGCCAGACTATTTTGGTTTAGGCCTATGTTTCAAAGTTTAATGGACAGATGAAGAGTAGGCATATCTGTCCTTGTCCCCACCTTAGGGAGAAAGTCTTGCATCTTCTCCATTCATATAAGGCGTTTTCGCTGGAAGTATGGAGTACATGTCTTAAATCTGTTGAGAAAGTTCTGTTCTTCTAGTCTCCTGATAGCTTTTTACCATTAACAGCTGTGGAATTTAGTCCAATACTTTTTCTCCAACTAGTGACAGGATCATATGGCTTTTTATTTTCCTCTGTTAAAATGATGGCTTTTGGGGGTGGATCTTCCAATGCTGAACCAACACTGCCATCCCTATAAAAAAAACACTTTCTACATACTACCAGATCTAATAGTTCACTTTGCTAAACAAATTTCTATCTATGTTCATACTTTTTCTCCTATTATCTTTATCCAGTTTTAGTATTAGCACAATGTTGATTTCCTAAAATGAGAGAAGTGTTCCTTCTTTTTTCTGCTTTAAATGTTTGATATAACTTATCAGTTAAAATGTATATGAGGCTATTGTTGTCATATAGGTAGGTTTTCAAGCTAGGAATATACTTTCTTAATAGGTGCTATTCAAATTTTATATTTCCTCCAGAGTTAGTTTCATTAATTTTTCTTTCAAGATACTTCTTAGAAGTTGTCAAATTTATTTCAAAAAACATTTTTGTAACATGCTTTCTATATCCTTTTAAAGTCTTTAAAATCTGTGGTAATGGTTCCTAGATCTTGATATTGTAATTTTTAAAATGTATAGTTGATATTGTGTACTAGGATGAAAAGGTCTAAAGGAGCATGGGAAGTGGGATGGGTAGGGGAAGGGAAAGAAGGGAAAAGAAAAAATATGAGAAAAGGGAAAAAATGGAAACAAAATATTTGCAAATAGGGACGGGTGGAGGGGGTGAAGGGAAGACAGAGGAAGGGGAAAAAATAAGAACCAAGGTACTCATGTATTGGTACAAGATCACAATGAAGAATATAACTGTATTTTATACCTAAATGTACCAATAAACTTAATGGGGGGAAAAATAAATAAATAAATGGTATTGAAAGAACTGGATTTCAACCTGCCAAAGTTTAAAACTAGACCCCTATTTTTCACCATGCACTCAACTAAGATCAAAATGGATTAAAGATCTAAATATTAAGATGGAAACACTAAACTTGCTGGAAGATAAGTTAGGTAGAACTCTTGATGACACTGGCACAGGAAAAGACTTTATGAACAGAACCTCAGTAGCAGGGGAACTAGCCCAAAGAATCAGCAACTGGGATCTCATCATATTACAAAGCTTCTGCACTGCAAGAGAAACTACCAACAGAGCTAAGAGACAACTTACAATGTGGAAAAAAATTTCAGACAACAGACTACTATCTAGAATCTATAAAGAACTGAAAAAAATCAGATCCCCCAAATTTAAAGACCCAATTCAAAAATGGGCATCAGAAATGAACAGACATTTCTCCGGCGATGTAAAAGCAGCAAATAAACATATGAAAAATTGTTCGACATCACTGGTCATTCAAGAGGTGCAGATGTAAACAACACTGAGAATCCACCTCACCCCAGAAAGAATGGATTGTATCATGAAATCAACCAATAACAAATGTTAGTGGGGTGGCTGAGAGACAGGAACCCTTCTCCATTTTTTGTGGGAGTTGAGACTGGTGCGACCACTGTGGAAACCAGTACAGAGATACCTCAAAGAACTAGGATTAGAGGTCCCATTTGACCCAGCTACTCCCCTGCTGGGTATCTTCCAAAAGAATTAAAAGAATCATACCACAGTGCTATGTGTGCTCCCATGTTTATAGTGGCACAGTTCCTAATAGCTGAAGCTTGGAAACAGCCCAAGTGCCCATCAACTGGAAACTGGATAAAGAAAATGTGGGTTTTTTATAAAATGGAGTCCTACTCAGCCATAAAGAACAAGAAACTGGAGACATTTATAGCTAAGTGGATGCATATTGAGGCCATACTCTTAAGTGAAATAAATAGGACACATATGTAAATACCGAATCATTTCTCTAGTGTGAGAAACTGAAAGTGTAAATAAGGATTAAAATGATTAAAATGAATAACTGATAACTTGAAATAGGAAGAAAAGGTAGGGGAAGTGGGAGGGGAAGGGGAAAGAAAAGAAGGGAAAGGAAAAATTATGAGAAAAGAAAAAAGCAGAAATAAAGACTGTAAATAGGGAAGGGTGGAGTGGGTGAATGACACACAGGTAATGGGGAAAAAATAAGAACCAAGGTACATCATGTACAGGTACAAGCACCCAATAATAAATATAAATGTATTGTATACTTAAAATTGTGTACCAATAAAAAAATTTAAGCAAAAATAAAAGTTCCCCAATGTAATAAATGATCACCACTGAGCATCTACTGCCTAATTTCAATCACTGTATTATTTTATGTGTATTTTTAATTTTGTAAAAGTGTTGTACAGTTTATATACTTTTGCACCAAATTCTTTTTACTCAGCATAAAGATTTGAGATTTGTTCATGTTGAGATTCATTTATTGTGTTTTTCAGTAGCTAACTCATTATTTATTGCTGAGTAATATTCTCGTACATGAATGCACTCACTCACCAGTTAAGGGAAATTGGATTGTTCCCTGGTTAGGGCTAATATAAATACAGTTGCTATGAATATCCACCCCCAAGTATTTAGGTGGAAATATGCTGTCACTTCACTTTGATAAATATGGAGGAATGGATTTTCTACATTGCATGAAATGGGTAATTTTAATTGTATAATACTCTCCCAAACTTTTTCCAAAGTGTTCATGCCATTTTCACTAGCAATAAATGAGAGGTCTATGTGCTCATGAACTCTTGCAACTGTCAGTATTTTTAATTTAGTCATTTTGTTGGGTGTGTAATGGCTATGCTAATTTTATTTACATTGCCTTGATAATGATACTGATACTATTTTCATATTCTTACTAGCAATTTATTACTTACACAATTCTTATTTGGCTATTATGTTTTACATTTTTTAATATGAATATAAGCCTTTTGACAAGCATATGTTGAAAATATTTTCTCCTGATATATATACTGGTTTTCATTTTTAGTAGCATATTCCAAGGAAGAGAATTTTAAATTTTTATTAAATCTAACATAACAAGTCCTCAAGGCCCCTACATTCAGCTAAATCCCCTTTCTTATTCTCTTATTGTGAGACAGGATCCCACTAAGTAGTCAAGATGCTACTCAAGCCCTTTGATCAGCATGCCTCAGTCTCCCAGAGTTCTGGGTTAGAGGTGTGTGCCACCACACCAGGATGAGTGCTATTTTTTGTTCTGCATAAAATTTTTTACCTAACCCAAATTACTAAGATGTTTTTCTTCTATGTCTTCTAGAAATTGTGTTTGTTTTGATGTTTCAGCCCATGATCCACTCTGAGTTAATTTTGTTTACCTCTTTTTTCTAAGTATGAAAAAATAGAAGTGTAATATACCCTAGCTAGTTAAAATAATTGTCAATATTTTTCAGTTTGTATCATCTGTTCCTCACCAACTCTCCACTCTAGATGAGGAGGAGGAGGAGCAAGAGGAGGAGGAGGAGGAAGAGGAAGGATGAGGAGGAGGGTGATTACAGCTCTTTTTGAAGAAAAATTTTATACATTTGTACATAACAATTCTTGGATATACAATTCTGACAAATATATATATTGGTTGCATTCTTCCTCTTTTTCTATCCCAATAATCTTTCCCTCCAAGACAATATCTGTCACACTGTTTTACACTTTAAGTTAACTTCACCTCTTCTATAACTTCATAAAATGAGTCATGCACTATGTAGTCTTTAATCTGGCCTCTTTTTTGCCACAGAGAATACAGTCTCAGATACCCTGCTGCTTCACTTCAGTGAGCAAGTAAAGCAGAGCCATCTATCAAATACCAGATAATTGCTCCCTGGCTTCTCCTGCTCCTCTGTTCTTCAGAGCACCCTCAAAAGCCATGCTCCTGTCCCAGCAACCTTTCTCACTGCTGAGGGAAGCAGTCAGCTTGTACAGAGAGCTCCTGTAGGAAATCCTTAGCCAAGGAAGTTCAGATGAGTCTGGCATAGATACATAGCACCTCCCTGGCTTTGCACACTCCAGCTAACACAGGCACCTCAGGAAGTAAAGAGAGATGGCTACTGGCACCTAATATGCATTAATTTGTAAAATTACTATTTCTGTATGATAGGTATAGTCATCACAATAAAAATGACTTGAACAAATGACCTTACTTTGTCCAAGACTTTCCAGTTGGAATTTTGATTTTTGAGAGTACTTTTCAATGTTTTTCCCCACACTTCTTTTATGATAGTTTCACTCAACAAAGAAATAGCCAGCCACAGCTCCCAGCACAGAGGAGGCTTCTGGCTCAGTGTGCCACAGCCTGTGGCACAGAGGAGGCTTCTGGCTGGGTGTGTCACAGCTCCCAGCACAGAGGAGGCTTCCAGGTCAATGTGCCACAGCTCCCAGTGCACAGGAGGCTTCCAGGTCAATGTGCCACAGCTCCCAGTGCAGAGGAGGCTCCCAGGTCAATGTGCCACAGCTCCCAGCACAGAGGAGGCTTCTGGGTGAATGTGCCGCAGCTCCCAATACAGACTAGGAGGCACACAGGCCAACCTACCACTGCTCCCAGTGTAGAGTAGGAGGCTTCAATGCCAACTTACCACTGCTCCCAGCACAGAGCAAGTGATCCATGCTGGTGGCTGCAGCTAACCCTACTACCCACAAAATGAGAAGACACATAAACAAGCCTCAAAACCAGACTTCCAGATCACCTAGAGCAACCGCAAAGGTAAACGAGATGGAACACTCTGATGCCCAACAACCTGGAATCCCTGAACTAGCAATGAAAGAGGATCTGGAAAAAATGAAATCAGAAATAATTTCTCATATAAATGCAGAGATTGTGTCCATAGTGCAAGAAATGATTAATAAATCTACAGAGGATACAGATAAAAAAAATAGAGGAGCTGAGAAACAAGATGGAATACCAGCATAGGAAAAAATGAAATCCATAAAACAGATACAAATAGATTTCCAGGATATCAAAAACTCCATTGAAAGTCTATGCAGCAGAATGACAAATGCGAGAACAGAATTTCAGATATAGAAGACAAGATTGCAATTTGTGACTAGGAAAAGAAAAATTTCTTTAACATTGTAAGGGACCACAAGAAATCAATACAGGAGCTGCTAGATGATGCAAAGAAGAATAACATAAGACTGATTGGAGTCAATGAAGAAATAAGAGAGAGTACAGATGACATAAAAAAGTTTTCATAAATAGGAAAAAAATCTTTGTAAATAGGGAGGACTGGAGGGGTTGAAGGGAGGGCTGAGCAAGGGTGAAAAATAAGACCCAAGAGAGATTATGTAAAGGTGCAAATTTCCAATGATGAATGTCACTATATTGTATACCTAAAATGTACCAATGATTAGAATGAATAATTGATAACGCAAAATAGGAAGAAAAGGTCCAAAGGGGTAGGGGTAGTGGGAGAGGCAGGGGAAAGGAAAGAAGGGAAAGGAAAAATGATGAGAAGTGGAAAAAATGGAAATAAAGTCTTTGTAAATAGGGAAGGGTGGAGTGGGTGAAGGGACGCCTAGGAATGGGGAAAAAATAAGAACCAGGATGCATTATGTAAAGGTACACTTCCCAATGAGAAAAATAATTGTGTTGTATACCTACAATGTACCAATAAAAGAAGTTAATAAAAAAAATTTTCACAGAAGTGATAACAGAAAACTTGCCAAATACGGGGAAAGAACTTCACATATAGATAAGTGAGGCATATAGGACTCCAAATAGCCTTGAAAAAAAAAGGTACATATAGGCATATAATTGTTAAGATTCCAGAAACCCAACAAAAGAACAAAGTTCTACAAGCACTTAGAGAAAAGAAACAAATCACATATAAAGGAAAGCCCATCAGAATCACAGCACACTTCTCAACACAAACCTTCAAGGCAAGAAGAGGTTCGAGTGACATATTTCAAGCCCTAAAGGAAAACAACCTCCAACCCATACTGACGTACCCTGAAAAGCTATCTTTCAAAATTGGAGAAATAAGATACTTTCATGACAAAGAGCACATTAGGAACTTCATGAATACTAACCCAGCACTCCAAAAATTTTAGACAAAATCCTAGTAAAAGACAATGAGGATTACAACTCCAAGAAGACCAGCAGAATGAATCCACCAGGCAGGACAAGAAATTAAAAGCAAAGGGGGAGAATCCAACAAAAAGAAAAACATGGCAATGATAATGCAATACATATCAGTTATAACCATAAATGTTAATGGTATCAACTCACCAATCAAAAGAAACAGACTGGCAGAATGGGTCAAGAAGCAAGAGCCAAAAATATGCTGCACACAAGAAACATACTTCATTCAAAATGAAACTCATAGACTGAAAGTTAAAGGATGGAAAACAATACTCTATGGAACATGAACCCAAAAAACAGCAGGGTTAGCTATCCTCTTTGCAGACCAAGTGTATTTCAAACCCATACCAATTAGGAGAGACAAAGAAGGACACTATATTCTTGTAAAGGGAACAATCCAACAGGAAGAGATGACAACCATAAATATCTATGCACCAAACACTAGTGCACCCAACTATATAAAACAAACACTAATGGACATGAAAAACCATATAAGCACTAATACAATAGTAGTGGAGGACCTCAATACCCCATTGTCACAAATAGATCAACTAGACAAAAAACAAGCAATGAAATACTAGAACTCAATCAAACTACTAAAGATATGGACCTAACAGATGTTTACAAAGTGTTTCACCCCACAAAATCAGAATACACATTCTTCTCAGTTGCACATGGGTCATTCTCAAAAATAGACCACATACTCACACATAGAACACCTTTAAGTAAGTGCAAAGGAATTGAAGTTATCCCCTATATATTATCAGACCATAGTGCGAGGAAATTGGAGATCAACAGCAAAAGAAACTGCAAAAACTTCATAGACACAAGGAAATTGAACAACACACTTCTGAATAACCAATAGGTCACTGAGGAAATTAAAGAAGAAATCAGACAGTTCCTTCAAGTAAATGACAATGACAATAAAACATATTGGAATCTATGGGACACAATGAAAGTGGTGTTACGAGGGAAATTCATAGGAGTGAATACGCATATTAAGAAAACACAGCATGCCCAATTAAACAACCTGATGCTGAACCTCAAGCTTCTAGAACAAGAAGAGCAGGACAAACCCAAAACCATACAAGGGAGGAAATTATAAAGATCAGGGCAGAAGTCAATGCAATAGAGACTAAGAAAACAATACAAAAAATCAATGAAGCCAAGAGTTGGTTCTTCGAAAGAATCAACAAAACTGACAAACCCTTAGCCAACCTTATCAGAAAAAGGAAAGCAAAGGCCCAAATCCATGCAATTAGGAATGAAAAGGGTGAAATTACAACAGACCCACCAGAAATCCAGAGAATCATCAATACCTACCTCGAGAAACTATATGCCAGTAACATGGAAAACACAGAAGAAACGGACAGATTCCTAGATATGTATGAATTACCAAAGTTGAATGAAGAAGACCTAAAAATTCTAAACAACCCAATATAAATCAATGAAATTGAAAACATAATTAAAACTTACCAAACAGGAAAGGCCTGGGTCCTGATGGCTTGACTGCTGAATTCTAAAAGACATTTACGGAAAAACTACAGCCACTACTAGTTTAAACTACTGTTTAAACTCTTCAATGAAATTGAAACAGAAGCAATACTCCCAAAATCATTACTGTAACCAAACATCACCTTGATCCCCAAAGCAGAGAAAGACCCAACTGAAAAAGAGAACTATGGGCCAATCTCACTAATGAACATAGATGCAAAAATTCTTAATGAGATACTGGCAAACAGAATGCAGAAGATCATCAAGAAGATCATACACCCTGACAAAGTGGGATTCATCTGAGGGATGCAGGGATCATTCAACATATGCAAATCAATCAATGTAATACACTATATCAATAGAGACGAGGACAAGAACCATATGATCATCTCAATAGATGCAGAAAAAGCATTTGACAAAATCGAACATGCCTTCATGATAAAATCACTCTAAAAAATGGAATAGATGGTCTCTAGCTCAATCTGATAAAAGCCATCTATGAAAAACCAACAGCCAATATCATACTATATGGTCAAAAACTGAAATCCTTCACACTAAAATCAGGAACAAGACAACATGTCCACTATCACCACTCCTGTTCAATATAGTTTTGGAAACATTTGGCACAGCAATTAGACAGGAGAAAAAAGTAGAAGAAATAAAGATAGGAAATGAAGAAGCTAAATTGACATTATTTGCAAATGACATGATACTCTACATAGAAGACCCAAAGAACTCCACCAATAGTCTACTAGACTTAATAACCAAATTCAGTAAAGTAGCTGGATACAAGGTCAACACACAAAAATCAATAGCTTTCCTTTACACTAACAACAGAGTCACTGAGAGAGAAATAGGGCAAACAACTCCTTTCACAATAGCATCCAAAAAATTGAAATACTTAGGAATCAACCCAACAAAAGAAATCAAAGACCTCTTCACTGAAAACTATAGCACTTAAAAAAAGATATTGAGGCACACCCTACCAAGGTCGCCACTTGTGCAGAACATGCTGAATCAGCCCAATGCAGACAGGCAGCCAACTGATTCCACTCTACAAAGATGCAGAGGATACCGGACCAACAGACCATGGTACTGAGTCCCACGGCTCCCAGCCCAGAGGTAGGGGCTTCTGAGCCACCGTCCCACTGCTCCGTGTCCAGAGGAAGTGGCTTCCCAGCCACCATCCCTCTGGCTGCTCCCAGCCCACAGGAAAGGAATTTTGGGTCACCATCCCTACCGCTGCTCCCGGTTACCTCTCAGAGGAGGTAATTGGTGCAGGCACCAACAGCCTCCCCCCCCCAGACAAAATGAGAAAACATGTAAATAAGTCTCAAAACCAGACATCCAGATCACCTACAGCAACCCCAAAGGGAAATGAGATGGAACACTCTGATACTCAACCACCTGGACCCACTGAACTGGCAACAAAAGGGGATCTGGAAAAAATGAAATCAGAAATAATTTCTCAGATAACAGGAGACATTGTGCTCCTAGTGAAAGACATGATTAATACATCTAGAGAGGAGCTGAGGAACATAATGGAATCCCAACATAGGAAACAAATGGAATCCATAAAACAGATGCAAATATGTTTCCAGGAGATGAAAAAATCCATTGAAAGTCTACATAGCAGAATGAGCCAGTGTGAGGACAGAAGTTCAGATATAGAAGATAAGATTGCAATTAATGACCAGGAAAAGAAATATTGCTTCAAAATTATAAAGGAACATGAGAAATCAATCCAGCAGCTCCTAGATGATGCAAACAAGAATAACATAAGACTAATTGGAGTCAATGAAGAAACAAGAGAGAGTGAAGATGACATAAAAAATCTCTTCACAGAAATAATGACAGAAAACTTCCCAAGCAGGGGAAAAGAGCTTGACATACAGATAAGTGAGGCATATAGGACTCCAAATAGCCTTGATCAAAACAATCTACACATAGGGATATAATTGTTAAGATTCCAGAAACTCAACAGAAGAACAAAGTTCTCCAAGCAGTCAGAGAAAAGAAACAAATCACATACAAAGGAAAGCCCATCAGAATCACAGCAGACTTCTCAACACAAACCAGCAAGGCAAGAAGAGCTTGGAGTGACATATTCCAAGCCCTAAAAGAAAACAGCCTCCAACCCAGATTGATGTACCCTGCAAAACTCTCTTTCAAAATGGATGGAGAAATAAGATACTTTCATGACAAAGAGCACCTTAGGAACTTCATGAATACCAAACCAGCACTCCAAGGAATTTTACATAATATCCTAGGAACAGACATTCAGGATCACAACCCCAGGAAGCAAAGCAGAATGAACCCATCTGGCATGACAAGAAATTAAATGAAAAGAGGGAGAACCCAACAAAAAGAAAAAGTCATGGCAATGACAAGTCAATACGTTTCAGTTATAACCATCAATGTTAATGGTCTCAATTCACCAATCAAAAGAAATAGACTGGCAGAATGGGTCAAGAAGCAAAATCCAACAATATGCTGCATTCAGGAAACAGACTTCATTCAAAAGGAAACTCATAGACTGAAAGTTAAAGGGTGGAAAACAAAACTCCATGCAACGGGAACCCAAAAAAAAGCAGAAGTACCTATCCTCTTTGTAGATCAAGTAGATTTCAAACCAACACTGATTAAAAGAGGTTAAGAAGGACAATATATCCTTGTAAAGGGAAGAATCCAAGAGGAAGAGATGACAATCATAAATATCTATGCACCAAACACTAGTGTGCCCAACTATGTAAAACAAATACTAATGGACATGAAAAGTCATATATGCACTAATACAATTGTAGTGGGGGGCCTGAATACCCCATTGTCACAAATAGATGGATCAACTAGACAAAAAATAAGTAATGAAATACTAGAACTCAATTGAACTCTTGAACAGATGAACTTGACAGATGTTTACAGAGTGTTCCATCCTACAAAATCAGAATACACATTCTTTTCAGCTGCACACAAGTTATTCTCCAAAATAGACCACATACTCTCTCATAGAACATGTTTAAGTAAGTGCAAAGGAATTGAAGTTACCCCATGTATAATATCAGACGAGAGTGTGATGAAATTGGAGATCAATAGCAAATGAAAACACAAAAATTTCGTAAACACATGGAAATTGAACAAGACACTTCTGAATAACCCAAGGGTCATAGAGGAAATTAAAGAATAAATCAGACACTTACTTCAGTTAAACAATGATGACAATACAACACATCAGAATCTATGGGACACAATGAAAGCAGTCTTAAGAGGGAAATTCATAGCAGTGAATACTCAAATTAGGAAAACAGAATGAGACCAATTAAACAACCTGATGCTGAACCTCAAGCTTCTAGAAAAAGAAGAGCAGGATAAACCCAAAACTCATACAACGGAGGAAATTATAAAGATTACAGCACAAATCAATGCAATGGAGACTAAGAGAACAATACAAAAAACAATGAAGCCAAGAGTTGGCTCTATGAAAGAATCAACAAAATTGACAAACCTTTAGCCAACCTTGTCAGAAAAAGGAAAGCAAAGGCCCAAATCCATGCAATTAGGAATGAAAAGGGTGAAATTACAACAGACCCAGCAGAAATCCAGGGGATCATCAATACCTACTTCCAGAACCTATACGACAATAAGATGGACAACACAGAAGAAAGGGACACATTCCTAGATACATATGAATTACCAAAGTTGAATGAAGAAGACCTAAAAATTCTGAACAACCCAGTATCAACCAATGAAATTGAAAACAAAATTAAAAACTTATCAACTAAGAAAAGCCCAGGCCCTGATGGCTTTGCTGCTGAATTCTACAAGATATTTAGAGAGGAACTGCTGCCACTACTGTTTAAACTCTTCAATGAAATTGAAAGGGAAGCAATACTCCCAAATTCATTCCTGGAAGCAAGCATCACCTTGATCCCCAAAGCAGGGAAAGACCCAACCAAAAAGGAGAACTATAGGCCAATCTCACTCATGAACATAGATGCAAAAATCCTTAATAAGATACTAGCAAACAAAATGCAGAAGATCATCAAGAATATCATACACCCTGATCAAGTGGGATTCATCCTAGGGATGCAGGGATGGTTCAACATACACAAATCAATTAATGTCATACACTATATCAATAGAGCCAAGGAAAAAATCCATATGATTATCTCCATAGATGCAGGAAAAGCATTTGACAAAATCCAACATGCATTTATAATAAAACCCTACATAAAATTGGAATAGATGGTCTTTATCTTAAACTGATAGAAGGCATCTATGAAAAACCAACAGCCAATATCATACTAAATGGTCAAAAACTGAAATCCTTCACACTAAAATCAGGAACAAGACAAGGAGGTCCACTATCACTACTCTTGTTCAATATAGTTCTGGAAACATTAGCCATGGAAATTAGACAAGAGAAAGAAATGAAAGGAATAAAGATAGATAATGAAGAAGTCAAATTGTCATTATTTGCAGATGACATGATACTCTATATAGAAGACCCGAAGAACTCCACCAAAAGTCTTCTAGACTTAATAATCAAATTCAGTCAAGTAGCTGGTTACAAGGTCAACACACAAAAATCAATAGCTTTCCTCTACATGAATAACAGACTTACTGAGGGAGAAATAGGGCAAACAATTCCTTTCACAATAGCATCCAAAAACCTGAAATACCTAGGAATCATCCTAACAAAAGAAATCAAAGACCTCTTCTCTGAAAACTATGGCATTCTGGAAAGAGAGATTGAAGATGATATCAGAAAATGGACAGACATCCCCTGCTCCTGGGTAGGAAGGAGTAATGCAGTGGAAATGGCCATACTTCCAAAACTGCTATACAGATTTAATGCAATTCCAATTGAGATCCCAGCAGCATACTTCATGGACCTTGAGAAAACAATCCAAAAATTCATTTGGAACAAGAAGAGACCCAGAATAGCAGAAGCAATTCTAGGTAACAGAGACATGGCAGGGGGTATCACAATCCCCAACCTGAAACTATACTACAAAGCTACTGTGATAAAAACAGCATGGTACTGGCAAAGGAATAGACCTCAGGACCAGTGGAACAGATTAGAAGGTGCAGAAACAACACCAGACACACTCAGGCATCTCACCTTCGATAAAGGAGCCAAACACTCTCACTGGAGGAAGGATAGCCTCTTTAATAAATGGTGCTGGAAAAATTGGGCTTCAACTTGACAAAGATTAAAACTAGACCTATATCTCTTGCCATGCACCAAACTAAAATCAAATGGATTAAAGATCTAAATATTGAAATAGAAACTCTGAACCGGCTGGAACAGAGGTTAGGTAGAACCCTTGAAGACATTGGTGTAGGAAAAGATTTTATGAATAAAACCTCAGTTGCCCATGAACTAGCACAAACAATTAACAAGTGGGATCTCTTCTTATTAAAAGGCTTCTGCACAGCAAGAGAAACCACCAGCACTGTGAAGAGACAGTCCACAATGTGGGAAAAAATCTTCACCTGCTCTTCCTCAGACAAAGGTCTACTATCTCAAATCTATAAAGAAATTAAAAAGATCAGACTTCCCAAATTGAAAGACCCAATCCAAAAATGGGCAGCTGAAATGAACAGACAAAGAAATAGAAATAGCAAATAAATACATGAAAAGATGTTCAACATCACTGGTCATTCAAGAGATGCAAATGAAAACAATGCTGAGATTCCACCTCACTCCAGAAAGAATGGCTGCTATCATGAAATCAACAAATAAAAAATGCTGGCAGGGGTGTGGGGAAAGAGGAACACTGCTCCACTGCTGGTGGGAGTGTAGACTGGTCCAACCACTGTGGAAATCAGTATGGAGATACCTCAAAGAACTAGGACTGGAAGTCCCATTTGACCCTGCTATTCCACTGTTGGGGATCTTCCCCAAAGAATTAAAAGAATCATACCACAGTGATATATATGCACCCATGTTCATAGCAGCACAGTTTGTGATAGCTAAAACTTGGAAACAGCCCAAATACCCGTCAGCTGGAGACTGCATAAGGAAAATGTGGTTTTTTCATAAAATGGAGTACTACTCAGCCATAAAAAATGAGAAATTAGAGACATTTATAGCTAAGTGGATGCACATTGAGGCAATACTCTTAAGTGAAATAAATAGGAAACACATGTATAAATACCAAATAGTTTCTCTGGTGTGAGAAATTGAAACTGTAAACAAAGACTAAAATGTATAATAGGTAATGTGAAATAGGAAGAAAAGGGATAAAGGGGAAGGAAGTGGGAGGGCTAGGGGAAAGGATAGAAGGGAATGGGATTAATATAAGAAAATGGAAAAATAGGAACAAAATCTTTGTAAATAGGGAGGACTGGAGGGGTTGAAGGGAGGGCTGGGCAAGGGTGAATAATAAGAACCAAGAGAGACTATGTAAAGGTGCAAATTTCCAATGATGAATGTCATTATATTGTATACCTAAAATGTACCAATGATTAGAATGAATAATTGATAATGCAAAATAGGAAGAAAAGGTCCAAAGGGGTAGGGGTAGTGGGAGGGGCAGGGGCAGGGGAAAGGAAAGAAGGGAAAGGAAAAATGATGAGAAATGGAAAAAATGGAAATAAAGTCTTTGTACATAGGGAAGGGTGGAGAGCGTGAAGGGAGGGCTAGGAATGGGGAAAAAATAAGAACCAAGATGCATTATGTAAAGGTACAATTCCCAATGAAAATGTAATTGTGTTGCATACCTAAAATATATCAATAAAAGAATTTAACAAAAAGAAAATAAAGGTATTGAAGGGATTATCAGAAAATGGAAAGACATCCCTTGCACCTGGGTATGAAGGATCAACATGGTGAAAATGGCTATACTTCCAAAATTGCTATATAGACTCAATGCAATCCCAATTGAAATCCCAGCAGCATACTTCATAGACCTTGAGAAAACAATCTGAAACTTCATTTGGAACAAAAAGAGACCCAGAATAGCAAAAGCAATTCTAGGTAACAGACACATGGCAGAGGGTATTACAACCCCCAACTTGAAACTATACTACCAAGCTACTGTGATAAAAACAGCATAAACAAACAGACCTGAAGACCCATGGAATGGATTAAAAGATGCAGAAACAACTCCAGACACACTCACTCACCTCTTCTTTGACAAAGAAGCCAAACACCCTCACTTCAGGAAAGATAGGCTCTTTAATAAATGGTGCTTGAGAAATTGGGGTTCAACTTGGCAAAGACTAAAACTAGACCTATATCCCTCACCATGCACTAATCTAAAATTGGAATGGATTAAAGACCTAAATATAAAAACAGAAACACTGAACTGGCTGGAACAGAGGTTAGGTAGAACTCTTCAAGATATTGGGGTAGGAAAGGACTTTACAAACAGAACTTCAGTTGCCCATGAACTACCACAAACAATCAACAAGTGGGATCTCTTTTTACTAAAAAGTTTCTGCACAGCAAGAGGAACCACCATTGGTGTAAAGAGAAAACTCACAATGTGAGGAAAAATTTTCACCAGTGTTCCCTCAGACAAAGGTCTACTATCTCGAATCTATAAAGAACATGAAAAAATCAGACCTCCCAAATTTAAAGACCCAATCCAAAAATGGGCATCTGAAATGAACAGACATTTTTCACACAAGGAAGTAGATATGTTAAATAAACATATGAAAAAATGTTCACCATCATTGGTCATTTGAGAGATGCAAATGAAAACAATGCTGAGATTCCACCTCACTCCAGAAAGAATGGCTGCTATCATGAAATCAACCAATAACAAATGCTGGTGGGGCTGTTGGGAAAGAGGAACACTGCTCCACTGCTGGTGGGAGTGTAGACTGGTGCAACCACTGTCTAAATCAGTACAGAGATATTTCAAAGAACTAGGACTGGAAGTCCCATTTGACCCAGCTATTCTCCTAATGGGTATCTTCCCCAAAAAATTAAAAGAATCATACCACAGTGATATATATACACCGATGTTCATAGCAGCACAGTTTGTAATAGCTAAAACTTGGAAACAGCCAAAATGCCCATCAACTGGAGACTGGATCAAGAAAAATTTTTTTTATATAAAATGGAGTACTACTCAGCCAAAAAAATGAAAAATTAGAGACATTTATTGCTGAATGGATACACATTGAGGTGATACTCTTAAGTGAAATAAACAGGACACACATGTGTAAATATCAAATAGTTTCTCTAGTGTGAGAAACTGAAATTGTAAATAAGGACTAAAAGGTATAATAGATAATGTGAAATAGGAATCAAAGGGGCAAAGGGGATTGAAAAGTGGGAGGGGTAGGGGAAAGGGAAGAAGGGAATGGAATTAATATGACAAAATGAAAAATTGGAAACAAAGTCTTTGTAAATAGGGAGGGATGGAGGGGTTGAAGGGAGGGTAGGGGAAGTGGGAAAAAGTAAAAACCAAGAGAGTAGGTAAAGGTGCATATCTCCAATGATGAATGTCATTATATTGTACACCTAAAATGTACTAATAAAAGGATATACAAAAAAAAGATATCCAGAGAATCATCAATACCTACTATGAGAACCAGTATGCCAATAAGTTGGAAAACACAAAAGAAATGGACAGATTCCCAGATGCATATGAATTACCAAAGTTGAATGAAGATCTAAAAATTCTAAACAACCCAACATCAATCAATGAAATTGAAAATGTAATCTAAAACTTACCAACTAAAAAAAGCCCAGGTCCTGATGGCTTCACTGCTGAATTCTACAAGACATTTAGAGAGGAACTGCTGCCACTACTGTTTAAACTCTTCAATGAAATTGAAAGGGAAGCAATACTCCCAAACTCATTCCTGGAAGCAAGCATCACCTTGATCCCCAAAGCAGAGAAAGACCCAACTGAAAAAGAGAACTATAGGCCAATCTCACTAATGAACATAGATGCAAAAATACTTCATAAGGTACTGGCAAATAGAATGCAGAAGATCATCAAGAAGATCATACACCCTGATCAAGTGGGAGTCATCCCAGGGAGGCAGGGATGTTTCAACATATGCAAATCATTCAATGTAATACACTGTATCAATAGAGCCAAGGACATAAAACTTATGATCATTTGAATAGATGCAGAAAAATCATTTGACAAAATCCAACACGCATTTATGGTAAAAACCCTACAAAAATCAGAATAGGTGGTCTCTACCTCAATCTGATAAAAGCCATCTATGAAAAACCAACAGCCAATATCATACTAAATAGTCAAAAACTGAAATCCTTCACACTAAAATCAGGAAGAAGATAAGGATGTCCACTATCACCACTCTTATTCAATATAGTTTTGGAAACATTAGCCAAGGCAGTTAGACAAGAGAACAAAATGAAAGGAATAAAGATAGGTAATGAAGAAGTCAAATTGTCATTATTTGCAGATGACATGATACTCTATACGGAAGCCCCCAAGAACGTCATGAAAAAGCTTCTAAACTTAATAACTGAATTCAGTAGAGTAGCTGGATACAAGGTCAACACACAAAAATCAATAGCTTTCCTCTACACGAATGACAGACTCACTGAGAGAGAAATAGGGCAAATAATTCCTTTCACAATAGCATTCAAAAAACTGAAATACCTAGGAATCAACCTAACAAAAGAAATCAAAGACCTCTTTTCTGAAAACTAGAGCACTTTGAAAAGATAGATTGAAGATGATAACAGAAAATGGAAAGACATCCCTTGCTCCTGGGTATGAAGGATCAACATAGTGAAAATGCCCATACTTCCAAAACTGCTATATAGATTTAATGCAATTCCAATTGCGATCCCAGCAGCATGCTTCATGGACCTTGAGAAAACAATCCAAGAATTCATTTGGAACAAGAAGAGACACAGAATAGCAAAAGCAATTCCAGGTAACAGAGACATGTGAGGGGGTATTACAACCCCCAACTTGAAATTGTACTACAAAGCTACTGTGATAAAAACAGCATGGCACTGGCAAAGAAACAAGCCTGAGGACCAGTGGAGCAGACTAGAAGATGCAGAAACAACTCCAGACACACTCAGCCACCTCATCTTTGACAAAGGAGCCAAGCACCCTCACTTCAGGAAAGACAGTCTCTTTAATAAATGGTGCTGGAAAAGTTGGGTTGCAACTTGCCAAAAATTAAAACTAGACCCATATATCTCACCATGCACTAAACTAAAATCAAAGTGGATTAAATATGTAAATATTAAAACAGAAATGGTAAACTGGCTGTACAGAGGTTAGGTAGAACTCTTGAAGATGTTGGTGTAGGAAAAGATTTTATGAACAAAGAAACAGCCAGCCATCTGTGGTCATGCCTATAATCCCAGCACTCTGGAAGCCTGAGGCAGGACAATAGGACTTCAGCCTCAGCCTTGGCCACTTTGACTTAGCAAGACCTCATCATAAAATGAAAAATGTCTGGAGATCTGGGTTAAGGACCTGGGTTTCTTTTCCCAGTTTTGCAAAAAAAAAGTATAAATGATAAGAAATTATTTCTCCCTATTAAAAAGCCCTTTCAGTTATTGATTTAAAAATGATCTTCCTAGACATCTAACACTATGGATATTCAGAAAAAATATCCTCCTACTTGAACACACAAAAAAAGTATAGAATAAAAATGCTGAAAGTGAATCTGATAGTAATTGGTTTAGCTGGGGTTGAAAATTAAAATGAAATAAATTGTCTTTTCTACCAGATTCTCAAAATCATTTACAGCTCCATTAAAACTTCCAGATCCTTTTTTAATTTCCTGAGCAGCAAATACCTCCATTTTGGTTACAAATACACAAACTTTGCTTTTTTACCAAGGATACCTGTGATGGTTGATTGATTGTGCCAGTCTAGATACAGACTCACATGGGACACTGCAGTGAGCTCCAGAACTTTTACTAAACCCTTCAGTCCCCAGTATTCCTCATCTGACTCTGTGGGTGGCCATTGTAAACCAATCTTGTAAATTCATATATATATTTGTATGTCTTGTGTTAAATCTGTTTCTCTAGTAAATATTCACTGATATCTGTTGCTATTCTTGATCTGATCTGGTCCCATATGAATTTTGGGATTGTTTTCTCCAGTTCTGTGAAGAATGCTGTTGTAATTTTGATTGGAATTGCACTGAATCTGTATATCAATTTTGGAAGGATAGCTCTTTTGATATATTGACTATGCTTATCCAGGAATAGAGGATACTTTTCCATTTTCTGATGTCCTTTTCAATTCCTTTTTTAGAGTACTGTAGTTTTCATTATAGAGGTCTTGCACTTAGGTTAATTCATAAATGTTTAATTTTTCTTGGTGCAATTGTAAATGGTATTTTTTCCTCAATTTCCTTCTCACTGGGTTCATTATTAGTATACAGGAATATTTTTGATATTTGTGTGTTGATTTTGTATATTGCTACATTATTGGATTTGAGTATTAATTCCAAGAGTGTATTTTGGGGATCTTCTATGTACAGAATCATATCATCTGCAAGTAATGATAATTTGACTTTTTCCTTTCCTATACACATCCCCTTTTAGCAGCAGAATTCATGAGAGCTAAATCTTGGGATCTGGTGCTCTGCTTCACACAACTAGCCAGCAGCCACCGTGAAGCTCCCTGGCTCCATCCTGGGCCCCCACCCATGCCATGGTGAGGTCCCAGGCGTGGCTTGGAGCCCTGCCCCATCTGGATCTCCACTTAGCTTCGCCGGACCCTCCAAAGCCCAGTCCCACTCCCCCAACCACCTCTGGCCTTCCTGATCTTGTGCTACCTAGTCCCACACTACAGAGGCACAGGGGATTATAAGGGCCCTTGTCGTGAGCACCACAAGATAGAGCAGAAGTTAGTAATGGAAAGAGGGCTTCTCAGGCTCCTTGATGAAAACTGAAGCTCAGCGGAAAAGTAAAGTGAATCTCTACAATAAAGGCACACCAGACCACCATACTTGGTAAGTTGGAGGGATCATCACCTGGGACCAGACCTCCCATCAAAACCTGCACAATCTTTAGGGAAAGGGCAACTGAAACCTGCAGTAGAATGTTGTAGAGTTCAACCCTGCAGGAGGACAGGGAGCTCAACTTGGGACTAGCAGCCAGATATCTGCCTGAATCTCACAGGTCTGCTGCTGGCTTGCTGAGACCCATTGACTTGTATATGCACACGGATGCCTACATTGCCTATTGTGAGAGCAGAGACATACCCTGAAGGAAGCCAATCATTTTTATTTTTTGCTATTTGCAAAAAAGAAAAAAAATTTTTCTCTTATTTCTACTTCTTAATTTTTACTTTTTCTACTCTTCAAATTTTTGCTTGTCTTTCTTTTCTTTTACCTTTTCATACTCTCTCCCTCTCTCTCTCTCTCTCTCATTCTTTTGCTGTGCAACATTGCTCTTCATCTCCCCATTTGTTCCTTTCTGCACTGAATTTGGATTTCTCCTTTATTTTTCTTTTCTTCTCTTTTTCTTTCTCTTGATTACATTAGTTTTAAAGGAAAATAAATATGTTATCTAGCCTCCCTGTTGCTGTTAGGTGAGTCTATTCACATCTTTGTTCTTTCATTCTGCCTTTTCCTCTTGCCTTTAACAACTTCTTAGAGTCTGTGTGATCTTCCTGTGTCTTCTGGCCTCAACGCTAATTTTTTTTGTGTGTGTGTGTATTAAATTCTTTTATTGGTACATTGTAGGTATACAACACAATTACATTTCTCATTGGGAATTGTACCTTTATATAATGCATCTTGGTTCTTATTTTTTCCCCATTCCTAGCCCTCCCTTCACGCCCTCCACCCTTCCCTATGTACAAAGACTTTATTTCCATTTTTTCCATTTCTCATCATTTTTTCCTTTCCCTTCTTTCCTTTCCCCTGACCCTCCCACTACCCCTACCCATTTGGACCTTTTCTTCCTATTTTGCATTATCAATTATTCATTCTAATCATTGGCACATTTTAGGTATACAATATAATGACATTCATCATTGGAAATTTGCACCTTTACATAGTCTCTCTTGGTTCTTATTTTTCACCCTTGCCCAGCCCTCCCTTCAACCCCTCCATTCCTATTTACAAAGATTTGTTCCTATTTTTCCATTTTCTTATATTAATCCCATTCCCTTCTATCCTTTCCCCTAGCCATCCCCTCAACCCTAATCTTTCCTGATCTTTCTACTTGTCCCTCCCTCCCCAACTCCTTCTAACTCCCCACCCTGAAGGGGAAAGATGCTATATTTAAGAGTTTATTCACTACAAACATAAGTTGGGTTGGACCTCAGTTTGAATTTCATTCACATGGTTAAATGTGATAGATTAATAACTACCACAAATTGCCATTTTCTAAGCTGTGCTTGATGCTATGGTATTGCTGATTGCATCATTTAGGCTAACATATTATGATTGATCTAATCAGTTTTCCTTCCTGGTATAAGGAAAATAAAATAGTCTCACAGGCATTAGAGTCTCAAAACCTAAACACGGGCTATATCCAGAGGACACCTCTGAAAAGCAATCATTCCACAAGTGTTTTAAACACAAGCAATAAAGATACCTACATTAAGCAATGTTGAAATATCAACTCAGGAATTAAACCAAGGAGAGTACCAAAAGAAAATATGAGAAGACACTTAAGCTAGGCACAAATGCAGGCTTCCATGTCACAAAAGGGAAATTCTGGGGGAAATGAGGTGGAAAAGTCTGATAATCAACCACGTGGACACCCTGAACTGATAGCACAGGAAGTAACAAAGCAGTTGCATGAGGCTCTGGAAAAATTCAAAGCAGAAATAATCTCCCAGATAACTACAGAGATGGTGAGCAGAGTGAAAGACATGATTAGAGGCTCTAGAGTAGAAAGAGATAAGAAAATAGATGAGATCAGAAACATGCTGGAAGCCATGAATACCCAGCATAAGAAAGAAATGGAAACCATGATTGCCCAACATAAGAAAGAAATGGAATCCATAAAACAGATTCAAACAGATATTCAAGAGATTAAAAACTCCATTGAAAGGATGCAGAGCAGACTAAGAGAATCTGAAGACAGAATATCAGATATAGAAGACAGGATTGTGGTTAAGGATGATGAAAACAGAGATTTTTTTAAAATAGTAAGGGACCACAAGAAATCAATCCAGCAGCTGCTAGATGATGCAAAGAAGAATAACATAAGACTGATAGGAGTACATGAAAAATCAGGAGAAAGTACAATTGACATAAAAAAAAAAACTGTTCACAGAAGTAATAGTTGAAAACTTCCCAGAAGAGGTAGAAATTTGGGCATACAGATAAGTGAGGCATATAGAACTCCAACTAGCCATGACCAAAAAAAATCTACACCTAGACATATAAGAGTCAAGATCCCAGAAACCCAACAGAAGAATAAAATTCTACAGGCAGTGAGAGAAAAGAAACAAATCACCTACAAAGGAAACTCCATCAGAATCACAGCAGATTTCTCAACACAAACCCTCAAATCAAGGAGAGCCTGGAGTGAAGTATTTCAAGCCCTAAAAGAAAATAACTTCCAACCTAGACTTGTAACCAGCAAAATTATCTTTCAAAATCGATGGGGAAATTACTTTCATGACAAAGAACCCCTGAGAAATTTCATGAACACCAAACCAGCACTCAAAACAATTTTAAGCAATATCCTAGAAAAAGACAATGACACTCACAGCTCCATGAGGCCCAACAGAGAGAAGACACCAGGCAAGGTAAGACACTAAAGGGGAAGGGGAGAAAATAAGAAATAAAAGAGCCAACAAGACTAAAACACCATGACAAGGATGAGTCAATATCTCTCAATTATAACTATCAATGTTAATGGCCTCAATTCACCAATCAAAAGAAATAGACTGACAGAGTGAATTAAGAAGCAAAACCCAGCAATATGCTGTATACAAGAAACACACCTAACTTAAACACAAATTCATAGACTGAAAGTAAAAGGATGGAAAACAGTTCTCCACAAGACAAGAACCCAGAAAAAAGCAGGTGTAGCAATCTTATTTGCAGACAAAGTAGATTTCAAATGAAAACTAATTAAGAGAGACAAAGATGGTCACTACATACTTGTGAAGGGAACAATCCAAGAGGAAGAGATGACAATCCTAAATATATATGCACCAAATATGAATGCCCCCAACTATGCAAAACAAATATTAATGGACATGAAAAATCAAATAAGCACTAATACAATTGTAGTGGGGGACCTCAACACCCCTCTATCACAAATAGACAGATTATCTAGAAAAAAATTAACAATGAAATTCTAGAACTGAACCAAGCTATTGAAAAAATGGACTTCATAGATGTTTACAGACTGTTCCACCCCACAAAATCAGAATACACATTCTTTTCAGCTGCACATGGGTCATTCTCCAAAACAGATCACATGCTAGCTCACAGGACATATCTAAGTAAATTTAAAAGAATTGAAGTTACCCCCTATATATTACCAGACCATAGTTCAATAAACTTGGAAGTCAATGACATAAAAAACTGCAAAACTCCCTCAAAAGTATGGAAATTGAATAACACCCTCCTGAACAACCAATGGGTCACAGAGGAAATTAAAAAAGAAACTACACAGTTTCTACAAGTAAATGATTATGCCAGTAGAACATACAGGAATCTGTGGGACACAATGAAAGCAGTTTTACACAGGAAATTCATAGCAGTGAATGCCCATATTAGGAAAACAGAGAGAACTCAGTTAAATAGCCTAATGCAGAACCTCAAGCTCCTAGAAAAGGAAGAGTATAACAAACCCAAAGCTCATACAAGAAAGGAAATTATAAAGATCCAAGCAGAAATCAATGCAATGGAGACTAAGAGAATGATACAAAAAAAAATCAATGAATCAAAGAGTTGGTTTTTTGAAAAAATAAATAAAATCGATAAACCTTTAGCCAACCTTATCAAAAAAAGGAAAGAAAAGGCTCAAATCCATGCAATTAAGAACAGGAAAGGTGAAGCCACAACAGATCCAGCAGAAATCCAGAGGATCATCAATACCTACTTTGAGAAACTGTACTCTAATAAAATGGAAAACACAGAAGAAATGGACAGATTCCTAGAGACATATGAATTGCCAAAGTTAAATGAAGAAGCTATAGAAAATCTAAACACCCCAATTACAATAAGTGAAATTGAAAATGTAATAAAAAATTTACCAACAAAGAAAATCCCAGGTCCTGATGGCTTCACTGTGGAGTTCTACAAGACATTTAAAGAACTAATGCCATTACACTTTAAACTCATGAAGGAAACCGGAAGAGAAGCAAGGCTTCCAAATTCATTCCTGGAAGCAAGAGTTACTTTGATTCCAAAACCAGGGAAAGACCCAACCCAAAAAGAGAACTACAGACCAATCTCCCTAATGAATACAGATGCAAAAATCCTCCACAAGATACTAGCAAACAGAATACAGAGTGTCATCAAGAAGATCATACACAGTCCCAGCACCCAGAAGGAAGCCCCACCACCACTATCCCAAGCTCCAACTGCAGAGAAGGTGAGCTGGTCCCAGCACCTGGAGGAAAGCTCCCCCACCACCATCCCAGGCTCCTAGGGCAGAGAAGCTGAGCCAGTCCCAGCACCCAGAAGGAAGCCCCGCCACCACTATCCCAAGCTCCAACTGCAGAGAAGGTGAGCTGGTCCCAGCACCTGGAGGAAAGCTCCCCCACCACCATCCCAGGCTCCTAGGGCAGAGAAGCTGAGCCAGTCCCAGCACCCAGAAGGAAGCTCCCCCACCACCATCCCAAGCTCCTAGGGCAGAGAAGGTGAGCCGGTCCCAACACCAGGAAGGAAGCTCCCATGCCACCATCCCAGGCTCCTAGGGCAGAGAAGCTGAGCCAGTCCCAGCACCCAGAAGGAAGCTCCTCCACTGCCATCCCAAGCGCCTAGGGCAGAGAAGGTGAGCAGCGCTGGCACCAGAAGCACACAGCCCCCCTCGTGGAAATGAGAAGAAACATAAACAAGCCTCGAAAACAGACTTCTGGATCACCTATGGCAACTCCAAAGGGAAACAAGATGGAACAATCCGATACTCAACTACCTGGACTCTCTGGACTGGCAACAAAAGAGGATCTGGGAAAAATGAAATCAGAAATAATTACCCAGATAACAGCAAAGATTGTGCTCATGGTGCAAGACATGATTAATAATTCCAGAGAGGACACAGATTAAAAAAATAGAGGATCTGAGGAACATGATGGAATCCCAATATAGGAAACAAATGGAATCCATAAAACAGATGCAAACATTTCCAGGAGATTAAAAACTCCACTGAAAGTCTGCACAGCAGAATGAACCAATGTGAGGATAGAATTTCAGGTATAGAAGAAAAGATTGCAATTAGTGACCAGGAAAAGAAAAATTGCTTTAAAATTGTAAAGGGACATGAGAAATCAATCCAGCAACTCAGAGACCATGCAAAGAAGAATAACATAAGACTGATTGGACTCAGGCCGGGGATTTAGCTCAGTGGTTCCACCGCCTGCTGTGCAAGCACAAGGACAAGAGTTTGATCCCTGGTACAAAAAAAAAAAAAAAAAAAAAACTGATTGGAGTCAATAAAGAAAGAGGAGAGAGTGCAGATGACATAAAAAAAAAACTGTTCACAGAAGTGATGGCAGAAAACTTCCCAAGCAGGGGAAAAGAACTTGACATACACATAAGTGAGGCATATAGGACTCCAAATAGCCTTAATCAAAACAAATCTACACATAGGCATATAGTAGTTAGGATTCCAGAAATCCAACAGAAGAACAAAATTCTACAAGCAGTGAGAGAAAAGAAACCAATCACATACAAAGGAAAGCCCATCAGAATCACAGCACACTTCTCAATGCAAACCCTCAAGGCAAGAAGAACTTGGAGTGCTGTATTTCAAGCCCTAAAGGAAAACAGCCCCCAATCCAGATTGATGTACCCTGCAAAACTATGTTTCAAAATTGATGGAGAAATAAGATACTTTCATGATAAAGAGCACCTCAGAAACTTCATGAATACCAAACCAGCACTCCAAAATTTTTAGACAATACCCTAGAAAAAGACAGTGAGGATCCCAACCCCAGGAAACCCAGCAGAGTGAATCCACTGGGCATGACAAATTAAACACAAAGGGGGAGAATCCAACAAAAAGAAAAAGCCATGACAAGGCTTTTAGAACTTCTAACTTCATCTCCCTAATGAATGTATAATTCAATCTTGTCATTGTACTGATTAGTATTTTTCTGATTCTAGAGTTGCACACCTTTCCTTGTGCTATACTGGCTATTTATCATCTTCTTATGTCTACTTTTTAATTGGGTTGTCTATTAATGAGCTCTAAGTATTCTTTATATATTCTGCTCATAGGTTATATGCATTGTAAATATGGTCTGTTTAAGGACTACTTTTCATTTTAATGATGTCATTTAAAGTTCTAAATTTTGGTGGAATCTCATTTATCACTTTTTTTCTTTTATACATCATGGTTTTTGTATACTAGGTAGTTCTTGCCTACCCTGAATTCAAAAACATTTTCCCTTATAAATTCTTCTTAAAGTTTTATACTTTTAAGCTTTCATATTTAGGTTCATAGATCCCTTCAAGTTCTTTTCATGTATGGAAATAAAGGGTTGAGGTTAATTTTTTATATACAGATACCAGGTGTTCTAGTGCCATTTGCTGAAAACACTATCTCTTCCTCAGCTCTTGAATTGAGTGTATATTCTATAAAATGCTAATGTTAAATAATCTTTCAAAACTCAGTGGACCATATATGTGTGGTTCTATTTCTAGATTTTCTGTTTGATTCCAATGATCTATATGTCTTTCCTTACACCAACACTGCCTTGATTACTGTAGCTTTAGAAGAAGTCTTAAAATTGGGTACTAAACATCTTCTAACACTGTGTTTTTGGGGGTTTTTTTTAACTTTTCTAGGTCCTTTGTACTCCTACATAACTTTTAAATTTCAATATCCAATTCTTCATTTATAGCAAGTATACACAGACCTGAATTTTTATATATACCTTGTGTTTTCTAATCCTGCTAAATTCAAATACAAGTTCTAGGGGCTCCTAGAGATTTCTTAGTATTTTCTCTGTAGATGATCATTTCATCTACATATAAAGATTTTGCTTCTACCTTGCCAATCCTATCCTAATTGTGCCATTTTATTGCCAGAGTATTTTGGTGGGGACTAAGTTTCAGAGTTTAATGGACAGATAAAGAGAAAGCATATCTTCCCTTGTTTCCCACCTTAAGGAGAAAGCATTGTATCTTCTCCATTTATATAAGGCATTCTGGCTGGAAGTATAGAGTACATGTCTTTAATCTGTTGAGAAGTTTCTGTTCTACTTCTAGTCTCCTGATAGCTTTTACCATGAACAGCTGTAGAATTTAGTCCAATACTTTTTCTCCAACTAGTAGCAGGATCATATGGCTTTTTCCTTTCCTCTGTTAAAATGATGACTCTTGGGGTGGATCTTCCAATGCTGAACCAACACTGCCCTCCCTATAAAAAAAAACACTTTCTACATACTGCCAGATCTGACTTCTAAGAGTTTGTTTTGTTAAACAAATTTCTATCTACGTTCATACTTTTTTCTTCTATTATCTTTATCCAGTTTTAGGATTAGCACAATGTTCATTTCCTAAAATGAGGGAAGAAGTGTTCCTTCTTTTTTCTGCTTTAATTGTTTGATATAATTTATCAGTTAAAATGTATATGAGCCTGCTATTTTCATATAGTAGGTTTTCAAGCTAGGAATATACTTTCTTTAATAGGTGCTATTCAAATTTTATATTTCCTCCAGAGTTAGTTTCATTAATTTGTCTTCCAAGGTACTTCTTAGAAGTTGTCAAATTTATTTCCAAACAGATTTTTGTAATATGCTTTCTATATCCTTTTAAATTCTGTAAAATCTGTGGTAATGTCTCCTAGATCTTGTAATTTAAAAAATGTATAACTGATACTGTATAACAGGAAGACAAGGCCTAAAAGTGCAGGGGAAGTGGGAAGGGAAGGGGAAAGGAAAAATGGGAAAAGAAAAACTATGAGAAAAGGAAAAAAGTGGAAACAAAGTCTTTGCAAATAGGGAAGAGTGGAGGGGGTGAAGGGAGGGCAGAGGAAGGGGGAAAAAATGAGAATCAAGATATTCATGTAATGGCACAAGATTCCAGTGATGTTTGTAACTGTATTTTATACCTAAAATGTACCAATAAACTTAATGGGAAAAAAAATTTAAAAATTTTTTAAAAAGCTTTTTGAAAAAAAAAAAAAGAAGAAGATCATATACCCTGATCAAGTCGGATTTATCCCAGGGATGCAAGGATGGTTCAAAATCCATAAATTAATAAATGTAATACACTATATTAACAGAGTCAATGACAAAAACCATACGATCATCTCAATAGATGCAGAAAAGGCATTTCACAAAATCCAACACCCATTCATGACAAAAACCCTACAGAAAATTGGAATAGAATGTATTTAACTCAAGCTGATTAAGGCTATCTATGAAAAACCAACAGCCAACATCATACTAAATGGTCAAAAACTGAAAACTTTCACGCTAAAATCAGGAACAAGACAAGGATGCCCACTATCACCACTCCTGTTCAATATAGTTCTGGAAACATTAACCATAGCAATTAGAAAAGAGAAAGAAATAAAAGGAATAAAGATAGGAAAGGAAGAAGTTAAACTGTCATTATTTGCTGATGATATGATACTTTACATAGGAGACCCAAAAAACTCACTCAAAAGTCTTCTAGACCTAATTGACAGATTCAGTAGAGTAGCTGGATACAAAGTCAACACAAAAAACAATAGCCTTCTTATACATAAATACCAGACCCATTGAGAGAGAAATTTGGGAAATAATTCCTTTTACAATAGCATCTAAAAAAATAAAATATCTTGGAATCAACCTAACAAAGGAAGCAAAAGACCTCTACACTGAAAACTACAGCACTCTGAAGAAGGAGATCGAAGAGGATATAAGAAAAATGGAAAGATATCCCTTGTTCCTGGGTAGAAAGAACCAATATAATGAAAATGGCCATACTTTCAAAACTACTATATATATTTAATGCAATGCTGACTGAAATTCCAACAATATACTTCACAGAACTAGAGAAAACAATCCAAAAATTCATTTGGAACCAGAAGAAACCTAGAATAGCAAAAGCAATTCTAGGCAACAGAGAAATGTCTGGGGGTATGACAATCCCCAACTTGAAACTATACTACAAAGCTACTGTGATAAAAACAGCCTGGTACTGGCACAGAAACAGACCCAAAGATCAGTGAAATAGATTAGAAAATGCAGAAACAACTGCAGACATACTCAGCCACCTCATCTTTGACGAAGGAGTGAACCACCCTTATTGGAGGAAAGATAGCCTATTTAATAAATAGTGTTGGAAAAACTGGATTTCAACCTGTCAAAGATTAAAACTAGACCCATACCTATCACTATGCAATAAACTAAGATCGAAGTGGATTAAAGATCTAAATATTAAGACAGAAACACTAAACTTCCTGGAAGATAAGTTAGGTAGAACTCTTGATGACATTGGCATAGAAAAAACTTTATGAAAAAATCTTCAGTAGCATGGGAGCTAGCACAAAGAATCAACAACTGGGATCTCATCATACTAAAAAGCTTCTGCACTGCAAGAGAAACCACCAACATTGTAGAAACCTACAATGTGGGAAGAAATATTTAGCAGCTGTACCTCAGACAAAGGTCTACTATCAAGAATACATAAAGAACTGAAAAAAATCAGACCCCCCCAAATTCAAAGACCTAATTCAAAAATGGGCATCCAAAGTAAACAGACATTTCTCAGACAAAGAAGTAAAAGCAGCAAAATATATGAAAAAATGTTCAACATCACTGGTCATTTGAGAGAGGCAGATGAAAACAACACTGAGATTCCACCTCACCCCACAAAGAATGTCTGCTATCGTGAAATCAACCAATAACAAATGCTGGTGAGGCTGTCAGGAAAGAGGAACACTGCTCCACTGCTGGGGGGGAGTGTAGACTGTTGCAACCACTGTGGACATCAGTATGGAGATACCTCAAAGAACTAGGACTGGAAATCCCATTTAACCCAGCTATTCCCCTGCTGAGTATCTTGCCCAAAGAATTAAAAGAATCATACCACAGTGAGATATGTCCATCTATGTTTATAGCAGTGCAGTTTGTAATAGCTAAAACTTGAAAACAGCCCAAGTGCCTATCAACTGGAAACTGGATAAAGAAGATGTGTTTTTTTTAATAAAATGGAGTACTACTCCGCCATACCGAATGAGAAACTAGAGACAATTATAGCTAAATTAATGCATATTGAGACCATGCTCTAAATTGAAATAAATAGGACACACATGTGTAAATACCGAATAGTTTCTCTAGTGTGAGAAACTGAAAGTGTAAATAAGGGTTAAAAAGATTAAAATGAATAATTGATAATTTGAAATAGGAAAAGGTCCAAAGGTGTAGGGGTGGTGGAAGGGGAAGGGGAAAGGGAAGAAGGGAAAGAAATAATTATGAGAAAGAAAAAACATGGAAACAAAGTTTATGTAAATAGGGAAGGGTGGAGGGGGTGAAGGGCGCACAGGTAATGGGGAAAAAAATAAGAACTAAGATGCAGCGTGCTCAGGTACAAGCATCCAATGATAAATGTAAATGTATTGTATACCTAAAATGTACCAATAAATATAAAATATAAATAAATAAATAAATCTTGGAAGCATATGTCCATCAACACATGAATGGATAGATAAAATGTGATGTTTATACACAATGGATTATTACCCTGCCTTAAAGAAAGACAAACTTGAGTCAGCCAGGGATTTAGCTCAGTTGTTCCACCACCTGCCTCAAAAGCATAAGGACCCAAGTTCGGTCCCCAGTATCCAAAAGAAAAAAGATACACTTCAGTCATTTGTAGGAAAATGGATCCATCTTGAGACCATAATGTTAAGAGAAATGAATCACACACAATCTTAAATATTACATTGCTTATCTTATATGAGAAACCCAAAGGAAAGATTAAAAACAAAATAAAAGATAGATAATTGGAAGTAGGGCAATAGATTGTTCTCAAAGAGGGAGAGGATCAAGAAATGAAGGGAGACAGAAGGGATAAAGGTAATAGATGAATAAAAGAATTTGGGACATGGTATGTGTATGTACCAACTCCACACAAAAACTGTAAACATTATGTACTACAAACATACAAACAAAAGGATGGGACTCCTGGAACAGATGGAGGAGGGATGGAAAAGAGGATGAAAAAAGAAATGTATATGTGTTACTTACATGTACCAATATCCCACAAGTAATATACACATTATATACTACAGACATGTACTAATAAACTAAAATAAAATGTAGATACTAATAAGCAAAGCATTTTATCTCATTTAAATACTACTTCTTTCTTAACAAAATATTTTTCTGTCCAAAGTCTTCCTAAAGGTAACTTTGACATCCTTATTCCGCAAGCTATAGATTAATGGATTTAACATAGGTACCACAATAGTATAAAACAAAGAAGACACTTTCCCTTGATCAAGGGGCAAAATAGATGGTGATTTGAGATACATGAAAGCCCCAGAACCAAAGAAAAGAAGAACCACAATCATATGAGTGCTGCAGGTGCTGAAGGCTTTGGATCTTCCCTCCATGGTATGAATGTGAAGGATACTACACAGAATGAGGGCATAAGAAATGAAGATGGTGACAATGGGTATTCCAATGTCAATGGCCACAACAATAAAGACCACCAATTCATTTACATAAGTTCTGTTGCAGGAGAGCTCAAGAAGGGGAAGGATGTCACACATGAAATGATTGACAAGGTTTTCAGAACAGAAGGTCAGGCTCATTATGCTTCCTGTGTGAGCCATGGCCCCAGTGAAGCCCATCACATAGATACCTAACAGGGGGAGTAAACACACTTGGGGAGACATGGTGACTGTGTACACCAGTGGGTTACAGATGGCAACATAGCGATCATATGCCATCGCTGAAAGGACAAAGGATTCAGAAATGACAAAGAAGCAGAAGAAAAAGAGTTGAGCCATGCATCCAGCATGCAAGATCATGTTCTTCTTTGAAATAAAACCCATCAGCATTTTGGGGGTGATGGTAGTGGAGTAGGATAAATCTATTATGGCGAGGTTGAAGAGGAAGAAGTACATGGGAGTGTGCAGGTGAGTGTTCAGCCATATCAGGAAGATCAATCCAAGATTCCCCAGCATGGTGATCAGGTAGAAACATAAAAACAGGATGAATAGTGGAATTCGAAGTCCTGGCTCATCTGTTAAGCCTGTGAGGATGAACTCTGTCACAGAAGAGTTTCTGGCTGCCATTTTCCTCTTTAAAGTGTTATCTGTGGGGTCAAGAAAAGAGGAACACTTGGAAACAAATATCATGGTGACCCTTCTGTATCTCTCCTCTATTCTTGAAAAAGGAATCCACAAAGTAAGGAAGAATTTTCCCATTTGCTATGAGTAGTACCAAACAACCAGGTGACTTTAACTTCTAGTGCTGCATACAAGGCAATAGAATGAGGCATGCCTTCCAGAACAAGAGCTGGTGCTTCTCAAAAAGGATCATGGCAAATTAGCTGGGTGTCTTTTCAATTTTGAAATCAGTCTCTAAAGGTACACAGTAAACTCTTCTTCCCTCTTTGAAACTCTGCTTCAGTTGCTGCATGTGGATCTCTTAGCTATCCTGACAGGTAAAAGTTATCATGGATGTGGGTCAGTGTTTTGAGTTCAAAATGTCAGGTTGTATATTTGTAGTTGATGTTGTTTTACTTCAGCATTTTTTAAAATTGTATATTTCAATTAAAAATATTTAAACTGCACAGAAGTTGCATTTTTCTAAGATCTCTTAGCTAAAGTGGCCCTAGATTTAATAGTAATTTTTACACTAGTATTTATTTAAACATTTTTGTAAGAGGCTCTGTTCCATGAGCTATGGGATATATTACAGTTGAGAAAACTGAGATGAAGGATCTAGCCTAAAGTCACAGAAGTACTAAGCTTCACTCCAAAGAACTTTGGCAGTCTCACTCTTAGAGTTTGCATTTGTATCGACAATGTTACATCACAGACCAAGGTCAGACAGGCATTTACCTTCCTCATTTAGAGCTCTAGTGATATTCTCTACTATCTCTTGTCCAAATTTTCCTGGAAAGAACAAAGACCTGGTGAATAAAAATAATGATTTTGTCCTCAGAGCCTGTCCTTTCTAGCCTGAATGAAAGAAAATCTCTAATTATCTAGTATCTCTTCCTGCACTGAAGAACATGACTTATATTTGTTAGTTTACCCAAGGGCACCTCCAACTTCCAGAAAAGAGACAGCACTTATTTCCTATCTGTAGATAACAGGAGAATAAACACTTTGAGTCCCAATTACAGGTCTCAGTGACCTTATTTTGGAGGTGGTGATATTTCCTCACACTATACTTCTAAAAAAGAAAAAAAATGAAATGTTTGTTTATTCCTTGGAATTGCTTGATACAACTTTTGGAGATAATTCTTCCTTTCAACTAACATTTATCCAGTAGTGTTAAGAGAAAAATTATTATAAAAAGTGATTGTCATTGCCATTTATATTTTTGAATACCCTCTAGTGTACCTATGGTGGTTAAGATTGATTGTGTCAATTTGATTGGCTTGGGAGCCACATGGAACAATGGTGGAGCATACTTTTGGGTGTGTCTGGGTGGGTCATGAATGTGGGATCTTGAGTCTATGTGTGGTCCCTGGACTCTTCCTCCTGGTATTGTTTCCTTGTTCTGCTTCCCAGTTTCCATGAACTGTGAACCTTTGCTCTGCCATGCCCTTCTACCATGATGTTTTTGCCCTGGACCCAGCTGCCCATGTACTGTATCTCTTGAAACCATAAGCAAAATAAACCTCTCTTCATTTAAGGTGTGGGTGTCAGATATTATGTCTCAGTGAAGGTGAAGCTCACTAATACAGTAGTAACACAGTGCCGTTGGAGCAACTCCTTCCTGTAAGTTCCAAAGCACTATATAAATAGTGTCCTATTTATTCTTCAGGACAATGAAACCCATAGGAGAGGTCACTTGCTCACAGAGATGAAATGTTTCAGAGGCCAGGGTCATGTCTAGATCTATCTGACTCAGGCCACTTATTTGAACACTAGACTAATCTACCTCCAGAGGCTTCAGAGTCACTTAAATCCATGAGATCTTAGAATCCATGATATCTTAGAATCCATGAGATCTCAGACCTAAAAGTAACTTGGAGAATAACAATATCCAATAAATTTAATTTTAAAAAGAAAAGAAATGATAAGAGGCAGAAAAGTCTAATGCACAGGACTAATATGATTTAGAATAGAATATTGAATAATTTATTCATATTTAAATTTATTCCAGAAATTAATTGCACTACACCCACTTCAACAACAAAAGAAGACTTCATAAAATCAAAAATATGCAGAAATACATAATAAAATTTGACCCATAGGCATAAAAGAAATATACATTCAATAGAAACAGATTCACATAAGACCTAAATGCTAGGATTAACAGACAAACCTTTAAAATATTATAATTTTTTAATTTAGATAAAATGGCAAAATTAACTAATGGTAAATACCAACAGAATATTAGAAACAATAAAAATAAGTGAATTTTCAATAGTAATGAAGAATTCACTGGGTTGGCTTAATAGCAGACTAGACAAAATCAAAAGATCAGTGAAGGTAAGACACATCAATAGAATGTATCTGTACTGTTAAAATAAGAAAAAATAATTTGAAAGAAAGAACATAGTAATCAAAGCCTTTTTAACAATGCTAAGTAGTCCGATATATGTGTAGTCAGAGTTTCAAATACTCAATTAAATAACAATTATGCAGAAGAAATATTTTTAAATAATATATGAAAAATGTTTCATTGATTAAATTTAATGAACCACAGAATCAAAATGTTCAGGAAAGCATAAGCAAAATGAGTTCAAAACATACCACAAATGGACACTTGCTAGTCAACTGCTGAAAATCACAGATAAAGGGGGCAAAGCCTTAAAAACAACCAGAGACCACACAATAAAAAATGAGGAGAGAAGGAAATAATTCCAAATGAAAGCTCAGATCTGCAGAAAAAAATACACAACACTGTAAAAGGTATATATGTGAATATATATATGATTATATTTCAGTTTCTTCTTTCAATTTTTGTTTTTATTGCTAAATGTTCTTTCACTGTTTAAAGCAATAGGAAAATAATTCAAACATAATAAAAAAAGAAGTTTGATTTTAAAAAGCTGCTAATCATCTATGATTGTTTAGAAAAACTACAGTCGATAAAAATTAATGGTAAATTTCAGAATAACAATTAGAGAGGACTTTGAATGTTCCAAACATAAAAAATAATAAATGTTTGAAGGGATATGTATGCAAATTATCTGATATGATCATTACACATTCTATACCTATATTAAAATATGACACTTTACCCCTAAGTATAAAATTATTATATCCAATACAAATATTCTTAAAACCCAACAGAAGACCTAAAATAATTATAGAAAAGAGAGTCAAATAATCCAAGGAAAAAATATAAATTAACACTTTAAAAATAAATTCCATTTGACCTAGCTCTTACAGTGATACATGCATAACCATATTTATAGCTGCACAATTCATAATGGCTAAATATTGAAAATGGCCTATTGAATGGATAAAGAAAATGTAGTACTTGCACCCATTGAAGTACTACTCTGCCATAAAAATAAACGAGTCATTTGAAGGTAAATGGATGCATCTTGAGACTGTTGTATGAAAAATAAATCAAACACACAAGCTGAAATCCCACATGGTTTCTCTTATATGAGAAACTCAAATTATAAATAAAGATCAAAATAAAACATAAATATGAGAAACTATGAAGATAGATCTTTTTCAAAGGAGAAGAGAATAAAGAGATGGAGGAAGCAGGAGGGAGAAAAGGGAAAGGGCATGAAAAAAGAAATTAAGATGTGCTATGTGCTTATACCAACTCAACACAAGGAATGTAAACATTATGTACTGAAAACATAACAATAAAAAAGTTAAAAATGAAAAATAAAAATGTTAGCAAATTAAAAATAAATAAATAAATCAACATTATTCACCACATTAATATAACAGTATACCACCATATAAGCATCTCATTAGATACCTAAAAAGCATTTGACAAAAACCAATACTTCCTCATGATAAAAGCACCCAACAACAAACTGGAGAGAAATATCCTAAAATTGACAAAAGATGCCCTTTGAACACCTAGTATCATGCTCAATAGTAAAGCACTGAATATTTTTATTGTAAGATCATTAAGAAGTCAAGAATATTCCCTCCAATAAATTCCATTTAATGGCATATGGGAAATACTGGCCCCCTTAATAAGAAAAAAAAAATGCAGCTTCTCAATAAACACACTCAAAAAGGATAAGAAGATTGAGTCTTTACAATATATCAGTCAAAATGTCAACCATATACTCAAACTTTCTTGACTGTCTCTGCCTTCCACTAGTCAATTTGAATACTGTCCTTCATTGACATTCTGTTTAACCAAATCATCATAGAAAAGTTTCCCAATATCAGTGTGTTCTCTCTATTTTCTTTGCATGCAGCAGTCTAAAGACCAGGAAAAGAAAGATATGAAAACCTATCTTTAAGGATGACCTAAGTGAACAAAGGAAAAACAAATATATAAGCAATTTTTGTGCCAGTCATTGCATTTTTATGTGTGTATACACAGCAGTCTCTGCTTACTTATCAACACATTTTCAGCCGATGGTCCACAATATCATTTGTGAATTGACACAAAAATTTGCTGTCTTAAAGCAAATGTAATGAATCCCAATTCCTGAACTTAATCCCACTATAAATAAATGACAAATAGAGAAAGGCAATTAACTATTACTATTACAAACTCCCTTAGACCGTTAAAGGCAAAGAAGACCTCAGGGATTCATTAAAATTTTCCCTTTCTATAAAAGCCTTAGAGGATTTTGGTGCAGATGATGCAACAGTGGGAAAATTTCCTCTAACTTGATATCATTTCAGAGATTATTGTCATGAAAATGCTATTTCATATGCATTTCAACTATGGCTTCTACAAAGTCAGCTTCACTGGCAACTAGCTCCTGTATAAGCAAGAAACTGTCAAAAGAAATATTTTGATATGTTCATTTTGATAATCTGTTTCCCAAACTCTAATCTTTGTTCACTAAATGGATTCTTTAATTATTTCTAGAACATATCTAACATAGAGTGTATGTTTATACATTTATGTATGTACATCATTAATATATAATGTATACTCATAAGTTGCTTGTACATGTTTATATATCAATAAATATAAATATTTTTCTGCTCTTTAAACATATATACAATGCTTATACATGTGTCTTGAGTTTTGGTAAACAATCAAAGAGATCTAGTATGGCCTTTAATGATTTGTTCATTACTACACTCTTGAGAAACACAATAACAAGTGTTTATTCCAAAAAGAAGGAATTGTCTGGTTTGACAATTAATATGGATGCTCATAGTTCTTCCTTTAAACTAGCCTCAACTCCTGAAAAAGTAAACAAAATTAATTTAACTAAATAGCAATTAGGAGAATACTTATGCAATATTCAATGAATCTTTAACTTTGGCATCATTTAACATTTAATTATACTAAGAGTAAAAAGGCATGGTTTCATGTGCTGGAAGACTTGCATCCTCACAGAGACACTCCAATACCATCTGTCCTACCTCTTCCTCATCTTTTTCATCCTCTCTCAAATTTCACTTATCCCTGGGCCTATCCATTTCCTTTTCTTTTGTGAGTGTTTGGAGAACTCACCTGTTCAACAATTTTGTCTGTAAGGATTAGTCCTATATTTGTAATTTTAAGCCACATATTTTTATTTAGCTCATCAATGGCATCTAGTCACTCTACTAGATGTTTCCAAGAGGTTGTCTTTGTGGGACCATGTTAAGATTTAGAGGTACAAGAGCAGTTTGGGCATATAAACTGTCAAACCAATCAAAGCTCCCTGCAAGAATCAACTGGTAAGAATAAAATCTAAACTCAACAAAACAACAATAGAGACAAAAAAGAAAAGATACAATTAAAAGTACAAAGCACACAGAATCAAGGCAAAAAGCCATCATATTTTTGAATCCTTAACAGAAAGTGAGGGTGTTCTACAACTGTAGATTAAAAAAATTTTAATTTGATATAAAAATTAATAATATAAAAGAATCAATGTGAAATCCTATACAAAGTTATTGTAAGAAAAAAGAATGATTTTCCTACAGAAATTGTAGAATAAGTAACAGACATGGTCACAATTAAATACTATAATATTATTTCAAAATAAGCTGAAACATATTATGAAAATTATATAAGGTATAAATGGACACTAAGATATAGAATTTTTAAATGAATTAAAATATAGACTTTGGTGAATTAGGAAAATAAAAATGAATAATTCCATGAGTTAAAACTGAATGAGGATGAACAGAAAATAAATGCAAGAAACACCTTAAGAGAAAGACAAAGCAAAAGAGGGGGGAAAAAAGCAAAATTAAATAAGAAGAAAGGATAGAAAAATAACAAATTTAGAAATTGGGCAATAAGATCTAAATAGTATAGAGAATGAGCCTCAACAGAGAAATCCAGGCCAAAAGAACACAACAAATAATGAAAAAGATATTTCAAGAAACTCTTTCTAGTGTTTGAAAAAATAGATTTGAAGTTTGTGTTGAACCAAAACAGTACACATAAGAAAATTATCTCAGTGACTTAGATAAAGAATTAAACAACTACACTATGCATTGTAGAGAGTGGTATGGCTGGCATTTCCCAGAATTAGGAAAAATTATTTCAGATAATTTGACATACTGCAAGCGTTTACAGAAAGTTGATGATAGGGAGAACTATGCCTCCGCGACACTTTCTGAATTTTTGCCAGAGGAAGTTGAAGCTGAAGTAAAAGCAGCTGCAGAGATATCTATGGGAACTGAGGTTTCTGAAGAAGATATTTGCAATATTCTACATCTTTGCACCCAAGTAATTGAAATCTCTGAATATAGAACCCAGCTGTATAAGTATCTACAAAACCGAATGATGGCCATTGCACCCAATGTGACAGTCATGGTTGGCGAGTTAGTTGGAGCACGGCTGATTGCTCATGCAGGTTCTCTTTTGAATCTGGCCAAGCATGCAGCTTCTACAGTTCAGATTCTTGGAGCAGAAAAGGCACTTTTTAGAGCCCTCAAATCTAGGCAGGATACCCCTAAATATGGTCTCATTTATCATGCTTCCCTTGTAGGTCAGACAAGTCCCAAACACAAAGGAAAGATTTCTCGAATGCTGGCAGCCAAAACTGTTTTGGCTATTCGTTATGATGCTTTTGGGGAGGATTCCAGTTCTGTGATGGGAGTTGAGAACAGAGCCAAATTAGAGGCCAGATTGAGAAGCTTGGAAGATAGAGGGATTAGAAAAATAAGTGGAACAGGAAAGGCATTAGCAAAAGCAGAAAAATATGAACACAAAAGTGAAGTGAAAACTTACGATCCCTCCGGTGACTCAACACTTCCAACCTGCTCTAAAAAACGCAAAATAGAACATGTAGATAAAGAGGATGAAGTGATTGAAAAGAAAGCCAAAAAAGCCAAAATTAAAATTAAAGTTGAGGAGGAAGAGGAGGAGGAGGAAGACAAAAAAGTGCTAGTGGTAGAAGAGGAGACATCTATGAAGAAGAAAAAGAAAAAGGATAAAAAGAAACACATTAAGGAAGAACCTGTTTCTGAGGAAGAGCCATGCACCAGCACAGCAGTTCCTAGCCCAGAGAAAAAGAAGAAAAAGAAAAAAAAAAGACATGGAGAACTAATGGGAGGGAACCGCAGTTCTGTCTGCTGGACATGCACTTAAGCACCAGAGCTGCTGGTGTGGGGCCAGGGCAGGCTGGATGGCACATCAGCTCTGGTAACCTTGTTATGTCTTCATTTCTTAGTCTTTGATATACAAATAAAACTATTTTCTTTGTTAAAAAAAAAAAAAAGAAAGAAAGAAAAAAAAGGAAATTATCTCAGAACAAAAAAAATACAAACAATATTACACGGAATTTTATATTTTATAAGAGAAAGGGAGAGTCAGAGAAAGAGAGAGAGATGAGAGAGAGAGAGAGAGAGAGAGAGATCCTTTGAGAACTGTGTAGTCTTAATCTCCTAACATTATTTGAAAAGATCTAGAAACAATGATGAATCCAGAAGCAGTGTAACTCTAGTTTTTACTTTGTATTCCTGAACTAACATTTGCTCACCAAAAGAAACTAAATTTCTTGGAGAAATGATCAATTCCAGGTCTGAAAGATAAAATGCATGAGATTAGTTCAGGACATCTTGTCATATCAGATAGCAAGGAAGGAAATAGAGACTATTAGCAGTGGGTCAAAAAATATTCAGAGACAGGGCTACCCACTTGGGACCCCTCCTGCCCCTCAGGAGCTTTCCTACCAATAAATATCTTCCTACTTTTAACCTCTATCATTTCTAGGACTCATTCTTCAATTTCTAGGACTCATTCTTCAATTTTGGCATATCATACAGTTAACAGAATGGGAGATATAACATTTCATATTTCATACTTCCAGTGACATTATTGGAAGTCCCACCAAGATAATAATTAATAGGAGGTAAGAATTTACTTTTATTAATTGCTAAATTATATTAAGTAACCAAATTGTCCTTCTTGTTTGTCACTGCTTTTGCCTCTTGTAAATGCTTTGTACTTTGAGTTATTACACATTGTCATTTTGTTAAAATGATGTTTTTTTAAAAGGATATTTTACTTTTGTAGACAAGGTTTTATGTTTTTGTTCTATATTGATTGCTTGATTGACTTGTTAGACAATGCTGAGGAAAAGTAATGTCAGATCATCATCTAATGGGCTTTACCAATAATTACAAGTAAATTAGAAAATGTAGTAAAAATAGGTCTCTCTGTAAAATCTAGTTTATAATTGAAAAATATACATGCCTATTGATAAAATGCAGGACCCCAGCTGTCAATTAATAAGCCACTAGGCCGGCAGCCACTCTTAAATCTTGGGGGACAGGTTTCACTGAGCAGTCTGGCCCAATCCTTCTCTATAGAGAAAATGTTGAGCCCGCTCTGCCTCAGTTTCCTTTCTGGTCTGATCTTCCACTGGTGGGGAGGCAATCTTAGCTCTTGAGATTCCCCACTCTCCTTTCCAGGCTGAGAGTGACAACTCAGGGGCAAGTTGTCTCAATAACTCACCAAGAGCATGAGAAGAAAAAGACTTCCTTTCCTGGTCTCATTTCCAATCTCTTGTGCCAATCTTATACTCTCCTTTATAGAGGCATGAAAAATCAGAAATGATCTCTGAAGTACTCTGTCTTTCTCCTAAGAACTTTTAAGTTAAGCCCTTAGAAAATGAGCATTCTTGCCAATGCTGAAGATAGGGAAGTCATTTTAGATCAGGAAATATACCCCATTTCTGGGGTAGATGAGACATCGAGGTTTTGTCCATCAAGGAGAGCACATGAATGTGATGTCCCTGCTTAGTGATCTAGGCAACAGTCTTCCTCAGGAGACTACATCTGAGACCCCATGGAAAGAGCTGACTTCTGGGTGAAACCAGAAGGAGCTAGTTCCATAAGAACAACACTTAAGGGACCAAAACACATTTAGTTTAAGGGAGAATCTCCTCTCTCTGTCTCTCTCTCTCTCTCCCTCTCTCTCTCTCTCTCTCTCTCTCTCTCTCTCTCTCTCTCTCTCTCTCTCTCTCTCTCTCTCTCATAGTACTGGCTCTTAACATTTATGTATGAGAAAATACTTTGGCTAATAAATTGTAGACTAAATGCTGGCAAGACAGGCAGCTAGATTCCTATCAGGAGACAGATCTCTGATTGCATGGGAACTAGTGAAAACTGGTGTAACAACTGAGAGGTCATGGCTAGGGCTACTCTCTGGCAGATGCTTGAAGGTCCCCCAGTGGAAACTGGCTCCCAACAGCCCAAATGGGTAAGGAGTAGAAAAACATCCACATAACTCTTGTCCCCTAAATGGGCTCCTCAGTGAGATGAAAGGTAACCCTTCCAGTGATCATCTGATATCCTCTGTCTCAGAGTGACCTGAAAAGATGTTGGTAGGGCCCTTTCTCAAGCCTCCATTAAGAGTTGAGCTACAGAACAGGACTGTTCTCTCTCTGCTAGTAAGATAGACTCAAATAGAAAACAATAACTCAGTAGAGGTTGTTTGATAAATATTTAATAGGCTACAAACTCTGAAGCTCTTGGGAATTAACTTTAGAATGCTTTGACTGCTTTACTACTAGATTGCACCTCTCTAGGAGCCCTTACATGAAACAGCTAACAGAGAACTGGTTTGCATTTGTGCTTTGCTAACTAGGAATAAAAGGGATTTCAACAAGATTTTCTCTTCTTCTGAGTGCTTGTGGAAACCTTATGAATGTGCCTTGTGAACTCTAAACAATGTGTAGTCTTTGTCTTGCTTCTGGCAGTTACCTAGGTGATCAGATAGTACAGAGGTGTTGGTGGTTTTCTTTGCAGGGGAAGATCCCCTGAGGCTTTTGTCTGCCTCTGTCTCTAAAAGTGATCTCTTTTGCAGGAAAGAAGCACAGCCCTTTAATCTATCTGCCTCATTCTCTCTCAGACATTTAGAAAACAGTGACTTAGATACTTTTGATTATTGGTTTGGCTAACAATGATTCCTTCAAAAAGACATGATTTTTCAACTAAAATCAATTGTATCTTGGGCTTTTGAAATTCATATGGGAGTGAAAACAAGTTCTCTGGGGAAGCTAAGATTGAGTGCTTGTAAAGGGTGGCTACACCAGTCCAACTTACCTTCTGGGCTCTCTCCAGATGGCAGCCACCTGCCATGGAGCTGTGATCATAGAGGATGCTCTAGGAGCACAAAGAATCAATCAGAATCATAGGGGCACCTTATTTATGTTTGTTTTTTCCAGAATATGGGAATGCCAAGTCAAATTCTCTTACTCCTTTGGAATATATTCTCTCTTTTTTTGGTACTGGGAATCAAACTCAGGTCCTTGTGCTTGTGAGGCAGTGGTGGAACCACTGAGCTAAATCCCTGGCCCTGGAATATATTCTTAAACACTGGCAGAAGTTTGATCCTCACATACTGAGGAAGGACAGCCTAACATTCTTCTGCACCTCTGCATGGCCTGCTTATTCTCTAGAGCCAGGATGGAATGCAGAAGGAAGTATCAATTATGATGCCATTTCATAACTAGAATTATACTGTAAAAAAGAGGGAAAATGGTCAGAATTGCCTTATATCCAGATCTTTTTTTTGCATTGAGATAATCCTGATTTGTGTTCAAAGTGTAAATATAAGCTGCAGGAAAACCAGACTCCTCCAGGCCTTATCACTAAATCTGAGGCTTTCTGCCCTCACTTTTTGGACCCTGAGGACAAAGTTTCTGAGGCAATTCCAGTGTAAGCTCCACCTAGCACCAAACTTGTAGGGAAGTTTTTCCCACTTGCCCTTTAGACCCTAAGATCCCTCCCTCTTATTCTTTAAAATCTAAGGGTGAAATTCCCAAGCCAGCTGTAATTAAAACCTGTACAGAACTATATCCATCCAGCACTAATTTTGTTCAAACCCCTCAAAGACAATATCCCTTCCAGGAAGTAAATGACAAATATGGGACTACCTATGTTCAAGTGGTTTTTTCTCTCAGTGATCTAAGACAGGGCAAATGAGACCTAAAAGTTTTTAAATGATCCCAATATGTACATTGAGGCCTTTGAAGAACTTACTCAGACCCATGGACTAGATTAGAAAGACATAATGTTGCTCTTAAATCAAACACTGAGAGACAAGTAGTATTACAAGCTGCTACTATATATAGAAACAAATATTATCTTAATTTTGCAAGCTCAAAATACAGGCATCCAAGGGAATAACTGGTTCCTACTGGAACACAAGCAGTTTCTATACTAACCCCTACTGGCCTGTCAATCAGATAGATTAAAATAGAAGACATTTTCAGGCATGTATTCTGGAAGATCTAAGAAAGATAAGAACTAACCCCTTCAATTATTTTAAATTGTCAACTATTTATCAGCAAAAAGATGAGGACATCCCTAGATCCTGATTTAATATAAGAAAATACTAGTTTTTTCCAAAGTCACAGTCTTATAATATGTAGGTAGTATAATGTTATGTGTCTCCTCAGAAGAGCTTTCTACCCAAGACTTCAGCTCTGCTGAATTTTCTAACAGACAGGGGTTATAATGTTTCTAGATGTAAGGCACAATTTGCAGGCTTGAGGTAAAATATTTAGGCCTTATTATATCTAAGAGAACCCAAAGTCTGGGGGAAGAAAGAATTAAATCAATTCTTTCCTTTCCACATCCCAAGACTCTAAAACAGCTAAGGACATTCCTAGAAATTACAGGCTTTTGTGGCCTTCAGATAACAGGATACAGTGAGATTGCATGACCCCTCTATTAGCTTATAAAAAACCCAAAAGACAGCCATATTTTAACCTAGGAATCTAGTTCCCAGACCGCATTCCAGAAGCTCAAACAAGCACTTCTAAGTGCCTGCCTACAGGACACCATCTCAGTTTGTATGTTAATAAAAGGTGAGACATGGCTTTGGGAGTGTTTCTATAGGATCAGGAAGCTGCTCAACAGCCTGTAGGGTATTTAAGTCATAAATTAGATATTACAGATTCAAAATAATTTACTTTAAAAAGCCCTAAGCAATATAGTTAGACACCTTTATTCTCTTTCAAGAGGCATAAAGCAGCCATTTGGGTTTGTAAGACTGAGGGCCTTACCAAACGCTCCAAGGAGCTGACTGCAGTGAAGAACACCCAGGAAGGAACACACTGAACAAGTTGGAAAATAAAACAGACCTTTATTAGTCTGGCCAGACAGCACTCCCAAAGCAAAATAGCTTAGAGAGGCAACTGGCTCAGAGTCCAAGGCTGTTCTTATAGGGGGTTGAGGGGGAAGTTAACATATAGAATTAAAGAAAGGGGGACAAAGGTTAGAGGTCAACTGTCATGTATTGATGATCAGCAGACATTTGTAGCTTGTTCTACAGATTGTGGTGTCTGGAACATCAGTTCCGGGCAATCAAGGAGTTGAGTAGTTTACTTTGGGACTTTAGGTCTGTTACAGATTTTTATCTAGAGTCCCAAAACTAACAAGCATCTTTATCCATTAACTCACATTTAATCACAATGGGGCTGGAGAAAAGGAACAAAGGTTAAGCAGTCCCACAGGTTCTTTGATTATTGGTTTGATTTTTCTGCTTGATAATTCAGTTAGAGTCAATCATTGCTTTTGTCTCTAGAGATATGTTTTGCTAAGGATTGCAGATCCACTGTGGAAAAGCTCCTGCTCCTAAATGTCCTTCTACACCTGAGATGGTTAAGATTTTGTTCTTGTGCCATACTTAAAGGCACTCTTCTGTCCATTTTCCACTTCCCTGCCCCTGAGAAATAACACAGTTCTCAACAGTGTTTGGTTCGAGGCACTTCCCTCTTCTGTGGCTACTTGATTTCAGGACAAAGCTTCCAGAATGGTGACTCTACCCTCCCCTTACCTTCCAGAGTAAATCTGCCCTTCATTTATCTCTGGGCCATATAGAAAACTGGTCTAGGTTTAATGCTGAAATTCTCAAAAGATAAATGTAAAAGTTTTAGTTCAGATTTATCTGTTTTTCAGCACTCAGGCAAAATTAGAGAATGGAAAGAACAGCTAACCTGGCTCTGGCCACTTTCTTGCACCTCTAGTCAGCTACCTCTAGCACTGGATGATAAGTCTAAGGGACACCTTAGATTGGCTTAGAACAAGAGGGATAGACAGGGATGCCTTCTTTTCCTTTGCTTTTTTCAAAATGGGAAAAACTGTCATAGGTAGACATCTGCAGCACAGCAGGTTGGAGCCTTGGCAGGCCTTCTTCCCTCACTGCATAGAATTCATGCTTAGCTCCAAAGAGTGTCACCTAGTCTCTTCTATACCCAAACCTGGTCTGAGTGCACCCTCCCTGGAAATATTTAACAGTTTGTCCCTTTAGAGTAAACAATTACATGTGGTTATCAAATAACTGTGGCTATGAAAACAACATTGAGAAGCCTGTGTAGCTGGGTATTCCAGTCAGATAAGCTGCCAGCATCAGGCTTGTCCTAAAACCATCTTTGCTTTCACAGATGTAGATTTTTATCCCTTCTAATTCTTATTGCAAGAGATCTCTGTTAATCTACAAAGTTTTGACTAGTCTTATTTGCAATTATAAGCCTAAAAGTTTTTAAAGTTATTATAATTCAACTTGGCCAAATACCTCTGAGTGCACTCTTGTTTATAAACATGTTGTCTTATGTATGTGTCTGTTTGTCTGTTCAATTTGTTAAAATGCATACAGCTGTTATGTGTGAGGTTTTTCCTCTTGGCATTTTGGAATTTTTAAGATGTCTGCTGTAATTTAAGTTGGCTTAAAGATAAATATAATTAAAGACATGCTTCCCCCAGGTTGCCAGATGATCCAAATAATGTTAACTGGTTTTACAAATACACTGCATATTGTTATCTGTGTATAACTTGGGAATCTTTCATTGGTCAAAATAATATGTTGATTGTTATGATCTGGCTCTCACAGGTCATCCAAAAATTGGTTAAGATAATTAAATAAAGACTCTTGGGCCTAGGAAAACTACTGGACAGGACTCCTCTTGGTAAATAAAGAAGCAGCTGCCTGGAAAAAATTTATTCCAGCCTTTGTTCACAAAGGGAGCCCCAATAATTTCCATAGCCTCATGGGAAATACATTGCTAAACATATTATTGTGATATGTATACATTGGTCATGGTCTTTTTCCTGTGGGAAAACAAGATTTTATTTAAAATGTTCTTGGTACAAAATGAAATTAAGGGACAAAGGGTTTCATGTAACTTATACTCATTTTTATTTCATGGTATATACATCCATGCCTTCTGGGTGTACAGGTCTTCTAAGATATTGTTTATGGTAATGATCTTTTTTGACTCAGGTATCTGCCTTTCTCTTTCACTCCAGGTACTTGTGATAAGAGGTACATGTCAAGTCAAAATGAGATAACCAGTCAAATAATAGTCTTCTTAAAAACTTATGTGATGTATGTTATCTGTGTCACCACACTTAGGGATGTTCAGTTGGCAAACAGTTGAAACAACATCACACTCTAAAATTAGAGACTAGACATCATGAACTCCTAAGATGTGTTTATAGGCCAATATGTATCTTCTCTTTAGATGGCATCCTACTAAAGTACAACAAATAAGAGTTTTCTTTATGTCATTTAATGTCTTGTGATCAGATGGAGGTGTTTGACTAAAAGACTATTCCATACCAAGATGGACATGTAAGTGTTACAAAGAAAATGTTGTCACAATTGTCATGCTAAAATACTATGTATAGCTCTTGATCTTAAGTTTCTCTATAACATATAACTGTTGTCTGTTAACATTCTGCAGGTATTCAACTACTAAAACAACCATGGTTGGTAAAATAACAGCCCTCTAATTGTGCTTTATACTTCAAAAGTGCTTGATGTTTTAACTATTATAACAGGCTCACTACTCCTACTGAAATACTTATGTCACTGATTTTCTCTTCTGGGTGTTCAACAACTAAAGTTTGGAGACCAAAAGTAGAAAGGTAACTGGGCTATGAGGACAGCCAATATTTTGGCCCTGGCCCCTCAGGGTCAACAAAAATCCAGAACACAAAGGAACATTTCCTACATGATCCTATATCTTTGGTAAGTCACTCAACCTCCTGAGCAGGGAGATTGCTGGGCACCAGAGGACAAATGTACCATGTGCCAAAGGAGGGGCACAAAGAGGGAAAATCTCTCACGCCTTCACTGAAAGCAACATGGTCAAGCAAGGCCATGACCCATCCTGACAGCTGACACTGACGGAGGAGCTGAGAGGCTCTATGCATGGTTCCAAAGTAATGCCTAGGGAGATATAACTGACCTTGATAGACAGCAAGAGGTTCATATTAATCAACACAGATCTCAGTTTAACTTGGTCTTAAACACCCAAAAAAAAAAAAGAATATACAAAAGAGGTATAAAATAATGCCATAGTAATAAAGGTAGATAAAAAAGGGGCTCCAGTCACTGACCCCTTCTGGTAGTTTCTAGCTAAAGCAATAGTTGACCACAGTTCTGGATCATTAGGAAAAACTGGTAGAATCTATAAGATCCAGCAGGTTACAATCACTATTTCAATTTCTGAGTGTGACTTTCTTCCCAACCTGCCCTTTCATTCTAGTGTGCTCATGCTTAGATTATGCATGCCCTAATTTCTTAAAAGTTTTGTTTATTCTTGCCTAGAGGCTGTCAAACTCCAGTCATACAAATGGAACCAACAACAAATGTGCTAGAATTCTTTTACTGGGATTCACCACATCAACCTTGTAAACAACTCATAACTGCTAAATTACTTCTATGATGGATTCTGAAGTCCCTGGGACCTTCTCCTTATCCTCCATGGGAGGCTGCTACTAGTTCCTCCCAATGGAAACCCTTGTTGGCTATATTCATAACAGTCCTGCTGACCTTAGTATTTGGTCCATGTATTCTTAACTGTTTCTTTGGTTTTGTCTCCTCCAGACTTAAAGTTATAAGGCTACCCAAGATGACAATGCCTAGTGCCTATCAAAAGCCTTTAGACAGAACATCTGTAGAGTAACTCTGACTGGTGATCACAACTATGACGCTCTTCAGCTGGAAGTAGCCAGATTGATCTTTGCCCTTTTCCGCCTCACAGCAGTTAGGGGTACTACTTCAGAGGGGGGAATATTAAAGGTAGGCAACTTAGGGCCAGCCCAGGAGGAGCCAACATAGAGGACAGTCAAGGAGTCAACATGCCAGGAGCAGAGCTGCCCCCCAGCACAGAGGAGGTGAACATAACAGACCACTGTACCACTGCCCCCAGTGCTGAGGAGCAGAGTTTATCCCAGTGCAGAGGAGGTGAACCTTCCAGGCTGCTGTACCACCAGCCCCAGCACTGAAGAACAGAGCTGCATCCACTGCAGAAGAGATGAACTTTCCAGGCTGCCGTACCACTGCTCCCAGCATCAAGGAGGTGAGATATTATTGTGCTAACAGCACACATCCTCCACCACATTGAAATGAGAAAACACATAAACAAGCCTCAAAACCAGACTCCAGATCACCTACACCAACCCCAAAGGGACGTGAGATAGAACAATCTGATACTCAACCACCTGGACTCCCTGAACTGGCAACAAAAGAAAATCTGGAAAAAATGAAATCAGAAATAATTTCTCACATAACAACAGAGATTGCACCCAAACTGCAAGACATGATTAATAAATCTAGAGCAGACACAGATGAAAAACTAGAGGAGCTGAGGAACATGATGGAATCCCAATATAGGAAACAAATGGAATCCATAAAACACATTCAAACAGATTTCCAGGAGATTAAAAACTCCATTGAAAGTTTACACAGTAGAATGAGCCAATGTGAGGACAGAAATTCAGATATAGAAGAAAAGATTGCAATTAGTGACCAGGAAAAGAAAAACTTCTTTAAAATTGTAAGGGACCATGAGAAATCAATCCAGCGGCTGCTATATGATGTAAAGAAGAATAACATAAGACTCAAAAAAGAAACAGGACAGAGTGTAGACAACATAAAAAAACTGTTGACAGAAGTGATGGCAGAAAAAAATCCCAAGAAGGGGAAAAGAACTTGACATACAGATAAGTGAGGCATATAGGAATCCAACTAGCCATGATCAAAAAAAACTACACATAGGCATATAATACTTAAGATTCCAGAAACCCAACAGAAGCAAAAAATTATACAAGCAGTGAGAGAAAAGAAACAAATCACATGCAATGGAAAGCCTATCGGAATCAAAGCAGACTTTTCAACACAAACCCACAAGGCAAGAAGAGCATGTAGCAACATATTCCAAGCCCTAAAGGAAAACAGCCTCCAACCCAGATTGCTATAACCTGCAAAGCTATCTTTCAAAATGGATGGAGAAATAAGATATTTTCATGACAAAGAGCACCTTAGGAACTTCATGAATATGAAACAAGCACTCCAAAAAGTTTTAGACAATATCCTAGGAAAAGACAATGAGGATAACCCCAGAAAGACCACCAGAATAAATCCATCAGGCAAGACAAGAATTTAAATGCAAAGGGGGAGAATCCAACAAAAAGAAAAAGTCATGACAATGATAAGTCAATACATATCAGTTATAACAATCAATGTTAATGGTCTCAATTCACCAATCAAAAGAAATAGACTGGCAGAATGGGTCAAGAAGCAAGATCTAACAACATGCTGCATATAAGAAACATACTTCATTCAAAAAGAAACACAGACTTAAAGTTAAAGGAGGAAAACAATACGCCATGTGACAGGAACCCAAAAAAACGCAGGAGAAGCCTATCCTCATTGAAGATCAAGTGAATTTCAAACCAACCCTGATTAAGAGGAATAAAGAAGGACACTAGAGTCTTCTAAAGGGAAGAATCCAAGACGAAGAGATGACAACCCTAAATATATATGCATCAAACACTCGTGTGCCCAACTATATAAAACAAATACTAACAGAAATGAAAAATCAAATAAGCAATAACACAATAGTAGTGGGGGACTTCAATATGTCACTGTCACAAATAGATAGATCAACTAGACAAAAAAATAAGCAACAAAATTCTAGAACTCCACCCCACAAAATCAGAATACACATTCTTTTCAGCTCCACATGGGTCATTCTCCAAAATAGACCCCATACTCGCTCATGGAACATATTTAAGTGCAAAGGAATTGCAGTTATCCCATGTATATTACCAGACCATTGTGCGATGAAATTGGAGATCAATAGCAAAAGAAACTCAAAAAATTTCATACACTCATGGAAATTGAGCAACACACTTCTGAATAACCAATGGGTCACAGAGGAAACTAAAGAAGAAATCAGACACTTCCTTTAATTAAATGACAGTGCCAGTACAACATATCAGAATCTGTGGGACACAATGAAAGCAGTCATATGAGGGAAATTCATAGCAATGAATACTTATATTAGGAAAACAGAGTGAGCCCAATTAAACAATTTGATGCTTAACCTCGAGCTTCTAGAAAAAGAAGAGCAGGTAAACTCAAGGCTCATAAAAGGGAGGAAATTATAAAGATCAGAGCAGAAATCAATGCAATGGAGACTAAGAGAAAAACACAAAAAAATCAATGAAGCCAAGAGTTGGTTCTTCAAAAAAATTAACAAAATTGACAAACCTGTAGCCAAACTTATCAGGAAAAGGAAAGAAAAGGGCCAAATGTATCCAGTTAGGAATAAAATAAAAAGGGTGAAATTACAATGGACCCAGAAGAAATCCAGAGGATCATCAATACCTATTTCAAGAACCTATATGTCAGGCCTGGGGATTTAGCTCAGTGGTTTGGCCACCTGCTGTGCAAGCATAAGGACGAGTTCAACACCCAGTACCAAAAAAAAAAAAAAGAACCTATACGCCAATAAGATTGAAAACACAGAAGAAATGGACAGATTCCTAGATACGCATGAATTACCAAAGTTGAATGAAGAAGACCTAAAAATTCCAAACAACCCAATATCAATCAATGAATTTGAAAATGTAATTAAAAACTTACCAACTAAGAAAAGCTCAGATCCTGATGGCTTCACTGCGGAATTCTACAAGACTTTTAGAGAGAAACTGCTGCCACTATTCTTTAAACTCTTCCATGAAATTGAAAAGGAAGCAATATTCCCAAATTCATTCATGGAAGCAAGCATCACCTTGATCCCCAAAGCAGAGAAAGACCCAACCAAAAAAGAGAACTATAGGCCAATCGCACTCAGGAACATAGATGCAAAAATCCCTCACAAGATACTGGCAAATGGAATGCAGAAGATCATCAAGAAGATCATACACCCTGACCAAGTGGGATTCATCCCAGGGATGCAGGGATAGTTCAACATATGAAAATCAATAAATGTAATACACTCTATTAATAGAGCAAAAGACAAAAACTATATGATCATCTAAATAGATGCAGAAAAAGCATTTGACAAAATCCAACATACATTTATGATAAAAACCCTACCAAAAAAAAAATGGAATAGACTGTCTCCACCTTGATCTGATAAAAGCCATCTATGAAACCCAACAGCCAATATCATATTAAATGGTCAAAAACTGAAATCCTTTGCACTAAAATCAGGAACAAGACAAGGCTGTCCACTATCACCACTCCTGTTCAATATAGTCTTGAAAACATTAGCCACAGTAATTAGACAAGAAAAAGAAATAAAAGGAATAAAGATAGGAAATGAAGAAGTCAAACTGTCATTATTTGCAGATGACATGATGCTGTACATAGAAGGCCCCAAGAATTCCACCAAAAGTCTTCTAGACTTAAGAAAATTCAGTAGAGTAGTTGTATACAAGGTCAACAGAAAAACCAATAGCTTTGCTCTACACCAAAAACACACTCACTGAAAGAGAAATAGGGCAAACAATTCCTTTCACAAAAGCATTCAAAAAAATGAAATACCTAGGAATTAACCTACAAAAGAAATCAAAGACCTCTTCTCTGAAAACTATAGCACTCTGAAAAGAGAGATTGAAGTAAACATCAGAAAATGGAAAGACATCCCTTGCTCCTGGGTACAAAGACTCAACATAGTGAAAATGGTCATACTTCCAAAACAGCTATATAGATTCAATGCAATCCCAATTGAAATCACAGCAGCATACTTCACGACCCTTGAGAAAACAATGCAAACATTCATTTGGAACAAAAAGAGACCCAGAATAGCAAAAGCAATTCTAGGCGACAGAGTCATGGCAGGGGGTATCACAACCCCGAGCTTGGAACTATACTACAAAGCTACTGTGATAAAAACAGCATGGTACTGGCAAAGAAACAGACTTGAGGACCAGTAGAACAGATTAGAAGATGCAAAAACAACTCCAGACACACTTAGCCATCTCATCTTCAAGAAAAGAGCCAAACACCCTGACTCAAGGAAAGATAGCCTCTTTAATAAATAGTGCTGGAAAAATTGGATTTCAACTAGCCAAATATTAAAACTAGACCTATATCTCTCACCATGCACTAAACTAAAATCAAAATGAATTAAAGATCTAAATATAAAAAGAGAAACACTGAACCAGCTGGAACAGAGGTTAGGTAGAACTCTTGAAAACATTGATGTAGGAAAAGATTTTATGAACAAAACTTCAGTTGGCCATGAACTAGCACAATCAACAAGTGGGATCTTTTCTTACGAAAAAGCTTCTGCACAGCAAGACAAACCACAAACAGAGTGAAGAGACAACCCACAATATGAGAAAAAATTTTCACCTGGTCTTCCTCAGACAAAGGTCTACTACCTAGAATCTATAAAGAACTGTTAAAAAAATCAGACCTCCCAAATTTAAAGACTCAATCCAAAAATGAGCATCTGAAATAATCAGACATTTCTCACACAAAGAAATAGAAATAACAAGTGAACATATGAAAAAATGTTCAACATCACTGGTCATTCAAGAGATGCAAATGAAAACAACACTGAGATTCCACCTCACCCCAGTAAGAATGGCTGCTATCATGAAATCAACCAATAACAAATGTTGGTGGGGCTGTCAGGAAAGAGGAACACTGCTCCACTGCTGGTGGGAGTGTCGACTGGTGCAACCACTGTGGAAATCAGTATGGAGATACCTCAAAGAACTAGGACTGGAAATCCCATTTGACCCAGCTATTCCCCTGCTGAGTATCTTGCCCAAAGAATTGAAAGAATCATACCACAGTGATATATGTCCACCCATGTTCATAGCAGCACAGTCTGTAATAGCTAAAACTTGGAAACAGCCCAAGTGCCCATCAACTGGAAACTGGATAAAGAAGATGTAGTTTTTTTCTAAAATGGGGTACTACTCAGCCATACAGAATGAGAAAATAGAGACATTTATAGCCAAATGGATGCATATTGAGGCCACCCTCTTAAGTGAAATAAATAGGACACATATGTGTAAATATGGAATAGTTTCTCTAGTGTGAGAAACTTTAAGTGTAATTAAGGATTAAAATGATTAAAATGAATAATTGATATTTTGAAATAGGAAGAAGAGGTTCAAAGGAGTAGGAGTGGCAGGAGGGGAAGGGGAGAGATCAGAGTTATAGACTGAAATCTGGAAAGAATCCATATATGGATTGTGCTTAAAAGTATAGGAAGAGATGTAGATATAGACTGGGCTGGAGCTCATCAGTGGGTTGGGAAGGAAGAGTCACTGAGATCAAAGGAGAGAAGGGTGTCTTTCCGGAAGAAGCAAATACAACTATGTATAGTACACAGTACTTGATAGTGTGATAAATGACTGTTACTGTTTTATATACTTCTCATAACATGCTGTGCTTTTCATCCTTTAGAGCATAATCCTACTTATATAAAAGTTTACTGTAAAACAGTGTGCTGCTATGCCAATTATAGCCACATGTATCTCATGTTTAACTGCATATTTGGATAATATCAAGGGGCCATCACAGATGATTGATGTATACCTTCGCAGTATGCACTTAGAAGTTGGCACTCTGTGTAGTACTTGGCAATACACACGGATGAAATTGCCTAATAACATATTTCTCAGATTATATTTCCATCACGTGTCACATGGTTGTATTAAAATTTAAATTAGAAAAATTTGACCTATGTGGAGTCTACTAGCTCATTAGAATTTTTTCCAGACCACTATTTGTTCAATATTAGTTTTGAAAATCTTTCTAAAACAAATCACATCCTTTAATGTCTTGTTAATTCTTGAGATTTTTTTTTAAATTATATGGTAACATGTTTAAGTACTTTTCGGTTTTGTTTTGGTTGAGTTCTATTATATTTGAATATTATTATAGTTTTTTCCCTTGGATTGCTCTTCTTTGAATAATTTTAATTTTTGTATATATGTGTGTTTAGTGAATGATAATAAAGTTATACATTTTTAATTAAAAAAAAAACTCAACTAAACATATTGGCAGCAGAAGTGACCAATGTGAGGACAACACATCAAAACTAGAAAATCAGGTAGATGCAGGTGACCTCATAGATACCTTAAGATACACTAAGAGATACCTTAAGAACAACAAGAAAGCATGGAAAATGGAAGCAACAGCTGCTAGATGATCCAAAGATGACTAATTTAGATTAATTGCTCAGTAAAAAAATCATGAGACTGGATAATAAAACAAAATATCTCTGTACAGAAATGATAGCAAAATATTTTTCAACTATGGTAAATGAACTTAATGTGAAGACAAATGAGGCATATAGAACCCCAAATAACACAACCAGAAATAACACAATTTCCACAACATAATAGGCAAAGCCTCAGAAATCCAACACAAGAACAGAAATTTAAAACCTAGGAGAGAAAAGCCACAAATGATTTATAAAGATAAACCCATTAGAGTAAGACCAGCTTTCTTAATACAAACCATATATGTCAGGAGAGCTTGGAGTAAAGAGTGTTAAGGATTAAGAGAAAAAACTTCCGATAAAAACCTATATATGTTGCAATACTATATTTCAAAATCAATGGAGAAATAGTCTTTCATGACAAACAGCACTTTAAGAAATTCATGACAATGAATCTAGGACTCCAAAAACTTCTCTAGAATATCCTTGAAAGAGATACAGAAGAAATTATGGACTCACTGAGCATGCGTACTTCTCAGTTCCACCCTCGCCGTTGCTCCCTGTCCTGTTGGCTCCGCCCTCTGCGGACGTGCTGCGGCATGACACGCCTCACCCCTGGCGACCCTGGAAGTGGGTCGGGGGCTTGGCCTCTCCCCCCCCCGCCTCAGAGCCGGAGCGGCAGGTGTTGGCGGGGGGGGGGGGGAGGTCCTGCCGCATCGTGCCAATCTGTCAGCGGGCCCTGGGCAAGGCCCGGACCGGAGGTCCAGGATGCTAAACGTCCCTTCTCAGTCTTTCGGCAGCGCGTCGCCTCCGGGGGGCGTAGCAAGTTACCTTTAAAACAAGGCAGAAGTCTTATGGATTGGATTCGACTAACCAAAAGTGGAAAAGACGTAACAGGATTAAAAGGCAGGATAATTGAAGTAACTGAAGAAGAACTTAAGAAACATAATAAAAAAGATGACTGTTGGATATGTATAAGAGGGTATGTTTATAATGTCAGTCCATATATGGAATATCATCCTGGTGGAGAAGATGAACTAATGAGAGCAGCAGGATCAGATGGTACTGACCTTTTTGATCAGGTTCACCGTTGGGTCAATTATGAATCCATGCTGAAAGAATGCCTGGTTGGCAGAATGGCAATTAAACCTGCAGTTCCAAAAGGCTATCATGAGGAAAAGAGAGTCTTAAATGGTATGCTTCCCAAGACCCAAGTAGCAGGTACACTTGCCAAAGAAGGTCCTAATTCTCCAAGCAAGGACTGGTTCCAAACAGACTTTTTAATCTCCATTGTCATATATACTAAACAAAAGGAAATCAGTTTAGATTCAGTAACAGTTGATCATCAAGATGACTCCTTTAGAGCAGAAACACTTAATCAGGGATTATTTGTATTTTATCCATATTGGGCTAAGCCACGAGGTCGAGGAAGATTTTTCTGTGAGAGTTGTTGAGAATGTGGGAAAAATAGAGATTGTCCTTTAAAAAAAGGAAAATATTTCTTAGAAATGCCTTGGACATCCCCTGGAGAAGCATAATTTACTTATTCTAAAAGATACAGGTTTACACTACAGAAAGTGCCAGTTAGTTTCCAAGGAAGATGTCACTCATGATACAAAGCTTTTCTGTTTGATGCTGCCACCAAGCACTCATCTCCAGGTGCCAATTGGGCACCGTGTTTACCTCAAGGTAACTATCACAGGTACAGAAATAGTAAAGCCATATACACCTGTATCTTATTCCTTATTCTCACAGTTCAAAGAACCAGATCTTCCTAATAATAAATACATCTACTTTTTGATCAAAATCTATCCTGCTGGACTCCTCACACCAGAGCTTGATCATCTTCAGATTGGAGATTTTGTTTCTGTAAGTGGTCCCGAAGGCAATTTTAAAAAATCCAGACTCCAGGAATTAGAAGATCTCTTTTTAGTGACAGCTGGAACAGGCTTCACACCAATGGTTAAAATACTGAATTATGCTTTGAGTAACATACCCAGTCTCAGGAAGTTGAAGTTGATGTTCTTCAATAAAACAGAGGATAATATAATTTGGAGAAACCAATTGGAAAAATTAGCATTTAAGGATAAAAGATTTGATGTTGAATATGTTCTCTCAGCACCAACATCTGAATGGAATGGCAAGCAGGGACACATTTCACCAGCTCCTCTTTCTGAATTTCTGAAACAAAGTTTTGAAAAATCCAGAGTCCTTCTCTGCATTTGTGGACCAATGCCATTTATAGAACAAGGAATAATCGTTCCCAACCAGTTCTGTCACTACAAGATGCCGCCCCCGTTTGCCAAGGTTGAGGGCAAAGGAAATGGAATCAAGGCAGTAATAGTCAACATGGTGGACTTGCAAAGGTTGCTGCATGATCTTTACTTTTCCAAAGACGAGATCCACAGTTTTACAGCATAATGAAGAACTGTCATTTTCCTTTATTCAGCTAGTTTCCTTTATTCACCTAAATTTGTGATTGCTTAGAAATTTTTAAGAGAAAATTTTTGTATGCATTACAATGTTAACTACAATCCAGTCTTCAGTTTCTTAAATGAAATCAAATATTCTGTGGGTACAGATAACTTGTTGGCTTTATTTTGTACGTTAACTTATTTTACTACTAATATTTGACCTGGAAAAACAATCATAATAAGTAACAAATACATAAAATATTCTTTGTTATGAATTACAGATTTCCTTATTATTGAAATTGTATCACTGTTTTAAAATAAGCAGCTATGTTTTATGACATGATAAAGAAAATGATCACTTTGATCACATTTCTATGCTATAAATTATTAGCAATACAGATTAAATTTTACATTGCACTTTTAACTCAGGAAATGATCATTTATGTCCTTATTATTGTTAAGACATGGAATGCTGTAACTTATTGAATTATCCAGATAATTTTGTTTATACATTTGGCATTGAATCAGAGTAGAATAAAATTATACTTAAGTACTTTTTAATCCTTGTGGTAAAAATGTGGCTGAATGCAACAATATCGGGCCGATGACTTAAAAAGAGAATTTTTAAAGGTACTAATAAAAGGTATTGGAGACATTTCATACACGCTGTTGTTTTGGACTAGGTCTGTTAGAGAGCTTAAAAGAAACTTGACAGCTATTGTTTTATGCTTTTTTTGTTTTCATTAAGTTTATTGGTATATTTTAGGTATACAATACAGTTACACTCATCTTTGGGATCTTGTACCTGTACATGATGTATCTTGGTTCTTATTTTTTCCCCATTCCCATGCCCTCCCTTCAACCCCTCCACCCTCCCTATTTACAGAGACTTTGTTTCCATTTTTTCATTTTCTCATATTTATTCCTTTCGCTTCTTTCCTTTCCCCTATCCCTCCCACTTCCCCTACCCCTTTAGAATTTTTTCTTCCTATTTCACATTATCAATTTTGATCCTTTTTGATTCTTTTTGATCTTTTTGATTCTCAGTCAAAACCAAAGGCATCAAGAAAGAGAATGAAAGTGTAGCATGGCCTAAAATAATCATTTGGTGCTTTGGAATAAATCAAATTTTAATTCTTTTTCAGCCCATCCAAAACACCCGGGAAAGGAGAACTATTCACTCTTAAATTTAGATTCTTTCCCTGGCTGGCTGCTCTCCCCACAGCTGGCTGTTCAGCAGGGAGCCCTCCTAGGCTTTGGTGTGTTGGGCAGCTTACTTTCCCTGCTGCCGTGACAACCTTCACATCCTTTCACTGACTGGGATTCAGCAAAAGGTGTAAGCAAAGTCATTGTGAGCTTTCTGTGAAGAAACTGTTGAATACCCTCGTAGCTACTACATAAGCTAACAGATTTTTCATTTTAATGCAGCAGCAGTGTTTTCAAGAAGTAGAAGATGGGAGGAATCTCCAATTTCCCTGTAACTGATTTTGTATATTGCTAAAGCTTCATTAAATAATGATGTACTCAAGAGGAACACAGTATTAACATTCCCCAAATTACAAACACCCATCTTGTGAAGTTCCCTGTGTACAAATGGCTGGATGAAAACAGTCACTGTTTCCTGGGCTTCCCTCTTCTTTAGCCAGTTCCACCCTTAATGTCATTTGCCTGAGAGCAATTTAGCTGTCCCAGGCTGGCATTGCTTTCTGGTGGCTAACAGGAGCCACCTAGCTTCATGCCCTTCTACCATCTTCTTTTTTCCCTCTAAAAGAGATCATGTGCCAAAATATTTTTTTTGTAATTATTAGTAGTATATCAATTAGCTCTACTTTAACCATCTTTCTTTGTCAGCCTTTCTAACTTTTTTTCTCTTTTCTCCAATCTTTTTCTAGTTACCCCCACTCTCTTGTTATTCTCTTTATATATCTTTCTGCATTTTGTTTAGTGTGTTTTGCTTATTTGTTTTTTTGCAGTGCTGAGGCTCAAACCCAGAGTCTCATGCATGCTAGGCAAGCACTCTACAACTAAGCTTATTGTATTTTAAAGCAAAACAAAACAAAAACCCATAAGCATCTTTTGGGTAATCTTTGCTCACATAAGATTATCAATTACTAGTTACATGTTAATAATTCCCAAGTTATAGTCTCTAATTTGAGAATCCACTGAACTTCTTGATTCACTTTTAATATCCAGTTACCTCCTACAAATTAATATTCCAGAAGCCCCTCAACCTCAACGTGTCCCAAACTAAACTTTCTCCATGATCACCTCTTCCCAAGTCTATACTTCCTCTGGAATTCTATATTCTTCCTACTCAGCTTTTCTAGAGTTCTCAAGAGTCAACATGAATATCTCTCACTGTCTAGTCTGACTCACTCCACACAAGCCAACCCTGCCCTATCATCTGTCAACTAGATTAATACAGTGGCCTGATAATTGGTTTTCCTGTTGTGTAGTTTACACTATTTGGATTTGTTGCAAATAGGTTAGAAAAATGAAACCTCAATCAGTCCCAGTCTCTTGGTATCTTTTAGCTTGGATTTCATGGTGAAGTCATCATCTCCTAGTCTTGGTCTCACTGAAATCCATTCTCCATTCCACTGTTTTCCAAGAAGAGAAGGACTTGGAGAGAAAAAAGGCTTCAGTCTTCCTTTGAATATAGCTATATACTATGGGGTACAAAGGCTATGTAGATGTTAACTATTATTCTTGAGCAAAGAATTCTTAAGATGCATCAACACATATTTGCAATGAGGAAAGAGATTTATGCTTAAAGTCCCATTGCTTGAGAAGTCTGCTTGCTTTCTTTATAAATGCCTATTAATTTCCTATTGCTGACAGAAAAATTTGCTACAAACTTAGTGGTTTAACACCCATTAATCTGGGAATGGTTGTGCATGCCTGTCATCCTAGCACTTAAGAGGGTCACATGTTTGAGTTCTGCCAGGAGAACTTAACAAGAACTTTTCAAAATAAAAATTTAAAAAGACTGGGGATGTAGCTCAGTGCAGAGGCCCTGAATTCAACCCCGATGCCATAAGCAACAGCAACAACAACAACAACAATAAAAATATCTCACAGTCTGTGGCTCAAAAGTGTGAGCAACATATGACTCAACTGAGTCCTTTGCAGAAGGCCTCACAAGGCTGAAGTCCCTTGTCAGCTGCGTGGACTCTAGGCACTCTGACAAAGACTGTTTTTAAAGCCTCATTTAAGTTGTTGGTAGAAGTCAGCTCCTTGCAGTTGAGGACTGAGTTCCCATTTCCTGGACAGCTATCAGCTGGAAGATAATCTTTGTTTCTAGAAGCTGCCCACATCTTTCTCCTGCTTTCTGTATGGCTCCTTTCAAAAATTGGTAGATCAAGTCCTTCTCACACTTGGAAGCTCTCTCAATTCTTCTGCCACATCTTTCCTGCTTCAGCTAGAGAATGTTCACTGTTTTTATGGGTTCATATGGTTAGATCAGACTCTCAGATATACAAGGTAATCTCCCTATTTTCAGATATGTAATCTTAATTATGGCTACAAAATCCCTTTTTCCATCTAACATACAAAAAGTTTGTGTGCGTTATGACACTGAAATATTTGGCCACGTTGTCTCATCACAGCCTAAAAAGAAAACAAATTTCTTCAAAGTAAGATGATTAGATTTTGTTTAGATCTCACTATAGGCCTTCAGTTTTTGGCTTAATAAACGGAGCATGAAAAAAACCATAACACTCTAGAATACCCAACTTCTTTATGCTGGCAAAGGTTTGGATTATAACCTCTGTGGTCTGCCTTCTCAGCCCCATAATTTAGTCCTGAACCAGCTTGGGGTGGAATTTGTTGGTAGCCACAGAGTGCCTTTGTGCAGATAAGCCAGACTCTGGGTGGTTTACTATACTATTTAGAATTGTTGCCAATAGGTTAGAAAGTAAAACTCTAACCAGTCCCAGTCTCATAGTATCTTTCAGCTTGGGTTTTATGATGCAGTCCTCTTCTAGGTTTACCAGTTTGGCAGACCTCAAAACAATGCCAGAGTGATTATCTAAAATTTAAAATTTAAAAATCCTTTCTTAGTTAAAATTCCCTCTAATGTCCAGCCCTCTCTCATGGAACAGAGGCTCTTAGGCACAGTGTTATTTATAAAGCTGAAAGATGGAAACATCCCAAATATTCATCCTTGCAAAGTGTGATATAACCATATAATGGAATATCTGGCCATAAAAGGGAGTAAAGTACTGATAGGTGCTATAAGGTGGATGATGTAAAAGAAGCTGCTTATAAAATATCACACCTGATTCATTCATATTGAATGTCTAGAAAGGGAGATCTGTAAATACAGAAAGTAGTGGTTGCTTATGGGGTACAGAAGTAGGGAATGATGTGGAGTAGCATGATAGCAAAAGGGTACGGTTTTTATTTTTGCCTTTTGATGAAAATGCTCAAGTTGGTGGTGGTTATGGTTGCATATATTTGTGAATATACTAAAAACTATTGTACACTTAAGTGAGTTAACTATATAGTAAAAAAATAAAATATAAAAAAAGAAATTATGCAAACATATGGAGATTAAACAATACACTCTTTAATAATCAATGGGTCAAAGAAGAAATCAAGAAAGAAATTAGACAGTTCCTAGAATCAAATGATAATGCCAGTACAACATACTGAAACAGATGACACACAATGATAGTTCTAAGAGGATAGTTTATGGCTGTATATGCCCAATGAGGCATATACACAGTGAACAAAAATTAAAAAACAACTCAAGGTCCTAGATGCAACTCAAGGTCCTAAAAATAAAGGAGTAATACAAATCCAAAGTGAATACAAGGAAAGAAATTACAAAATTCAGAATGGAAATTAATGAAATTGAGAAAAACTAATACAAGCAATTAATGAATCAAAGAGTTGATTCTTTGAAAAAGTAAGCAAAATAGACAATCCTTCAGGCAATATTACCTGAAAAAGTAAAGAAAAGACACTGCTAAAATCCAGAAGATATTAGTAACTACTATGAAAATCTGTACTCCAATATATTGGAGAATCCAGAAGAAATGGATAGATTCCTAGCCACACACAAATTAACAAAACTGAACTAAAAAAATATATAAAAACCCTGAATAATTGAACAATTAGCAATGTAATAGAACCAGTAATAATCAACAAAAAAAATCCCAACACACAATGGATTCCCCACTGAATTCTACAAGACTTTCAGAGAAGATCTAATGCTAGTGTTCCTCAAAAACTTTGATGAGGGCCAGGGATGTAGCTCAGTGGTGTGGTGCTGGCAAGCATGAGGCCCTGAGTTTTATTCCAGGTACAAAAAGAAAAAAACACCTTGGATGAAATTGAAAGGGAAAGTGTACTCCCACATCATTCCCAAAGTCTAAAATTGCCTTGATTCCAAAACAAGACAAAAATTTAGATAAAAAAATAAAAACTCAAGCCAAACTGTAATAAACATAGATGCAAAAATCCTCAACAAGAAATTGTCAAACATAAATATAACAAATCATTAAAAAGATTAACAACATTACCAAATAGATTTTATCCTAGGAGGCAAGGATGACTCAATATACCCAATTTAGTACATCACATAAACAGAAGCAAAGACAAAATGCACGTGATCATCTTAAAAGATGAGGAAAAAGGGCTGGGGATTTAGCTCAGTGGTTCCACTGCCTGCCCCACAAGCACAAGGAACTGAGTTTGATCCCAGATACAAAAAGAAGAAAAAAAGATGAGGAAAAAGAATTGACAAAATCTATCATCAATTCATGATTTAAAAATAAACAAAGGAAAATAGGTATAGAAAAACCTTATTTTAATCAGATAAAAGCTATTTCTAGCTGGGCATAGTGGTAACCCATCTGTAATCTCAGCACTCTGGATGACAAAGCAAGATGATCTTCAGGAGTTTCAGGGCACCCTCACCTATTTAGTGAGTTCAAGGTCAGCCCTAACACATAAGTAGACCCTGTCTCAAAACAAACAATAACAACAAAAACTCTGACAAAACAGCTGCCAACATCATTAAATGGGAAAAGCTGAATGCTTTCCCTCAAAAGTGAAGAACAAGATAAAGATGTCCACTGTTACCACTCCTGTGCAATATAGAACTGAAATCTTTAGTCAGAGCAATCACCAAGAGAAAGAAATAGAGGAATAATTATGGGAAAAGAATACTTATAGAAATACTCATACTCTAGTCAGATTATCTTCATTTACAGATTACATGACCCTTTCCATATTAGACCAAAAGAATTCCATTAAAATACTCCTAGTACTAATAAAAAATGTCTTCAAGTTACCAGGAAACTAAATCAACACAAAAATCAATATCAATCCTGGACACCAATAATGAACCCACTGAGAAAGAAATTAGAAAACAGTAACATTAACCTTAGATTCCAGAAAAAGAAAATACTTAGTAATAAATCTAACAAAAGTAGTGAAAGATCTCTACAACAAAAAGTACAGTACTCCTCTGAAAAAGGAGAGCAATGAGGATATCAGAAAATGGAAAGATATCCCCAGTTCTTTGATAGGTAGAACTGATATTGTCACAGTGGCCAAACTAGTAAAACTGATATACATATTTAAGGCAATCTCAATCAAAATAACAAGAGTATTTCTCACAAAACTAGAATTTTTAAAAAGCTAATATTTTTATGAAGCCAAAGAAACCCAGAATGGAACAAGCAGTCCTAGGCAAGAAGAGCTAAGCAGGAAACACCACATGCTGGATTTCAAGTTATATTATTACAAAGCTAAAGTGATAAAAGCAGTATGGAAGTGGCACAAAAACAGACATACCATTCAGTAGAACAGAAAAGAGAATGCAGAAAAATCCCAGGCACATTCAATCCTCTTATCTTTGACACAGGAACCAAAAATATACATTGCAGGAAACACAGCCTCTTCAATAAATGGTGCTAGGAAAACTAGATAACCATATGCAGAAGATTGAATGCAAACCCACATATCTCACCATGTACTAAAGTAAAATCAAAATATAAAAATTAAAACAAAAGCATTTAAACTGCTGGAAAATAAAATAGGTAAAACTCTTGAAGACATAGGCATAGGCAAGGATTTTCTAAACAGAGCTCCAGTTGCACAAGAATAACATAAAGGATCAACAAACAGGATCATATCAAATTTAAAGTTTCTGCAAACCAAAGGAAATAACCAACAAAGTGAAGAGACAACCTGGAGAATGGGAAAAACATTTTACCATCTACGCATCAGAGTACTAATATCTAAAATACATTTTAAAAGCCAAAATTTTAGCCTCCTCCAAAAAAAGTAAAACCCAATCAAAAGATGGGCAACTGAAAATAATTGACACTTTCAAAGTACAAATGGCCAATAGGTAACTGAAAAAACATATTCAACATCTCTGGCCATTAGAGAAATGCAAATTAAGTCAACACTGAGACTCGATCTTAAATAATGACTCTCATCAACAAATCGAATAAGAACAAAAACTGATGAATCTGCAGGGGAAATGGAACTATTCCACTTTGGGAGGGTGGTGTTAGTTAGTACAAGTACTATGGAAATTATTATGGAGGTTCCTCAAAAACATAAAAATAGAAATTCCATTCAACTCAGCTATTCCCACTCTAGGTATCTTCCCAACAGAGTTAAAGACATCATGTTACAGTGATACACGCATACTCATGTTTATAGCTGCACAACTCATTATACCTAAATTTTGAAAGCAGTATATATGTCCATCAATAGATGAATGAAGAAAATGTAGTATTTCAACACAATGCAGTCTCAAGTATACACCTTAAGACAATAATATTAATTGAAATAAATCAAACATATTGCATGGTTTCCCTTATATGAAAAACACAAAAGATAAATATTTTAAACAGCAAAATAAATGATAGATAACAGAAGACTGGGAAATAGATCTTTTGCAAATGAGAAGGGGAACCAAAAGATAGAGGGAAGGGGAAAGGAAGAGGAGATTTTAAAAATGCAATGGTAAGTACCTGTAGTACCTTGCCTTGATGACTGTAATCATTTTTTTTTTGGTTCAATTCTATAATGGTACATTGTAGGTATACAACACAATTACATTTCTCATTAGGAACTTGTACCTTTACATGATGCATCTTCGATCTTATTTTTTCCCCATCCCTAGCCCTCCCTTCACCCCCTCCACCCTTCCCTATTTACAAAGACTTTATTTCCATTTTTTACATTTCTCATCATTTTTTCCTTTCCCTTCTTTCCTTCCCCCTTCCCCTCCCACTACCTCTACCCCTTTGGACCTTTTCTTCCTATTTTACATTATCGATTATTCATTCTAATCATTGGTACATTTTAGGTATAAAATATAATGACATTCATCATTGGAAATTTGCACCTTTACATAGTCTCTCTTGGTTGTTATTTTTCACCCTTGCTCAGCCCTCCCTTCAACCACTTCATTCTTCCCTACTTACAAAGATTTTGTTCCTATTTTTCCAATTACTCATATTAATCCCATTCCCTTCTATCCTTTCCCCTAGCCCTCCCACTTCCTTCCCCTTTGCCCCTTTTCTTCCTATTTCACATTACCTATTATACATTTAGTCCTTATTTACACTTTCAATTTCTCACACCAGAGAAACTATTTGGTATTTATACATATGTGTCCTATTTATTTCACTTAAGAATATTGCTTCAATGTGCATCCACTTAGCTATAAATGTCTCTAATTTCTCATTTTTTATGGCTGAGTAGCACTCCATTTTATTAAAAAACCACATTTTCTTTATCCAGTCCCCAGTTGATGGGCATTTGGACTGTTTCCAAGTTTTAGCTATCACAAACTGTGCTGCTATGAACATCAGTGCACATATATCACTGTGGTATGATTCTTTTAATTCTTTGGGGAAGGTCCCCAGCAGCGGAATAGTGGGGTCAAATGGGACTTCCACTCCTAGCTTTTTGTAGTACCTCCATACTGATTTCCACAGTGGTTGCACCAGTCTACACTCCCACCAGCAGTGGAGCAGGGTTCCTCTTTCCCCCACAGCCCCGCCAGCATTTGTTATTGGTTGATTTCATGATAGCAGCCATTCTTTCTGGAGTGAAGTGGAATCTCAGTGTTGTTTTCATTTGCATCTCTTGAATGACCAGAGATGTTGAACATTTTTTCATGTATTTATTTGCTATTTCTACTTCTTTGTGTGAGAAATGTCTGTTCATTTCAGATGCCGATTTTTCCATTGAGTCTTTCAATTTGGGAGGTCTGATCTTTTTAAGTTCTTTACAGATTTGAGATAGTAGACCTTTGTCTGAGGAAGAGCAGGTGAAGATTTTTTCCCACATTGTGGATTGTCTCTTCACACTGCTGGTGGTTTCTCTTGCTGTGTAGAAGTTTTTTAATAAGAAGATATCCCACTTGTTGATTGTTTGTGCTAGTTCATGATCAACTGAGGTTTTGTTCAAAAAATCTTTTCCTACCCCAATGTCTTCAAGAGTTCCACCTAACCTCTGGTCCAGACGATTCAGAGTTTCTATTTTAATATTTAGATTTTTAATCTATTTCAATTTTAGTATAGGGCATGGTGAGAGATATAGGTCTAGTTTTAATCTTTGGCAAGTTGAAGCCCAATTTTTCCAGCACCATTTATTAAAGAGGCTATCTTTCCTCTAGTGAGGGTGTTTGGCTCCTTTATCGAAGATGAGATGGCTGAGTGTGTCTGGCATTGTTTCTGCATCTTCTAATCTGTTCCACTGGTCCTCAAGTCTGTTTCTTTGCCAGTACCATGCTGTTTTTCTCACAGTAGCTTTGTAGTATAGTTGCAGGTTGGGGATTGTGATACCCCCAGCCATGTCTCTGTTACCTAGAATTGCTTTTGCAATTTTGGGTCTCTTCTTGTTCCAAATTGTGGGGGGCCTTGCCCCCCCCCCGCTAGAACTCTTGAGTGCCTTTTACGGGCATGTCTGGGCCTGCTGCAAGTCTACCCGGCAACAAGGAAAGAGCCCCAGTACCCTCCCCTTGTTCCTCCCCTCTAGCCCTACGGTATATATGCTGTAGCAGCTTCCACAATAAACGAGACTTGATCAGAAACCTGTCTTGTCTCCATCTCTCGTGTCTCTTGTCCCTTGTCATTCTCACTCCCCCTCTAGGGTCTCCGTTGACTTACCCGCGGGCCAGGACAAGTGGCGCCCCACGTGGGGCCCGAGAACGGGGGATCCAGTGAAGAACGCTGCTCGGGGGCCCAATAAAATAGAAGTGACAAATAAAATAGAAAAAGAGGATTGCGTTTGACGTGAACCTGCCGTCTTTCCTGCACCTCGGTGAGTTGAGCAGCGATTATGGGACAGGAGATTAGCCAACATGAGTTGTTTGTAGAAGGTCTTAAAAAAACTTTACAGGCACGAGGGGTAAAGGTTACAGTCAAACAGTTGTTAAAATATTTTGATTATATTAGAGATCTCTGCCCTTGGTTTCCCGCCGAGGGTACCATCGACGAGAGGAGATGGAAAAGAGTAGGGGAGGCCCTTAAAGATTATTATGCTACTTGTGGACCAGGAAAGGTCCCGATTACTGCATTTTCTTATTGGAATCTTATTGATGAAATTATCTCCCAAAAAACCAAAGATCCAGTGGTGGCTCAAGCCATCCAGGTCGGGGAGACAGCTCTCTGATCAGAGGAAGGCTCAGTCACTCCCCCTCGGAGTGAGGAGTATGTAAATACCCCCACCCCACCCCCCCCCACCCCACCCCGAGATGCCAAGATGGCGCCGAGGCCCGAGCCCCTGCGGGACGGGACTTCCTCAAAGAATGAGGAAGAAGACTTGATGTCTTTTGATAGTGACGATGAGTCAGACAAAAAAACTGCAACCGATGAGGGTTTACAGGCAGGCTCTGCCTCATCCAAGCCTTTTAAAGAAAAGCTTTGGCTCTCCTCAGCTTCCGCCTCCACCCTTTCAGCCCCTGCCTCTAACCCCGCCCCACCAATGAAAGAGGAACCGACCTTGTACCCTTCCCTCCGCCACCTCAGACACCCCCCCCTTGCCACAGAACGATCCGGGGGAGGCTGACTGGGCCAATCTTGAGGAGGAGGCAGCCAGATATCATAATCCTGCCTGGCCGCCCGTAGTCCAAGGTCCGCCTCCTTATGTTCCAGTACCCAACACTCCCAATGCGCCCGCTTTGGCATGCCCTGCTGTTGATCCCCAAAAGGAACTCTGGGACAAGATAAAATTTCTAAAAGAACAAATAAGATTAGAAAAGGAACACCAGGAACTTATTACCCAGCTCGAGGGCTTAAGAACAGGCAAAACCCATGAAAATGTCCATAGAGAGGACAAACTTAAGCCACGAACCCCCCCCCCCCGTTAGAGGCGCGGCCCCTAGGGTGCCGTCCGGGTCGGGAGTATCCCTAGAACTTGAAAATGTGGAAGCCTTTCCCGTAACTAAAACTACTGACGTGCAGGGACAGGCGTGGAGACACCACAGTGGTTTCGATTTTAAGGTCATTAAAGAACTTAAAACGGCCACAGCTCAATACGGGGCCACTGCACCTTACACAATGGCCATTTTAGAATCGGTGGCAAAAAATTGGCTCACCCCAATCGATTGGCAGACTCTGGCCTGCGCCACCCTTACAGGAGGTGACTATTTACTATGGAAATCTGAATATGTGAAAAATTGCCGAGATACTGCTAGACGCAATGCTCAGGCAGGTAATGGTTAGATACTCGATATGCTTCTGGGGGATGGAGCCTATGCCGCCAGCGATCAACAGATGCAATTTGATTTGGGGTTGTATGCCCAGATTCAGACCGCAGCCACTAGAGCCTGGAGAAAGCTCCCTTCTATAGGAGATGTGAGTGCTTCTCTCACCGATATCCGACAGGGGCCTGATGAGCCCTTCACGGATTTTGTTCACCGCCTGCTCACAGCAGCGGGTCAGATTTTTGGGAGCACAGAAACGGGGACAGATTTTGTTAAACAGCTTGCTTTTGAAAATGCCAATGCTGCTTGCCAGGCCGCCATCCGCCCTTATAAAAAAAAAACTGATCTCTCAGGTTACATTCGCCTTTGCTCAGAAATTGGGACTGCCTACCAACAGGGGTTTGCTATGGCTGCCGCCATGCAGGGTTACATGGTCAGACAGTTTTTGTCACGCCCCCCGGGTAACAAATGTTTCCGGTTCGGGGCAACGGGTCACTTTGCAAAGGAATGTCAGGCCCCTAGGGCGTCGGCCCCTAGGGCCACACCTCCGGGGCCTTGCCCTCGATGCAATAAAGGGAGACATTGGGCGAATGAGTGCAGGTCCAAGACGGACACTCAGGGCCAGCCCCTCCCGCTTGCCCATAACCCGGACCAGGAAAACGGGAGAGGGGGCCAGCCCCGGGCCCCCAGACCCAAACAAATTTATGGGGCACTCAACTTTGCTCCAGCAAACAACAATCCATTTCAGACCTCTTCAGAGCAACAACGGGAAGTGCCGGACTGGACCTCAGTTCCACCGCCCACACAGTATTGACTCCAGAAATGGGGGTACAGGCCCTCCCGACAGGGGTCTTTGGACCCCTGCCTAAGGAGACCTTTGGGCTTATAATAGGCAGATGCAGCAGCACTATGGATGGGCTGCTGATCTACCCTGGGGTGATTGATAGTGATTACTCCGGAGAGATTAAAGTTATGGTTTCTTCCCCTAAAGCCATTAACACCATTCAGTCAGGCCAAAGATTTGCTCAATTGTTGCTCCTTCCCCTTCTCCCTACCTCTAATAAGACTCTTAACAACGTCAGAGGCAACCAGGGATTCGGCTCATCCGATGTCTACTGGTCGGAAATACTCTCAGCCCAGAAGCCTCTCGTGACCTTATGGTTAGATGGGAGACAGTTTTCTGGATTGGTAGACACCGGTGCTGATGTAACTATCATCAGAGGAGAAGATTGGCCTCAGGCGTGGCCATTAAAAGACACCCTCACCCACCTCAAGGGTATAGGTCAGAGTCAAAACCCTAAACGCAATGCCAAAGATCTGACCTAGAAAGACCAAGATGGCAATCAGGGCACCATTCAACCTTATATCATCTCAGGGTTACCCATTAATCTATGGGGAGGGACCTATTGTCACAAATGGGGATGATTATCTCTAGCCCTAATGAAGTCGTCACTATGCAGATGTTTAAAATTGGGTACATTCCAGGAAAAGGGCTAGGTAAACACTCTGCAGGTATTATACAGCCCATTGAGCCAGTCCTTCAACACCCCCCCCCCAAGGAGGGTTAGGCCATTTTCCATAGGGGTCATTGACACTCCTGTGGACCATGCTGAAAAGATCACCTGACTCTCAGATGATCCGGTATGGGTTGATCAATGGCCCCTTTCCAAAAATAAGTTATTAGCGGCTCAGCAGCTGGTGCAGGAACAGCTTCACGCTGGCCATATCATCCCCAGCAATTCCCCATGGAATACTCCCATCTTTGTCATTAAAAAAAGTCAGGAAAATGGAGACTCTTACAAGATCTTAGAGCAGTCAATAAGACCATGGTATTTATGGGACCTTTACAACCCGGTCTTCCCTCACCAGTAGCCATCCCCCTTGGGTATTATAAGGTTGTCATTGATTTAAAAGACTGTTTTTTCACCATTCCCTTACACCCTGCTGATCAAAAACGCTTCACATTTAGCCTTCCGGCGACCAATTTCTGTGCTCCAATGCAACGCTTCCAATGGCGGGTGCTCCCTCAAGACATGGCAAATAGCCCCACGTTCTGCCAGTCCTTTTTAGCTTCAGCTATTCAGGCCGTACGTGAATCTTGGGCCCAAATGTATGTTATACACTATATGGATGATATTCTGCTTGCTGGACAACATAACAATGAGGTTTTAACCTGTTATGCTGAGCTCCGCCGAGCCCTTGAGGCTCGTGGCCTCCAGGTTGCCCCCGATAAGGTACAGTTGAAAGACCCTTATACCTTTTTAGGTTTCCAAATGGCCGGACCCCACATTTCGCCCCAAAGACTTACCCTTCGCCTTGATACCCTAAAAACTCTTCATGATTTTCAAATATTGCTTGGAGATATAAATTGGCTTATGCCCTATCTTAAATTAGCTAAAGGAGAACTAAGGCCCCTTTATGATATCCTACAAGGGATAGTCACCCCACCTCACCTCGGGAGCTTACCCCCACCGGTCGCGAGGCCATCACCTTGGAGAACAAGCAATTCTTCGTCAAACTGTTACCTTTATGGATTATGGCTTACCACTACAATATATTATCTACAAGACCACGCTTTCCCCTACTGCTGTTTTTTGGCAGACCGCACCCCTCACGTGGGTACACCTTCCCATTTCACCCAAACGGGTCATCACCCCCTATTATAAGGCCGTTTCTGACCTTATTGCCCGGGGCAGACACCTTGGAAAGTGCCATTTTGGGAAGGAGCCTGACATTATCCCCCAACCTTATAGTAAAGAACAAATTGACTGGCTTATGCAAGTTACTGACTTTTGGCCAATTGCCCTCGCCTCTTATGCAGGCCTTATAGATAATCATTATCCTCCAGATAAACTTATTGATTTTGCCAATAGACATGATTTTATTTTTCCAAAGGTCACCTCGCCTACTCCATTAACTGAGGCCCTGTTGATCTTCACAGATGGTTCCTCCACAGGGATGGCTGCCTATGTGTGGGACACTAACACCGTCCAATTCCAGACCAGTTGTTCCTCTGCCCAAATGACTGAGTTACATGCAGTCACAGCGGTTTTTTCGGCCTTCCCTGAAGAGGCCTTTAATCTTTTTACAGACAGTGCTTACATTGCCCAATCGGTACCTCTGTTAGAAACATGTGGACAGATAAAAAACGTTTCCCAGACAGCTAACCTTTTTATCCAATTACAAGGTCTAATTAAAAAAAGATCTAAGCCCTTTTTTATTGGACATCTTCGTGCCCACTCTAACCTACCTGGGCCTCTTACAGAGGGTAATCAACTAACAGACCTGGCCACAAAACCTCAGGCTTCTGCCTACTCACTACATATTGATGCCCCCGTTCAGATTGACCAGACACAAAAGGTGCACCAGCTACATCATCTTAGTGCCCACAAGCTTCACCTCATGTATAAACTTACTAGGGAACAAGCTAGACAAATTGTTAAAACCTGTCCTACGTGCACCCTCCATCTTCCCACACCTCATCTGGGAGTTAATCCTCGTGGTTTAATTCCAAATGCCCTATGGCAAATGGATGTCACACATTACCCTGAATTTAAAAATCTTAAATATATACATGTCAACATTAATACATATAGTGGATTTATATTTGCCACCCTACAATCCGGAGAGGCTACTAAACATGTAATTGCCCACCTTCTAGTGGCCTTCTCAGTACTTGGATGTCCACAACAAATTAAAACAGACAATGGTCCAGGCTATACCAGCTCTGGCTTCTCGAAGTTTTACAAACAATTAGATATAACACACATAACGGGAATCCCATATAATCCACAAGGACAAGACATTATAAAAAGAGCCAACCTCACACTCAAAATTACATTAGATAAAATAAAAAGGGGAGAATGGTACCCTATCAAGGGGTCAACCAGAAACCTAATATCACATGCACTATTTATTCTTAACTTTTTAAATTTGGACGCTAAGGGATTATCCACAGCTAACCATTTCTGGCAGCCAGAGATGCAAAAACAATTTGCCTCGTGATGTGGAGAGACCCCCTGGACCACTCATGGCATGGGCCTGACCCTGTACTCATCTGGGGCCGAGGGTCAGTGTGTGTTCACTCCAAGGAAATGAAGTCGGCCAGGTGGCTTCCAGAACGCTTAGTGAAACAAGTTGATAAGCGTATTGATGATACCAATGACCTAATATTGTCCAATTTCAACCAGTTAACAATGGCGCCTACAATTATAATCTAATAATCATAAAGAGAATAGTATAATTCAATTTGGCCAGATATATTTGAGTGCACCCTAATTTTATCAACTGTCTCATATGTTTGTCTGTTGTCTGTTGTTTGTGTTCGTACAGTTGAGCTCAATATTTCTTTTCCTTCCTTTTCAAAAGATATTTGCCTATCGTTAAATTGGCTTACAGATAAATGTTATTAAATTAAAGGCATGCCTTCCTTCCCAGGTTGCTAATTGATCAAAGTGCCACTGAGATTTATTTTATAAAAGTAATGTGTATTGTCACCTACATGCAATAATCAAATTGCAATAAACAGTTGTAAAATAAAAAGATATATATATTCTTAATTGCTTGTCAAAATGATTAGAGACTATGGGGACTCCCTTTGATGAATATAGAAGTGGCCACCCAGAAAATGATTATTCTGGTCTTAATTCATTAAAGGAACCCCCTACTAAATTTTATATTATAATCTTATGGGAGACACATCACAACAAATATTGTCTAAATATGTTATAAATTGATTACATTGGTTATCCTTGATATTTAAGCACTGAATATGTTATTACAAAATGTTTACATTGGTTAAGCTCTAAATATGTTATTGTAATATGTCCACATTGGTCATCTTCAAAAGCTTAATCAGGTTAGCCTAATTCTCTTATCTACAGCCCAGCCTTGCTTACATCGCAGGATGAAATTTTGCTTACAGGTTAAAAAAGATGACATCCCTGATTCTGTTACATGGCCTGTTGCTGCTCCTGGCACCGACAGCAGAAAGCAGATTTCAACCAGTTAACAAGGAACAACTGCTCATTGCCCTGTATGGTAACCCCTGTGACTGTGCCAGGGGTTCTGGCGGGCCCGTACCCACAAGTTACACCCGTAGTACTGATTGCAACAGCAAGACTGCCTACTTGGTTTATGAGGCCTCGATAATGGGAGGATATAACCAAAAATGGGATTGTGTCACTAAGCCTAAAGTCACACTAACAATCAATGGCAAACCAGGGCCATGCCCTACCGGCTGTGCCATGGCCACAGAGATGCATTCTACCTGTTACACTGAAGTCCAACAATGTACACATTCCAATGGAAAAATATATCTAACTGCTGTTCTACAAAGAACTTACAGGGGCTCCATCGGGGGTGACTGGGACTTTTCCAGTCCCACTGGATATCCTAAATTTGGCCAAGCCTCCTGCAGCGGCAGTCTTGGCAAAGATGTCTGCTGGCCGCCACAGGCCCCAAGTCATATATCTGATGGTGGCGGGCCTTCAGATCAGCTCAGGGAAGAGCGAGTACAAAAACAGCTCGAAACTATCATCCAAGAGATGTACCCCTCCCTAAATTATCATCCACTGGCCCTTCCCAAACCTCGAGGCCCAGACCCTGACATCCAAACCCTGAGTGTCTTAGAGGCCACTTATCAATTGATCAATACATCCAACCCAGCCTTTGCTGTGGATTGTTGGCTATGCTTGACCCTTGGCACACCCCTGCCCCTCGCCTTGCCAGTTGCAGACCAAACTGACTATGCCAACAGCTCTAGTTACAATTGCAATTTTTCTCTGCCCTTCAGGGTCCAGCCAGTACAGTTCAATGCCTCAGTTTGTTATCTAAGTTTGGGCCACAACCATAGCTTCGATATACCTGTTGGAGTCCAAAATTTCTCTCTCTGCTCTGTAATGCTTAATGGCTCTGCCGCCATTTGCCCTGCCCGGGGTCACGTGCTCGTCTGTGGAGGGAGCTTGGCGTTAATTTTAAAGGGAGGACCTGTGGGGGGCCTTGCCCCCCCCGCTAGAACTCTTGAGTGCCTTTTACAGGCATGTCTGGGCCTGCTGCAAGTCTACCCGGCAACAAGGAAATAGCCCCAGTACCATCCCCTTGTTCCTCCCCTCTAGCCCTACGGTATATATGCTGTAGCAGCTTCCATAATAAACGAGACTTGATCAGAAACCTGTCTTGTCTCCATCTCTCATGTCTCTTGTCCCTTGTCATTCTCACTCCCCCTCTAGGGTCTCCGTTGACTTACCCGCGGGTCGGGGCACCAAATGAATTTTTAGATTGTTTTCTCAAGGTCCATGAAGTATGCTGCTGGGATCTCAATTGGAATTCCATTAAATCTATATAGCAGTTTTGGAAGTATGGCCATTTTCACTATATTAATCCTTCCTACCCAGGAGCAGGGGATGTCTGTCCATTTTCTGATATCATCTTCAATCTCTCTTTTCAGAGTGCCATAGTTTTCAGAGAAGAGGTCTTTGATTTCTTTTGTTAGGATGATTCCTAGGTATTTCAGGTTTTTGGATTCTATTGTGAAAGGAATTATTGGCCCTATTTCTCTCTCAGTGAGTCTGTCATTGGTGTAGAGGAAAGCTATTGATTTTTGTGTGTTGACCTTGTAACCAGCTACTTGACTGAATTTGGTTATTAAGTCTAGAAGACTTTTGGTGGAGTTCTTGGGGTCTTCTATATAGAGTATCATGTCATCTGCAAATAATGACAATTTGACTTCTTCATTACCTATCTTTATTCCTTTTATTTCTTTCTCTTGTCTAATTGCCGTGGCTAATGTTTCCAGAACTATATTGAGCAAGAGTGGTAATAGTGGACATCCTTGTCTTGTTCCTGATTTTAGTGTAAAGGATTTCAGTTTTTGACCATTTAGTATGATATTGGCTGTTGGTTTTTCATAGATGGCTTCTAACAGTTTGAGGTAGAGATGATCTATTTTAAAGTTCTGCAGAGTTTTTATCATAAATGCATGTTTGATTTTGTCAAATGCTTTTTCTGCATCTATGGAGATAATCATATGGTTTTTGTCCTTGGCTCTATTGATATAGTGTATTACATTGATTGATTTTTGTATATTGAACCATCCCTGCATCTCTGGGATGAATCCCACTTGATCACAGTGTATGATCTTCTTGATGATCTTCTGAATTCTGTTTGCAAGTATCTTATTAAAGATTTTTGCATCTATGTTCATTAGTGAGATTGGCCTATAGTTCTCCTTTTCGGTTGGGTCTTCCTCTGCTTTGGGGATCAAGGTGATGCTTGCTTCCAGGAATGAATTTGGGAGTATTGCTTCCCTTTCAATTTCAGTGAAGAGTTTGAACAGTGGTGGCAGCAGTTCCTCTCTAAATGTCTTGTAGAATTCAGCAGTGAAGCCATCAGGGCCCGGGCTTTTCTTAGTTGATAAGTTTTTCATTACATTTTCAATTTCATTGGTTGATATTGGGTTGTTCAGAATTTTTAGGTCTTCTTCGTTCAACTTTGGTAATTCATATGTATCTAGGAATCTGACCATTTCTTCTGTGTTGTCGATCTTATTGATGTATAGGTTCTGGAAGTAGGTATTGATGATCCTCTGGATTTCTGCTGGGTCTGTTGTCATTTCACCCTTTTCATTCTAATTGCATGGATTTGGGCCTTTGCTTTCCTTTTTCTGACAAGGTTGGCTAAAGGTTTGTCAATTTTGTTGATTCTTTTGAAGAACCAACTCTTGGCTTCATTGATTTTTTGTGTCATTCTCTTAGTCTCCTTTGCATTAATTTCTCCTCTGATCTTTCTAATTTCCTCCCTTGTATGAGCTTTGGGGTTGTCCTGCTCTTCTTTTTCTAGAAGCTTGAGGTTCAGCATCAGGTTGTTTAATTGGGCTCATTCTGTTTTCCTAATATGCATATTCACTGCTATGAATTTCCCTTGTAAGACAGCTTTCATTGTGTCCCATAGATTCCGATATGTTGTATTGTCATTGTCATTTAATTGAAGGAACTCTCTGATTTCTTCTTTAATTTCCTCTGTGACCCATTGGTTATTCAGAAGTGTGTTGTTCAATTTCCACTTGTTTATGAACTTTTTTGAGTTTCTTTTGCTATGGATCTCCAATTTCATCACACTATGGTCTGATAATGTACAGGGGATAACTTCAATTCCTTTGCACTTACTTAAACATGTTCTATGTGTGAGTATGTGGTCTATTTTTGAGAATAACCCATGTGCAGCTGAGAAGAATGTGTATTCTGATTTTGTGGGGTGGAAGACTATGTAAACATTTGTAAATGTATAATAGGTAATGTGAAATAGGAAGAAAAGGGGCAAAGGGGAAGGAAGTGGGAGGGCTAGGGGAAAGGATAGAAGGGAATGGGATTAATATGAGAAAATGGAAAAATAGGAACAAAATCTTGGTAAACAGGGAGGACGGGAGGGGTTGAAGGGAGGGCTGTGCAAGGGTGAAAAATAAGAACCAAGAGAGACTATGTAAAGGTGCAAATTTCCAAAGATGAATGTCATTATATTGTATACCTAAAATGTACCAATGATTAGAATGAATAATTGATAATGCAAAATAGGAAGAAAAGGTCCAAAGGGGTAGGGGTAGTGGGAGGGGCAGGGGAAAGGAAAGAAGGGAAAGGAAAAAATGATGAGAACTGTAAAAAATGGAAATAAAGTCTTTGTAAATAGGGAAGGGTGGAGGGGGTGAAGGGAGGGCTAGGAATGGGGAAAAAATAAGAACCAAGATGCATTATGCAAAGGTACAATTCCTAATGAGAAATGTAATTGTGTTGTATACCTACAATGTACCAATAAAAGAATTTAATACAAAAATAATTTGTTAAGTTCATTTGTTCAAGAGTTTGATTGACTTCTAGTATTTCATTACTTATTTTTTGTGTGGTTGATCTATTTGTGACAGTGGAGTGTTGAGGTCCCCCACTACAATTGTATTAGTGCATATATGACTTTTCATGTTCGTTAGTATTTGTTTTATATAGTTGGGTGCACTAGTGTTTGGTGCACAGATATTTATGATTGTCATCTCTTCCTCTTGGATTCTTCCCTTTACAAGGATGTAGTGTCCTTCTTCGTCTCTCTTAATCAGTGTTGGTTTGAAATCTACTTGATCTGCAAAGAGGATAGCTAGTCCTGCTTTTTTTCAGGTTCCTGTCACATGGAGTATTGTTTTCCACTCTTTAACTTTCAGTCTATGAGTTTCCTTTTAAATTAAGTGTGTTTCTTGTATGCAGCATATTGTTGGATTTTGCTTCTTGACCCATTCTGGCAGTCTGTTTCTTTTGATTGGTGAATTGAGACCATTAACGTTGATGGTTATAACTGAAACGTATTGACTTGTCATTGCCATGACTTCCCCCCCCATTAAGTTTATTGGTACATTTTCAGTATATAATTCAGTTATATTCATCATTGGGATCTTGTACCATTACATGAGTATCTTGGTTCTTGTTTTCTTTCCCTGTCCCTTGCCCTTCCTTCACCCCCTCCACCCTTCCTTATTTGCAAAGGCTTTGTTTCCATTTTTCTTCCTCTCCTCATATTTTTTCCTTTCTCTTTTTTCCCTTCCCCTACCCCTCCAAATTCCTCTGCACCTTTAGAACTTTTTTTCCTGTTACACAACATCACTTATACATTTTTTAAATTACAATATCTAGGAGATATTACCACAGATTTTACAGAATTTAAAAGGATATAGAAAGCATATTACAAAAATCTTTTTTGAAATAAATTTCACAACTTCTAAGAAGTACCTTGGAAGACAAATTAATGAAACTAACTCTGGAAGAAATATAAAATTTGAATACCACCTATTACAGAAAGTATATTCCTAGCTTGAAAACTTACCTATATGAAACAGCAGGCTCATCAACATTTTAACTGATAAATTATATCAAATGATTAAAGCAGAAAAAAGAAGGAACACTTCTCCCCTCATTTTAGGAACTCAACATTGTGCTAATCCTAAAACTGGATAAAGATAATAGAAGAAAAAAGTATGAACAGAGATAGAAATTTGTTTCACAAAACAAACTCTTAGAAGTCAGATCTAGCAGTATGTAGAAAGTGCTTTTGTTATAGGGATGGCAGTGTTGGTTCAGCATTGGAAGATCCACCCCCAAAAGTCATCATTTTAACAGAGGAAAGGAAAAAGCCATATGATCCTGCCACTAGTTGGAGAAAAAGTATTGGACTAAATTCTACAGCTGTTTGTGGTAAAAGCTATCAGGAGCCTAGGAGTAGAACAGAAACTTCTCAACAGATTAAAGACATGTACTCCATATTTCCAGCAAGAATGCCTTATATAAATGGAGAAGGTACAATGCTTTCTCCTTAAGGTGGGGAACAAGGGCAGATATGCTTACTCTTTATCTGTCCATTAAACTTTGAAACCTAGTCCCCACCAAAATAGTCTGGCAATAAAATGATACAACTAGGATAGGATTGGCATGGCAGAAGCAAAATCTTTATATGTAGATGAAATGATCATCTACAGAGAAAATACTAAGAAATCTCTAGGAGCCCCTAGAACTTGTACTTGAATTTAGCAGGATTGGAAAACACAAGGTATATATAAAAATTCAGGTCTGTGTATACTTGCTATAAATGAAGAATTGGATATTGAAATTTAAAAGTTATGTAGGAGTACAAAAGACCTAGAAAAGTTTAATAGAAAAAAACAGTGTTCAAAGACATTTAGTATCTAATTTTAAGACTTCTAAAGCTAGAGTGATCAAGGCAGTGTTGGTGTAAGGAAAGATATATAGATCAATTGAATAAAACAGAGAATCTAGAAATAGAACCACACATATATGGTCCACTGAGTTTTGAAAGATTATTTAACATTAGCATTTTATAGAATATAAACTCAATTCAGAAGCTGAGGAAGAGACAGTGTTTTCAGCAAATGGCACTAGAACACCTGGTATCCATATAGAAAAAATCAACCTCAACCCTTTTTTTCCATACATGAAAATAACTTGAAGGGATCTATGAACCTAAATAAGAAAGCCTAAAAGTATAAAACTTTAAGAAGAAATTAGAAGGGAAAATATTTATGAATTCAGGGTAGGCAAGAACTACCTACAATACAAAAGACATGATATATGAAAGAAAAAAATTGATAAATGAGATTCCATGAAAATCTAGAACTTTAAATGATATCATTAAAATGAAAAGTAGTCCTTAAACAGACCATATTTACAATGCATATAACCTAGGACCAGAATATATAAAGAATTTTTATAGCTCATTAGTAGACAACCCAATTAAAATGTAGATATAAGATGATAAATAGCCAGTATAGCACAAGGAATGGTGTGCAACTCTAGGATCAGAAAAATACTAACCAGTACAATAATAAGATTGAATTATACACTCATTAGGGAGATGAAGTTAAAAGTTTTAAAAGCCTTGTCATGACCTTTTCTTTTTGTTGGATTCTCTCCCTATGCATTTAATGTGTCATGCCCAATGGATTCATTCTGCTGGGTTTCCTGGGGTTCTGATCTTCATTGTCTTTTCCTAGGGTATTGTCTAAAATTTTTTGGAGTGCCGGTTTGGTATTCATGAAGTTCCTGAGGTGCTCTTTATCATGAAAGTCTCTTATTTCTCCATCAATTTTGAAAGATAGTTTTGCAGGGTACATCAGTCTGGATTGGAGGCTGTTTTTTTTTTAGGGCTTGAAATACATCACTCCAAGCTCTTCTTGCCTTGAGGGTTTACATTGAGAAGTCTGCTGTGATTCTGATGGGCTTTCCTTTGTATGTGATTGGTTTCTTTTCTCTCACTGCTTGTAGAATTTTGTTCTTCTGTTGTGTTGTGCCCAGATTTCGAGGTCCCCAAAGACCACCAAGGAGATGATTCTGATGTAAACACATGAGGATCCTTTATTCAAGCTCAAGCAGGGACTCCCAACCATCACCGCTGCAGCAGGTCAAGATTGACAGCCCTGACTCCAAATCAGCAGGGGTTTTTATAGTAGTTACAGCAAGGTTCTAGATTGGTAATTAAACCTGATTGGTTGTGCCTTGCATACCCAAACTGCAAACGGTTACACCTGGGACATTGGGGTAGCTGTTGCCAGGGGACGGTTGAACACTTATCACAAGCAGGTGGGCAAAGTACATCTTGTGGTTTTAGGTCTCACATTCCCCCCTTCACATGTAACTCTAGAGACCCAATCATTGGTCTCGGGGGGTTAAATTTACTGAGACCTAAGCACCATTAATTGTACAGAGCTAACACGTTCTCCAAGGGTTAAGCAAGGTGCCCAGTAGAGAAGAGATAAACAACACTCTTTACCAAGAGCAGCACAAAGTCTTTTCATAATTATGACCATTGATGAAGCAGTCTGAACTTGAGAGGATTGTCATGGTTTTTGGACACCTGCCATGAGGGGATGTAATCCTCTAGAATGGCGTGTGCATCTGCAGGGCGGACGTGAGTGTAGTGTACCCACTAGGCAATCCAGTCGACCTTGAGAGCAGTGGGCGTGGTCAGGACAGTAACATAGGGTCCTTTTCAATGAGGCTCAAGGTCCCTCTGTCGATTTCTCCAGACAAAGACCCAGTAGCGATGGGGCTCGGGAGGTGGTCCGGACTCGAACAGGGCCTTTAACTTAGGCCAGTTGTCTTTGTGAACATGCTGGAGGCTTTGTAAGGAAGACAACAGTTTTAATGGGAGGGGGCACCTCAAACATGATTTCAAAGGGAGTTAGTCCCATCTTATAGGGAGAATTGCATACCCCATAGAGGCCAAAGGGAAGGAGAATCACCCAGTCACCGCCAGTCTCTAAGGTTAATTTAGTTAAGGTCTTTTTTAGAGTTCTGTTCATTTTTTTTTTACCTGCCCTGAACTCTGGGGTCTGTAAGCACAATGTAATTTCCAATTTGCCCCCAGTACCTGTGCTAAACCTTGACTCACCTTGGAAATGAAGGCAGATCCATTGTCTGACCCTAACCTTACTGGGAAACCATACCTTGGCAAGATGTCTTCTAGTAACTTTTTAGCCACAATCTGTGCCGTCTCATGTTTCGTGGGAAAGGCCTCTGTCCATCCTGAAAAAGTGTCTACAAAAACTAGCAGGTACCTGTAACCGTACCTTCCAGGTTTTACCTCAGTAAAGTCCAATTCCCAGTATACGCCAGGTCGGTTTCCTCTCAATCTGTTGCCTGGGTTGGCTTTATTGTGAGTAGCATTTGTCAATTGGCAGGCTTTGCAGGTGGCAAGGATACACTCAATTTCAGGAGGTCTTGCATTTTTCGAGTGCCCATGTGGGTGGCCCAGTGCATTTTGGAGAGAACTTGTTCTCCCAGTGCTTCAGGCAGGATGACTCTACAGTCAGACAATCTCCACCATCTTTTGAGGCATTGGGCCATGGGCAGTTGTTTTATCCACTTTAAGTCTGCCTTGGTATACTGGGGAGTTTCTGGTAAGGCAGCGCCCCCTGTATCGGGCAGCTGAATTGTCAGGGTCAGATCAGCTTCTAGGGCTATTTTTTGAGCTGTCTGGTCAGCCAAATTATTTCCTTGGGCAATCGGAGTTTGGTGCCCGGGACAGTGGATAATAGCTAATTTCTTTGGCAGCCATAGGGCCACCAGTAGGGCAAGACTTTCTTCTCTGTTTTTAATAGTCTTTCCTTCAGCTGTTAACAGTCCCCTTTCTCTGTAAATGGTCCCATGTATGTGAGTGGTAGCAAAAGCATACCTGCTGTCTGTGTATATATTTAGCTTTCGGCCCTTTCCCAGAGTCAGTGCTTTGGTTAATGCTATGAGCTCTGCTTGCTGTGCTGACATTCCAGTGGGCAAGGGTTCAGCCCAAACAACCTCAGTCTCAGTGACCACAGCCACCCCTGCATACCTTTGGCCATCCTGAACAAAGCTGATCCCATCAGTGTACCAGGTATCTTCAGTATCTGGCCATGGCTGATCTTTCAGATCTTCTTGAGTCCCATGTACCTGAGCCAAGATGTCAGTGCAGTCATGCAGCAGGGCCTCTAGGTCTGGGTCAGGCAATAATGTAGCTGGGTTTAGGGCGGCCGGGGTCTGGAAGACAACTCGGGTTGGATTTAAAAGCAGGCCCTGATAGTGGGTTAGGCGGTCATTGCTGAACCATCTATCTGGAGGCTGTTTTAGAACCCCTTCAATGGCGTGGGGGGTGGTTACATGCAGTTCTTGGCCCAAGGTTAACTTATCAGCATCTTTGACCATCAGGGCTATGGCAGCAATCATCCTCAGGCATGGGGGCCATCCAGCTGCAACAGGATCAAGTTTCTTGGACAGGTATGCTACTGGTCGGCACCATGGGCCCAGGTATTGGACTAGGATGCCCTTGGCAACTCCTTTGTTTTCATCAATGTAAAGGTAGAAGGGCTTAGTGACATCGGGCAAGTCCAAGGCTGGCACCGACAACAAGGCAGCCTTAATTTGATCAAAGGACTTTTGTAGTTTTTCTGTCCATTGAAAGGCCTGATTGTCTTTAGTTGCCTTATAAAGGGGCTTCGCTAGTTCCGCGAACCTCAGTATCCATAAGCAGCAGAAGCCAGCCGATCCCAAGAATTCTCTAACTTTCCAAGGGGAATCTGGTGTGGGTATCTTAAGAACTGTCTCTTTTCTAGCATCTGATAGCCATCTTTGCCCCTTTTTAAGTATGTAACCCAGGTAGCTTACCTCAGGTTTGCAGATTTGGGCCTTTTTGGCAGACACCCGGTATCCCAGTTCCCCTATGACCATTAAGAGTTTCTTGGTTCCATCTAGGCAGTCCTCTTACGTCTCAGCTGCTATAAGGAGATCATCTACATATTGTAATCATTTGAATGAAGTTTCTGTACTGGCAACAAGGGGGTATTCCAGGCCGACTGGCATGGTCTTAGAATTCCCTGGGCAAGTAGCCTCCTGATGTGTGGAGTTATTCCCTTGTGGGCCTCTAGAGACATGGGGTATTGGCGGACCCTTGCCGAGTCTGCCCCTGATTTTATTTCCACAAATACAGGCGCTCTGTGCTTGGTGAGCCCCATGCCCCCAGTCTCTGCCCAGGCTTTAGGGAACATAGTCAGCCACTGGTCTATATCAGGGCTTGGCATGGGCTGCTTTTGATGTAGCCTATACTCATCTTCTAGGCTTATAGTTAACACTTGGATGGGCTTTCCTTCTTGGTTAATCATGAATGAGCAGGTTACCCGGCCCACTCCCAAGTCTACTGTTCTTCGGGAAGTCCATGAATACTTTTTCATGCCTGTGGCCCCTTGGACCCAGGAAGTTTTGTCAGATATGTGGCCAAGTGGTTTGAACAGGACTGAATGTTGAGCGCTGGTATCTACCAGGAACTCAACGGGCTCCCCCTCCACTTTAAGGGTTACCCTGGATCAGGGAGGGGCGCCGAGCCCCATCCCCCCTAATCACTTAGTTCATCCATGGCCAGGAGGGAGGCGTTTGAACGGCTTCCCTGTTGCTTTTGGGGGCACTCCTTAGCCCAGTGACCTTCCTCTTTGCAGTAAGCACATTGATTTTTCCCCAACCAGGAGTGCTCCCTGCATTCCCCCTTACCTTGTCCTTCTGCCACAATCCTTCACATTCCCTTGGCTCTCCCGCATTAGTGGCCAGAAGGATCTGAGCCAGGTTTTGGGTCTGGTGGTTGTCAGCTTTCACTTGTCTTTCCTCTGCAGTTTCCCTGTTGTCATACACTCTCTCTGCCACTACCACTAAGTCCTGAGTGCTCTTTTCTCCTAATCTGTCTACTTTCTGTAACTTTTTCCTAATATCTGGCATCACCTGGTTGACAAAATGTATTATTACAGCTGCCTTTGTCTCATTTGCTTCTGGGTCCATAGGAGTATACCTACAGAAGGCTTCCTGAATTCTTTCTAGGAAAGCTGCAGGGCTTTCATTCAGCCCCTGTTGTATATCCCCTACCTTGGCCAAATTGGTGGGCTTTTGAGCAGCCACTTTGAGACATCCCAACAGAGCCTGGCGATAGACCTGGAGCCTCTCCTTACCTTCTGCTGTGTTGAAGTCCCAGTCGGGCCAGGACAAAGGAAAAGAAGTGTTGATAGTATCAGCATTGGTAGTGGGTTGACCATTGTCATCAGGAACCAATTTCCTGGCTTCATTTTGGATTTTCTCTCACTCCTCTGTGGTAAACAGGATCTGGAGGAGCTGCCGACAATCATCCCAGGTGGGCTGATGAGTGAACAAAACAGTTTTTGGCGTGTTGAGTATGCCAGTTATAAAGGTCACTAGTGGCAAAGGGCCAGTAGTGATGATGCTGGTTACCATGTTCATCAGGGGGCCCTGTCACCCTTACTGGGAGAACAGTGGAGTCTGCCGGTCCTGCCAGTGAGGCAGCACACCAGTGGCAAGTGTTCTGGGCAGGGACATCCCCGCTGCCAGCACCCGGAGCCAGCCCTCTTTCCCCGGCTCCGGCTGGGGCCGGAACTTCTCCCCCTGCCTGCTGTTGCGGGGGAGTGGAGAGAGAGTGGTAAGGAGGGGGGGAAGGAGATCTTCCTCGGTTCCTCCTTGGAGGACCGGGTAAAGCAGCATGGTCGGCACGTTGTCAGTTTGCCTTTTTCCATCGCATTTTCTGGGAGTCTTTTTACAGGCTGCCAGGATTACCTCTGGCTGCTGTTTCTGTTGAGGCAAAAAGGGCTTGACCCATGGAGGGGGGTCACATATTAGATTTTCCCAAGTAACAATATAGGGTACCTGGTCCGGATGTCCTGCATGAGGACGGAAGGTGGCATCTCAGACTCTCCTTGCATTTCCTAGATCAAAGGTCCCCTCGGGACCATCCTACCCCAAAGGCAGAGGGTGACAAGTTTAGTCTCTTTAACTTCTAAACTTAGGTTATGAGCACGCTCCCTAACTTCTTTAAAATGGTTTGTCATGAGGGACAGGGGGGTGGTCACAGTCTGTCCCATTGTCTCAGTTCAAGTTACACAATAGACAGACAGACAAACACAACAGAAACACAAAAAGCAAGACAAAACAGTCCTCTGCTCGATCAGAGGCAAAACTGCTCAAAGACTCACGGGGCACTCAGTCCCCTCCGATGGGGTCCAGAACATCTTCCGGGACCACAGGTCGGCGGCCCTCCAGTGTGTCTGCCTAGACCATCTGCCGACCTGTTCAGAAAAATGGGCCCCAGACTTTATAGACACAGAAACACTCACCAGGCGGCATCAACCCTCCAGTACGGGGATCCTGGGGGTCTTGACGATCCCAGATGAGCCCCCAAATGTTGTGCCCAGATTTCGAGGTCCCCAAAGACCACCAAGGAGATGATTCTGATGTAAACACATGAGGGTCGTTTATTCAAGCTCGAGCAGGGACTCCCAACCATCACTGCTGCAGCAGGTCAAGATTGACAGCCCTGACTCCAAATCAGCAGGGGTTTTTATAGTAGTTACAGCAAGGTTCTAGATTGGTAATTAAACCTGATTGGTTGTGCCTTGCATACCCAAACTGCAAACGGTTACACCTGGGACATTGGGGTAGCTGTTGCCAGGGGACGGTTGAACACTTATCACAAGCAGGTGGGCAAAGTACATCTTGTGGTTTTAGGTCTCACAGTTGGAATTCTGGAATCCTATTATATGCCTATGTGTAGATTTTTTTTGATTAAGGCTAGCTGGAGTCCTATATGCCTCACTTATCTGTATATCAAGTTCTTTTCCCCTGCTTGGGAAGTTTTCTGCCATCACTTCTGTGAACAGATTTTTTATGTCATCTGCACTCTCTCCTCTTTCTTCCTAGACTCCACTCAGTCTTATGTTATTCTTCTTTGCATCATCTCCAGCTGCTGGATTGATTTCTCATGTTCCCTTACAATTTTAAAGCAATTTTTCTTTTCCTGGTCACTAATTGCAATCTTATCTTCTGTATGTGAAATTCTATCCTCACATTGGTTCATTCTGCTGTGCAGACTTTCGATGGAGTTTTTAATCTCTTGGAAATCTCTTTGTATCTGTTTTATGGATTCCATTTGTTTCCTATGTTGGGATTCCATCATTCTCAGATCCTCTATTTTTTTATCTGTGTCCTGTCTAGATTTATTAGTCATGTTTTGCACCATGGGTAAAATCTTTGCTGTTATCTGAGTAATTATTTCTGATATCATTTTTCCCAGACCCTCTTTTGTTGCCAGTTCAGGGAGTCCAGGTGGTTGAGTATCAGATTGTTCCATCTCGTTTCCCTTTGGGGTTGCTGTAGATGATCTGGAACTCTGTTTTTGAGGCTTGCTTATGTGTTTTCTCATTTCCACGGGGGGGGGTGCTTCTTGTGCCCACGTGGCTCACCTTCCCTAGGGAGATTCCTTTTGTGTGCTGGGACTGGCTGAGCTTCTCTGCCCTAGGAGCCTGGAATGGAGGCAGGGAGCGTCCTTCTGGATGCTGGGACCGACTCAGCTTCTCTGCCCTAGGAGCCTGGGATGGAGGAGGGGAGCTTCCTTCTGGGTGCTGAGACTGGCTGAGCTTCTCTGCCCTAAGAGCCTGGGATGGAGGCAGGGACCTTCCTTCTGGGCCCTGGGACCAGCTGAGCTTCTCTGCCCTCTGGGCCGGGAACAGCGGGACTCAGTACCGTGGTCTGGTGGTCCAGTGTCCTCTGTGTCTTTGTAGTGTGGAACCAGGTGGCTGTACAGAGGAGCAGGGGGTTAATGTAATCATTATGTACTAAGCATGTACTAATAAAAAAACAATATGGTTATCTTTCTTCAAATACTTTTTCTATATTCTCTTTCTTAATTAGTGACACCATTTTTCCAGCTATTATATCACTAACATCATTAATAAAGTTAAATTCATTATAATTTTCAAAGCACTAAAGCTAATTAACTTTAAATTAGTACACTGAATACTAATTTACCAACAGGCTAATTTACCAAAAACCAATTCACAGAATACACAATTTGCAAAACTTATCTGTTCCTTTTAACAACTAATTTTTTATTCCAGGGGCAGTAATGCATACCTATAATCCCAGTAATAAGGGACTACTGAGTCAGAGGAATTGTCAAGTTCAAGGCCAGGTTAGGCTACAAAGTGATACTCTGTCTCAAAAAATCAAAAAACACTTTACTTTTTACAAGTACTACATTACATTAGAAAATTGTAAAATACTATTAACATAAAGCAGAAAATTAAAAGCATCCATATTTCTATAACACAAAAATAATCACCATTGATGTTTGGATCCAAAATATTTGATTTTGGATTACATTGTATTGTTTACACTATATGTCATTTGTACCTTTTCATATCAATAAATAAACTCCAACAGGATTGTTTTGATGATTTCATTATCTCCCTTAAATAAGAATGCTACCACTTAGTTTGTCAGTTCTTTATTGATATTTTACAATGTCAAACTTTTATGATGTTAAACACTGATGAGATAAATGCACATTTTTTGCAAACTTAACCCCATTTTAAATTTTTATGTCTTTTTTTCTCAGACAAGTAGAAATAGCAAATAAATACATTGTATAATGATCAAATCAAAGGAATAAACATATCTCTCATCTCCAACATTCATCGTTTCTTCATGATGAGAACATTCAAATTTCTCTCTTCTAGTTATTTTGAATGTGCAATATGTCTTTAACTAGCATCATTCTGTTAGACAAAAGAACACCAGAATTTCTTTCTTCTATCTTCCTGCAACTTTGTACCAATTAAACAAATTCTCTTTGCCCATTTTCTCCATACCCTCCCCACAATCTTTTGACCACCATTCTATTCTCTCCTATGAGATCATTTTATGATTTCACATATGAATGAAGTTATGCAGTATTTATTCATTTGTGCCTATAGCTTCTTGGCCCTTTGGCTAAGATCAAGCATAGCATTTGTGCCTGACTTAGTTCACTAGTTTTCTGTGGGTAAATTCCCAGTGTTTTAAATTGGTGTATCTACTGATTTTTTTAAAAAGATGTCACTGTCCTGCTCATAAAAGGCTCTTTTCAGTTGCACTCCTACCAGTAATAATATATGAACACCACTTTTCCTGTGTCTTTTCTAATATTTCCTATAAAATTGAGTCAATTGGATGCTAAAATACTATGGTATTATTTTAATTTTCATTGATTATAAATTATATTGGGTTTCAGGGATTCATTTTTGTTTCTTGGCCTTTGCCATTTACATGTTGTATGTGAACAATTATTGAGATATAATTGATACATAATAAAATGTACATATTTTATGCATATAGTTCAGTAATTTTTGACAAATGTATTACCTATGCAACCACCACTCAATCCAGGTATATGATCCGGACATATAATTCATTATCCTAAAAGGTTCCCCAATATGATGAATGACATCATCTTTGGTCCTGGGCAACTACTGTCTGTTTTCAATTATTATACATTGTTTTTGCCTGTTTTCAAATTCCATAAAAATGTTATTCAGTTTATACACTTTTATGTCAAATTTTTTTCACTCAGCATAAAGTTTTCAGCTTCATTCGTTTGCCAGTAATGAACTCCATTTTATTGCTGAGTAGTTTTCAATGACATGAATAAACTCACCATTGAGGGAAACTTGGATTGCTTCTGAGTTATGACTAGCATAAATTCAGCTGCTATGAATGTCCATACACAAGTATTTTGGTGGACATATTTTTCTATTGCACTTTGGTAAATATCTAGAAGTGGATTTTCTACATTGCAAGGAATGTGTAATTTTCATTTTACATAAATCTGCTAAAGTCTTTTCCAAAGTGCTTATGCCATTTTATATGTTCACCAGCAATAAATGAGAGCACCAGGTGCTCATCAATTATTATTTTCAGTATTTTTAATTTAGATATTCAGTGGCTATGAAATGGTTAGAGTGATTTTATAGTAAACTCAGTTCCCTGATTATTGATATCAATATTATTATTATATATATTGTTTATTTGGCTATTTTTTTTCTCATTTTTAAATCTGGCCAAGCCTTTTGTCAAATATAGATATATTGAAAAAAATTTCATAGTAAATGGTTCTTAGTAGTATATTTCATGTTCTTAGTAGCATACTTCAAGAAACAGACTAAAAATTTAATTAAGTCTAACTTATATAGTGATTAGTACTTTTTTTTCTAAAATTCTCTACTTAGCCCAAGGCCACCTCAGTGAGCCCAGGGAGACAGCAATTGGAACCTAACATCTAATAATTCATAACATTACTAGGTAAAGCCATCATAAAAATAATAATTGGATCAAGTGGCCCATGCTTTATCCAAGATTCTGTTTCTAGTGCTTTCCCCATACTTCTTCTTTTATGATGGTTTCACTCAACCTAAAGAAATAGCTAGCTGGATGTGGTGGTTCATGCCTATAATCCCACCACTCTGGAAGGCTGAGGCATAATGATCACAAGTTCAACCACAGCCTGGACAACTTAGTGACTTAGGGAGATCCTATCTCAAAATGGAAAAGGGCTTGCGACCTGGGTGTGTAGATCAGGGTGAAGGCTTTGGATTCAATATCCAGTTCATAAGGCAAGAGGAAGGAAGGAAGGGAGGGAGGAAGGGAGAAGAGGGGGAGGAGAAAGAAAGGAGGGAGGGAAGGAGAGGGGGTAAGACTAAGATAAAGTATATTTAATTATTTTTATCAAAATAAAAACAAAAGATTATTCACTGATGGATTTTTTTAATTGACGTTTCTACCTATATAGCATTTGGATATTCAGAAAAAATATATATTCCTTCTAGATCACTGAAAACTATTGAATAAAAATGTTGATACACTAATTTGTATAGCTTGTCTTTAAAATTCAATGGAAATAAATTGTCTTTTTCAATAATGAACTCCTGGGTGCTGCCTTAATATTTAACCAGATCCTCAAAATTATTTACTGCCTCGTTCAAATGTCCAGATTTTTTTTGATGTCCTGAGCTGCAAATCTCTCCGTCATGGTTCAAATGCATAATTTAACTCTTGAAAATCCTTGTTATGACTCTCTTACTCAGGAAATAATGTATGAGCTTCCACTCAGCATCTTGTAACCTATCAACCTATAGAAGACATAACTAAATACACTGAGATTAAAGGCTCTCACACAAGAACTCAATCTTAATGACACACAAACAACATCATCTTAATGTACTTTTCTGTCATTTGGCCAAGATCACCTTGACAAAAAAAATTTTCCCTCCTTTCTTTTCCTCTTAAAAAAAGTATTAATAAGAGGTTACATCACTGTAAGCATAATCAAATTTTAATGTTTTATCACATTTTTAAAGTAAATATATAAGTCCAGCAATATAATGAGAAAACATGGCTTTATTAAAACAAAAGTAGATTGGAATGAGATGTGTGCCCAAATGGAACATATGCATTTCTGAATCTCTAATATCTGTTAAGGGAGAAGGTCAGATTAAACAGTTAATAAAACCCAGTCACATTAAATTAATTATAATTGTTTTGCATAAATCATGAAATAGTTGAGATGAGGTGCAAAAGAGTCAGGAAGAACAGATCTGCACGAAACATTCAGCCAAATAGAAAGACTTACAATTCACTTTCTTACATGACATAAAATAACCAGGAATTTGGCTCTCTGGTTAAAAATATAAATACAAATAAGCAGAAACTTGTGTCTTCTTTTTCAAATACTGTTCTCTTAGGAAAATATTTTTCTGTCCAAAGTTTTCCTCAAGGCAATTTTGACATCCTTATTTCTCAAGCTATAGATTAAAGGATTTAACATAGGTACCACAATGGTATAAAACACAGAAGACACTTTTCCTTGGCCAAGGGGCAAAACAGATGGTGGTTTGAGATATACAAAAGCCCCAGAACCAAACAAAAGAAAAATTACAGTCATGTGGGAGCTGCAGGTGCTAAAAGCTTTGGATCTGCCCTCTGTGGAGCGAATGTGAAGAATTCTAGACAGAATGAGGGCATAAGAAATGAAGATGGTGACAATGGGTATTCCAATGACAATGCCCACACCAACAAAGACCACCAACTCATTTACACCAGTGCTGTTACAGGAGAGCTCAAGGAGGGGAAAGATGTCACACATGAAATGATTGACAAGGTTGTCAGAACAGAAGGTCAGACTCATTATGCTTCCTGTGTGGATAATAGCCCCAGCAAAGCCCATCCCATAGGCACCTAACAAGAGGAGTAAACACACCTGGGGAGACATGGTGACTGTGTACACCAGTGGGTTACAGATGGCAGCATAATGGTCATATGCCATTGCTGAAAGAACAAAGGACTCAGAAATGACAAAGAAGCAGAAGAAAAAGAGTTGAGTCATGCATCCAGCATGTAAAATCCTGTTCTTCTTTGAGATAAAACTCATCAGCATTTTGGGGGTGATGGTAGTGGAGTAAGATAAATCAATTATGGAGAGGTTGAAGAGGAAGAAGTACATGGGAGTGTGCAGGTGTGTGTTCAGCCCTATCAGGAAGATCAAGGCCAGGTTCCCAAGCACAGTGACCAGGTAGAAACCTAGAAACAGGAAGAAGAGGGGAATCTGAAGTTCTGGCTGGTCTGTTAAGCCTGCAAGGATGAACTCTGTCACAGAAGAGTTTCTGGCCACCATTCTCCTCTTTCACATGTGATCTGTGGGGTCAAGAAAAGAAGATCACATAGAAACAAAGAAACATCACAATGACCCTTCTGTATCTCTCCTCTATTCTTGAAAAAGGAATCCATAAAGAAATATTTAAACTTTGGTTTCATAATTTTTCCCATTTCCTGTGGGTAGCAAACTATCAGGTGACTTTACCTTCCACAATTCCGTGTGAGGATAAACTCTGCCTCCAGAATGAGAGCTGATGATGTTCAAGTAAGGAATACTGTACACAAACAAGTTATTTGGGGTTTTTTAGATTTTTAAGTAAACTCTGTTCCTTCTCTGACTTCTGTTTCTGCTGATGCTCCTGAGCCTCTTCCCTATCTTAAGAGGCAAAAGCTACCATGGCCCTAGATCAGTGTCATAACATCCAAAATTGAGGTTGTATTTTTGTTGATAATTTCCCATTTTTATTTTGTTTTAATTAAAGTTATTTTTAACTGATACAGAGGTTATGTTTTTCCAAGCTTTCTTAGCTCGGGTAGCTGTAGATTTAATATTTTTAAACCAACATTTATTCAAGAGCTCTGTAAGTGGTTCTGTTCTGTAAGAGGCTCTGTTCTAAGCACAATGGGACAGTGCTCTTATTCTCATTTCACAGATGAGACAACTGAAATTAAGAATCTAGCCCAAAGTCACAAAAGTACGGAACTTCATTCCAGTGAATGTTGGGAGTCTGACTCTTAGAGTTAGCACTTGTAACCCCCAGATTACATCACAAACCATGATTGCCTGATCATGGGACTCACCTTTCTCATTTAGAGCTGTAGTGATATTCTCTACTGTCTCCTGGCCAATTTTCCTGAGAAAAGCAAAGACCTGGTGAATAGGAGACAGAAGACTTGAGCTCAGAGCCCTCTCCTCCCAGCCTGGATGAAAGAATCAGAATCTCTAATTTATCTGGTAACATTTTCCCACACTAAAGAACATGATTTACATTTGTTAATTTACCCAAAGGCACCTGCACTTCTAGAAAGCAGATTGCACTTGTTCCTTAACTGTAGATAACAGGAAAATAAGCACTTTGACTACCAATTACTGGTCTCACTTACCTGATTGTTAAGGCAGAGATTCCCTCATGACTACTTCCTCAGGGACTACCTTCCCTAAGAAAGAAAAACTGTTTGCTTATCCCTTGGAATTGTTTGAAATGATTTTAGGGATAATTATTTCAAATAGCATTTATCCAGTACTATTAAGAGAAATTTTATTACAAAAAAATGATATTTATTACCATTTCTTGAATACCTATAATGGTTAACCATGACTGTGTCAATTTGATTGGTTTGGGATCTACCTAGGGCATTCATGGACCACACATCTTGATGTGTGTGGGTGAGTCAAGGAGGTGTGATCTTCCATACCATATCTGTTTCCTGGCTCCCTCTTCCAGGCACTGTTCCCCTGCTCTGCTTTTTGGCCCCTCTGAGCTGTGCAGCTTTACATTTGCCATGCTCTTCCACAATGATGCTTATGCCTTAGAGCCAGATAGCCATGGACTAAATCTTCTGAAACCATAAGCCAAATAAACTTCTCTTTCTTTATGTTGTGGATGTCAGTGTTGTGTCTCAGGGAAGGGAAAGCTCACTAATACAATACCTAGCTTAGATTCCTAATGATGACCCCTGACTGCCAAGATCCAAAGTACTATAGAAACATAACCTATATTTTTTGTATTAAATTCTTTTATTGGTACATTGTAGGTATACAACACAATTACATTTCTCATTGGGAATTGGACCTTTAAATAATCCATCTTGGTTCTTATTTGTTCCCCATTCCTAGCCCTCCCTTCACCCCCTCCACCCTTCCCTATTTACAAAGACTTTATTTCCATTTTTAACAGTTCTCAGCATTTTTTCTTTCCCTTCTTTCCTTTCCCCTTCCCCTCCCACTATCTCAACCCCTTTGGACCTTTTCTTCCTATTTTACATTATCGATTATTCATTCTAATCATTGGTACATTTTGGGTATACAATATAATGACATTCATCATTGGAAATTTGCACCTTTACATATTCTCTCTTGGTTCTTATTTTTCACACTTGCCCAGCCCTCCCTTCAACCCCTCCAGCCCTCCCTATTAACAAAGATTTTGTTCCTATTTTTCCATTTTCTCATATTAATCCCATTCCCTTCTATCCCTTCCCCTAGCCCTCCCACTTCCTTCCCCTTTACCCCTTTTCTTCCTATTTCACATTACCTATTATACATTTTAGTCCTTATTTACACTTTCAGTTTCTCACACCAGAGAAACTATTCAGTATTTACACATGTGTGTCCTATTTATTTCATCTAACAGTATTGCCTCAATGTGCATCTACTTAGCTATAAATGTCTCTAATTTCTCATTTTTTATGGCTGAGTAGTACTACATTTTATAAAAAAAAAAAAAAACACACACACTTTCTTTATCCAGTCTCCAGCTGATGGGCATTTGGGCTGTTTCCAAGTTTTAGCTATTACAAACTGCACTGCTATGAACGTGGGTGCACATATATCACTGTGGTATGATTCTTTTAATTCTTTAGGGAAGATCCCCAGCAGTGGAATAGCAGGGTCAAATGGGACTTCCAGTCCTAGTTCTCTGAGGTATCTCCACACTGATTTCCACAGTGGTTGCACCAGTCTACACTCCCACCAGCAGTGGAGCAGGGTTCCGCTTTCCCCACAGCCCCACCAGCATTTGTTATTGGTTGATTTCATGATATCAGCCATTCTTTCTGGAATGAAGTGGAATCTCAGTGTTGTTTTCATTTGCATCTCTCGAATGACCAGTAATGTTGAACATTTTTTCATGTATTTATTTGCTATTTCTACTTCTTTATCTGAGAAATGTCTGTTCATTTCAGCTGCCCATTTTTGGATTGGGTCTTTCAATTTGGGAGGTCTGATCTTTTTAAGTTCTTTATGGATTCGAGATAGTAGACCTTTGTCTGAGGAAGAGCAGGTGAAGATTTTTTCCCACATTGTGGGTTGTCTCTTCACACTGCTGGTGGTTTCTCTTGCTGTGCAGAAGCCTTTTAATAAGAAGAGATCCCATTTGTTGATTGTTTGTGCTAGTTCACAGGCAACTGAGGTTTTGTTCATAAAATCTTTTCCTACACCGATGTCTTCAAGGGTTCTACCTAACCTCTGTTCCAACTGGTTCAGAGTTTCTATTTTAATATTTAGATCTTTCATCCATTTTGATTTTAGTTTAGTGCATGGTGAGAGATACAGGTCTAGTTTTAATCTTTGGCAAGTTGAAGCCCAATTTTTCCAGCACCATTTATTAAAGAGGCTATCTTTCCTCCAGTGAGGGTGTTTGGCTCCTTTGTTGAAGATGAGATGGCTGAGTGTGTCTGGCATTGTTTCTGCATCTTCTAATCTGTTCCACTGGTCCTCAAGTCTGTTTCTTTGCCAATACCATGCTGTTTTTATCACAGTAGCTTTGTAGTAGAGTTGCAGGTTGGGGATTGTGATAACCCCTGCCATGTCTCTGTTACCTAGAATTGCTTTTGCTATTCTGGGTCTCTTCTTGTTCCAAATGAATTTTTGGATTGTTTTCTCAAGGTCTATGAAGTATGCTGCTGGGATCTCAACTGGAATTGCATTAAATCTATATAGCACTTTTGGAAGTATGGCCATTTTCACTATATTAATCCTTCCTACCCAGGAGCAGGGGATGTCTGTCCATTTTCTGATATCATCTTCAATCTGTCTTTTCAGAGTGCCATAGTTTTCAGAGAAGAGGTCTTTGATTTCTTTCATTAGGATGATTCCTAGGTATTTCAGTTTTTTGGATGCTATTGTGAAAGGAATTATTTGCCCTATTTCTCTCTCAGTGAGTCTGTCATTGGTGTAGAGGAAAGCTATTGATTTTTGTGTGTTGACCTTGTAACCAGCTACTTGACTGAATTTGGTTATTAAGTCTACAAGACTTTTGGTGGAGTTCTTGGGGTCTTCTATATAGAGTATCATGTCATCTGCAAATAATGACAATTTGACTTCTTCATTTCCTATCTTTATTCCTTTTATTTCTTTCTCTTGTCTAATTGCTGTGGCTAATGTTTCCAGAACTATATTGAACGGGAGTGGTGATAGTGGACATCCTTGTCTTGTTCCTGATTTTAGTGTGAAGGATTTCAGTTTTTGACCATTTAGTATGATATTGGCTGTTGGTTTCTCATAGATGGCTTCTAACAGTTTGAGGTAGAGACCATCTATTCCAATTTTTTGTAGGGTTTTTATCATAAATGCATGTTGGATTTTGTCAAATGCTTTTTCTGCGTCTATGGAGATAATCATATGGTTTTTGTCCTTGGCTCTATTGATATAGTGTATTACATTCATTGATTTTCATATATTGAACCATCCCTGCATCCCTGGGATGAATCCCACTTGATCAGGGTGTATGATCTTCTTGATGATCTTCTGCATTCTGTTTGCCAGTATCTTATTAAGGATTTTTGCATCTATGTTCATGAGTGAGATTGGCCTATAGTTCTCTATTTCAGTTGGGTCTTTCTCTGCTTTGGGGATCAAGGTGATGCTTGCTTCCAGGAATGAATTTGGGAGCATTGCTTCCCTTTCAATTTCACTGAAGAGTTTAAATGGTGGTGGCAGCAGTTCCTCTCTAAATGTCTTGTAGAATTCAGCAGTAAAGCCATCAGGGCCCGGGCTTTTCTTAGTTGATAAGGTTTTCATTACATTTTCAATTTCATTGGTTGATATTGGGTTGTTCAGAATTTTTAGATCTTCTTCGTTCAACTTTGGTAATTCATATGTACCTAGGAATCTGTCCATTTCTTCTGTGTTGTCCATCTTATTGGCGTATAGGTTCTGGAAGTAGGTATTGATGATCCTCTGGATTTCTGCTGGGTCTGTTGTCATTTCACCCTTTTCATTCCTAATTGCAAGGATTTGGGCCTTTGCTTTCCTTTTTCTGACAAGGTTGGCTAAAGGTTTGTCAATTTTGTTGATTCTTTTGAAGAACCAACTCTTGGCTTCATTGATTTTTTGTGTCATTCTCTTAGTCTCCTTTGCATTAATTTCTCCTCTGATCTTTCTAATTTCCTCCCTTGTATGAGCTTTGGGGTTGTCCTGCTCTTCTTTTTCTAGAAGCTTGAGGTTCAGCATCAGGTTGTTTAATTGGTCTCATTCTGTTTTCCTAATATGCATATTCACTGCTATGGATTTCCCTTGTAAGACAGCTTTCATTGTGTCCCATAGATTCCGATATGTTGTATTGTCATTGTCACTTAATTGAAGGAACTGTCTGATTTCTTCTTTAATTTCCTCTGTGACCCATTGGTTATTTAGAAGTGTGTTGTTCAATTTCCACTTGTTTATGAACTTTTTTGAGTTTCTTTTGCTATGGATCTCCAATTTCATCACACTATGGTCTGATAATATACAGGGGGTAACTTCAATTCCTTTGCACTTACTTTAACATGTTCTATGTGTGACTATGTGGTCTATTTTTGAGAATGACCCATGTGCAGCTGAGAAGAATGTGTATTCTGATTTTGTGGGGTGGAAGACTGTAAACATTTGTTAAGTTCATTTGTTCAAGAGTTCGATTGAGTTCTGGTATTTCCTTACTTATTTTTAGTCTAGATGATCTATTTGTGGCAGTGCGGTGTTGAGGTCCCCCACTGCAATTGTATTACTGCGTATATGACTTTTCATGTCCATTGGTATTTGTTTTATATAGTTGGGTGCACTAGTGTTTGGTGCATAGATATTTATGATTGTCATCTCTTCCTCTTGGATTCTTCCCTTTACAAGGATGTAGTGTCCTTCTTCGTCTCTCTTAATCAGTGTTGGTTTGAAATCTACTTGATCTGCCAAGAGGATAGCTACTCCTGCTTTTTTGCATTCCTGTTGCATGGAGTATTGTTTTCCACCCTTTAACTTTCAGTCTATGAGTTTCCTTTTGAATTAAGTGTGTTTCTAGTATGTAGCATATGTTGGATTTTGCTTCTTGACCCATTCTGCCAGTCTATTTCTTTTGACTGGTGAATTGAGACCATTAACATTGATGGTTATAACTGAAACGTATTGACTTGTCATTGCCATACTTTTTCTTTTTGTTGGGTTCTCCCCCTTTACATTTAATTTCTTGTCATGCCACATGGGTTCATTCTGCTTTGTTTCCTGGGGTTGTGAGCCTCAAGGTCTGTTCCTAGGATATTGTGTAAAATTCTTTGGAGTGCTGGTTTGGTATTCATGAAGTTCCTAAGGTGCTCTTTGTCATGAAAGTATCTTATTTCTCCATCCATTTTGAAAGAGAGTTTTGCAGGGTACATCAATCTGGGTTGGAAGCTGTTTTCTTTTAGGGCTTGGAATATGTCACTCCAAGCTCTTCTTGCCTTGATGGTTTGTGTTGAGAAGTCTGCTGTGATTCTGATGGGCTTTCCTTTGTATGTGATTTGTTTCTTTTCTCTACCTCCTTATAGAACTTTGTTCTTCTGTTGTGTTTCTGGAATCTTAACAGTTATATGCCTATGTGTAGATTTTTTTTGATCAAGGCTATTTGGAGTCCTATATGCCTCACTTATCTGTATGTCAAGCTCTTTTCCCCTCCTTGGGAAGTTTTCTGTCATTATTTCTGTGAAGAGATTTTTTATGTCATCTCCACTCTCTCCTGTTTCTTCATTGAGCCCAATCAGTCTTATGTTATTCTTGTTTGCATCATCTAGGAGCTGCTGGATTGATTTCTCATGTTCCCTTATAATTTTGAAGCAATTTTTCTTTTCCTGGTCACTAATTGCAATCTTATCTTCTATATCTGAAATTCTGTCCTCACATTGGCTCATTCTGCTGTGTAGACTTTCAATGGAGTTTTTCATGTCCTGGTAATCTATTTGCATCTGTTTTATGGATTCCATTTGTTTCTTATGTTGGGATTCCATCAGGTTCCTCAGCTCCTCTCTAGATTTATTAATCATGTCTTGCACTAAGGGCACAATTTCTCCTGTTATCTGAGAAATTATTTCTGATTTCATTTTTTCCAGATCCCCTTTTGTTGCCAGTTCAGTGGGTCCAGGTGGTTGAGTATCAGAGTGTTCTATCTCCTTTCCCTTTGATGTTGCTGTAGGTGATCTGGAAGTCTGGTTTTGAGAGTTATTTATGTGTTTTCTCATTTTGCCTGGGGTGGGGGGCTGTTAGCGCCTACACGGATTACCTCCTCTAAGCTGGGTGAGGTGGGCCAGGGGCCACGAGCCATGGTAGGGATGGTGACCCAAAATCCCTTTCCTGTGGGCTGGGAGCAGCCAGAGGCATAGTGGCTGGGAAGCCCCTTCCTCTGGACCAGGAGCAGTGGGATGGTGGCTCAGAAGCCCCTTCCTCTGGGCCAGGAGCAGCAGGACAGAAGGTGGCCCAAAAGCCCTTTCCTCTCGGCTGGGAGCAGCAGGAGGGATGGTGACTGGGAAGCCCTGTCCTCTGGACCAGGAGCAATGGGACAATGGCTCAGAAGCCCCTACCTCTGGGCCAGGAACAGCGGGACTCAGTACCTTGGTCTGGTGGTCTGGTGTCCTCTGTGTCTTTGTAGTGTGGAATCAGGTGGCTGCCTGTCTGCAGCAGGGTGATTCAGTGTCTTCTGTGGGACTCAGGGCCTCGGTAGGGCATGCACAGACCTTCCTGTGTGCAGCGGGCTGATTCAGCATGTTCTGTGTGACTCAGGACCTAGTAGGGCATGCCCAGACCTGCCTGTCTGCAGCGGGCTGATTTGGCATGTTCTGTGTGACTCAGGACCTCGGTAGGGCATGGGCAGACTTGCCTGTCTGTAGCAGGGTCTCTGTGATCTATCTTGAGCCAAGACTGCAGCACATAATACCTCGTGCAGCTCCTCAGAGGCCCTGGCAGTGACAGGCGTGGCAGCTTGGTTTCAGTTGGTCCTGCATGGCTTGCACTTCCTGCTTAGGCCGGGCGTGGGTGTGGTGCACCCGGGCACCTCTCATGCTCTGCCTCCTATTTATTCTTTATGAGATGATATGTTTCAGATTTCAGAGCCCTGCCTTGTTATGTATGTCTCTAAGCCCCTTATCTGAACCACTAGACTGAACTACCTCTGAAATCTCCAGACACTAAAATCCATAAAGCAAGGTCTTTGTCTTATCAGAGCTGACAATCTCTTGGAGAATAACAAAAAAATCCAATAAATTTAATAAAATAAAAGTGACAGGAGCCAGGAAATATTAACAAGGTGAGATAATGTGATTTAGAAAAGACTATCAATAATTTTTTCATATTTCAATTCATTGCAGAAATTAATTGCAGTACTTCCACTTCAAAAAGAAAAGGAGACTTCTCAGATTCCCTTCCCTGTCTTCTCATGGGGGGTAAGCTTACCAGTAGAAAAGAATGCTTCTTAGTAGGTAACTGCTCTCTACTTCTGCAAAGACTGACTAACCCTAACTTACTCATCAAAATTCCCTTTGGCTCTCTTTACCTTCCACCCACCTTCTCTGAACATTTCTTCCAAGACTCTTTGGTCTTCTTTTGTCTTTTCCTGTCTTCTAATCCCCACTTCCAACCCCTGCTTTGACAAAAATTATCTATTCTATATATAAATCCCTCAGCTCTTTACTTATTCTTTTTACTAGTGGAATAAAGAGGATCAAAGCTCAAAGATGCCAAGACAGCTGGAATGTGTACAGAAAAAGACAGAGAGGAAGAAGCTACAAAAAGGATTGTTGGTACCTAGCATCCATAAATATATGTAATTGTTATTATGCTGTGTGAAATTGTCACAGGAGAAATGACTGGAGTTTATCTAAGAGCCTGTTTCCAGTTTGAAATTTTAATTGATTTCTGAGATAATTTTAATGTTATTTTTCCCCATATTTCCTCTTCTATGATAGTTTCACTCAACATAAATAAATAGCCTAAAGAGTTTGTAATAGCTAAAGCTTGGAAAGAGCCCAAGTGCCCATCACCTGGAAACTGGATAAAGAAGATGTGGGTTTCTTATAAAATGGAGTACTACTCAGTCATAAAGAATGAGAAACTAGAGTCATTTATAGCTAAATGGATGCATATTGAGGCCATACTCTTAAGTGAAATAAATAGGACACACATGTGTAAAGACCAAATAGTTTCTCTAGTATGAGAAACTGAAAGTGTAAATAAGGATTAAAATGATTAAAATGAATAACTGATAATTTGAACTAGGAAAAGGTCCAAAGGTGGTGGGAGGAGAAGGGGAAAGGAAGAAGGGAAAGGAAAAATTATGGGAAAAGAAAAAAAAATGGAAATGAAATCTATGTAAATAGTGAAGGGTGGAGGGAGTGAAGGGTGCACAGGTAATGGGGGAAAAAATAAGACCTAAGATACATCATGTACAGTAACAAGCACCCAATGATAAATGTAAATGTGTTGTATACCTAAAATGTACCAATAAAAGAATTTTTTTAAAAAGTAGCCCAAGAAAACATAAAAAGAAGATATTTCTTTTTATTAAAGAAAAAACAAAAGTTTATTAATTCATTGATATTTTATATTGGTGTTTCTAATCATTTAGATGTTTGAATGTTCGGGAGGAAAAAAATGTCCTAATAGACCACTGAAAATGGTAACTAAAAATGCTAAAAATAAATTCTAAGCTGGTACTTAAAATTCAACAGAAATAAACTCTTTTCTAATAAACAACTGCTGGATTCTGCCTCAGTAGCTAGATAGATCCCCAAATTATTACATGCTTTGAAATTTCCATACCCTATGTGATTACCCTGAGCCATACATTACTCCATTTTTGGAAACACCCAAATTAGCTTTTCAAAATCTGTAAATTTTGACTGTTCATGACTTTCCACATAGCATCTTTACAACCCTGCTTATAGAAGTCAAACTTCACCAGACTGAGGTTAGAGGGTCCTACATGACCTCAGTCTCAGTGTCCCTGTGTCACACATTGTCTTAATGCACTTCTTTTGTCATTTGAGCAAGACCAAGTTAAGACAAATTTTCATCTCCTACCACCCTAAATAAATGTACTATTCAAAAATTACTGAGAAGTCACATTAAGTTACTATAAATAGAATCAGATTTTAATATATCATACTCTTAAAAGAAAATCTATACAGGGCAGCAATAAAGAAGAAAAACAAAGTATACTGTACTTCATGGCCAGGATTAGAGCTCCAGTTGTGCACCAGAAAACTGTATGGCCATAAGTGACCTATATATAATATTTTAGTCTCCAGCATTTGTCAAATGAGAAGGCTAGATTAAATGACTAATAAGGCCCAGGCAAGACTACATGTTCTACAAGCCGAGCCTGCCAGCAGCAAGAACACTTGGAGGCCAACAAACAAGGAGCCACCTCTTCCTTCAGGCACAGGCACTGAAAACAGCAAGTCACAAGGGCAGCCAGCAAGTGCAGATCTCCTCAGTATTGAGGACCGAACTCTGGGCTTTTCACAGCTAAGAACATGCTTTATTACTGAGCTTCATCGCCAACCCTTGATTATTTTTTACAGGCACCTCAAGTGAAGAAGCAAACCTGCAGACCACTCTGCCATTCCCATTTACTTGCAAATAGTCCTTTTAAACTCTAGAATGAACCACCCCTTGTCATAGCTCCTAGGGCAGAGAAGGTGAGCCGCATGGGTGCCAGAAGTAACCCTGCCCGTGGAAATGAGAAGACACATAAGCAAGCCTCAAAAACAGACTTCTGGATCACCTACAACAACCCCAAAGGGAAACGAAATGGAACAATCTGATACTCAACCACTTGGACTCTGAACTGGCAATGAAAGAGGATCAGGCAAAAATGATATCAGAAATAATTACTCAGAAAACAGCAAAGATTGTGCTCATGGTGCAAGACATGATTAATAAATCCAGAGAGGACATAGATAAAAAAATAGAGGATCTGAGGAACATGATGGAATCCCAATATAGGAAACAAATGGAATCCATAAAACAGATGCAAACAAATTTCAAGGAGATTAAAAACTCGATCGAAAGTCTGCACAGCAGAATGAACCAAAGTGAGGATACAATTTCAGATATAGAAGATAAGATTGCAATTAGTGACCAGGAAAAGAAAAATTGCTTCAAAATTGTAAGGGACCATGAAAAATCAATCCAGCAGCTGCTAGACAATGCAAAGAAGAATAACATAAGACTGATTGGAGTCAATGAAGAAAGAGGAGAGGGTGCAGATGACATAAAAAACTGTTCACAGAAGTAATGGCAGAAAACTTCCCAAGCAGGGGAAAAGAACTTGACATACAGATAAGGGAGGCATATAGGACTCCAATGAGCCTTGATCAAAAAAAAATCAACACATCGGCATATAATAGTTAGGATTCCAGAAATCCAACAGAAGAACAAAATTCTACAAGCAGTGAGAGAAAAGAAACCAATCACATACAAAGGAAAGCCCATCAGAATCACAGCAGACTTCCCAATGCAAACCCTCAAGGCAAGAAGACCTTGGAGTGATATATTTCAAGCCCTAAAGGAAAACAGCCTCCAACCCAGATTGATGTACCCTGCAAAACTATCTTTCAAAACTGATGGAGAAATAAGAGACTTTCATGATAAAGAGCACCTCAGGAACTTCATCAATACCAAACCAGCACTTCAGAAAAGTTTAGACAATACTGTAGGAAAAGACAATGAAGATCAGAACCCCAGGAAACCCAGCAAAATGAATCCATTGGGCGTGACACATTAAATGCATAGGGGGAGAATCCAACAAAAAGAAAAGGTCATGACAAGGCTTTTAAAACTTTTAACTTCATCTCCTTAATGAGTGTATAATTCAATCTTGTTATTGTACTAATTAGTATTTTTCTGATCCTAGAGTTGCACACCATTCCTTGTGCTATACTGGCTATTTATCATCTTCTTATGTCTACTTTTTTTCCCATTAAGTTTATTCGTACATTTTTGGTATAAAATCCAGTTACATTCATCATTGGGATCTTGTAACATTACATGAGTACCTTTGATTTTCCCCCCCCATTAACTTTATTGGTACATTTTAGGTATACAATATAGTTGCATTCATCATTGGGCTCTTGTACCATTACATGAGTATCTTGATTCTCATTTTTCCCCTTCCCCTGCCCTCCCTTCACCCTCTCCACCCTTCCCTATTTGCAAAGACTTTGTTTCCATTTTTTTCCTTTTCTCATATTTTTTCTTTTCCCTTTTTTCCTTTCTGCTACCCCTCCCACTTCCCCTGCACCTTTGGACCTCTTCTTTCTCTTTCACAATATCAATTATACATTTTTTAAATTACAATATCAAGATATATGAGACATTACCACAGATTTTACAGAATTGAAAAGATATGGAAAGCATATTTCAAAAATCTGTTTTGAAATAAATTTGTCAACTTCTAAGAAGTACCTTGGAAGACAAATTAATGAAACTAACTCTGGAGGAAATATAAAATTTGAATAACACCTATCAAAGAAAGTATATTCCTAGCTTGAAAACCTACCTATATGACAACAGCAGGCTCATATACATTTTAACTGATAAATTATATCAAACAATTAAAGCAGAAAAAAGAAGGAACACTTCTCCCTTCATTTTAGGAACTCAACATTGTGCTAATCCTAAAATTGGATAAAAAATAATAGAAGAAAAAAGTATGAACATAGATAGAAATTTGTGTAACAAAATAGACTATTAGAAGTCAGATCTGGCAGTATGTAGAAAGTGCTTTTGTTATAGGGATGGTAGTGTTGGTTCAGCATTGGAAGATCCACCCCCAAGAGTCATCATTTTAACAGAGGAAAGGAAAAAGCCATATGATCCTGTCACTAGTTGGAGAAAAAGTATTGGGCTAAATTCTGCAGCTGTTCACGGTAAAAGCAATCAGGAGACTAGAAGTAGAACAGAAACTTCTCAACAAATTAAAGAAATGTACTCCATACTTCCAGCGAGAATGCCTTATATGAATGGAGAAGATACAATGCTTTCTCCTTAAGGTGGGCAATGAGGGCAGATATGCTTACTCTTTATCTGTCCATTAAACTTTGAAACCTAGGCCCCACCAAAATAGTCTGGCAATAAAATGACACAATTAGGATAGGATTGGCATGGCAGAAGCAAAATTTTTATATGTAGATGAAATGATCATCTACAGAGAAAATACTAAGAAATCTCTAGGAGCCCCTAGAACTTGTATTTGAATTTAGCAGGATTGGGAAACACAAGGTATATATAAAAATTCAGGTCTGTGTATACTTGCTATAAATGAAGAATTGGATATTGAAATTTAAAAGTTATGTAGGAGCACGAAGGATCTAGAAAAGTTTAAAAGAAAAAAACAGTGTTCGAAGACGTTTAGTACCTAACTTTAAGACTTCTTTTAAAGCTGCAGTAATCAAAGCAGTGTTGGTATAAGGAAAGACACATAGATTATTCGAATAAAACATAGAATCTAGAAATAGAACCACACATATATGGTCCACTGAGTTTTGAAAGATTATTTAACATTAGCATTTTATAGAATATAAACTCAATTCAGAAGCTGAGGAAGAAATAGTGTTTTCAGCAAATGGCATTAGAATACCTGGTATCCATATATAAAAAATTAACCTCAATCCTTTATTTCCATACATGAAAAGAACTTGAAGGGATCTATAAACCTAAATATGAAAGCCTAAAAGTATAAAACTTTAAGAAGAAATTATAAGGAAAAGTGTTCATGAATTCAGAGTAGGCAAGAACTACCTAGGATACAAAAGACATGATGTATAAAAGAAAAAACTACATAAACAGACCATATTTCCAATGCATATAACCTATGACCAGAATACAGTATCATGTCATCTGCAAATAATGACAATTTGACTTCTTCATTTCCCATCTTTATTCCTTTTCTTTCTCTTGTCTAATTGCCATGGCTAGTGTTTCCAAAACTATATTGAACAAGAGTGGTGATAGTGGACATCCTTGTCTTTTTCCTGATTTTATTGTGAAGGATTTCAGTTTTTGACCATTTAGTATGATATTGGCTGTTGGTTTTTCTTGATGATCTTCTGCATTCTATTTGCCAGTATCTTATGAAGGATTTTTGCATCTATGTTCATTAGTGAGATTGGCCTATAGTTCTCCTTTTTGGTTGGGTCTTTCTCTGCTTTGGGGATCAAGGTGATGCTTGCTTCCAGGAATGAATTCGGAAGTATTGCTTTCCTTTCAATTTCATTGAAGAGTTTAAACAGTGGTGACAGCAGTTCCTCTCTAAATGTCTGTAGAATTCAGCAGTGATGCCATCAGGGCCCGGGCTTTTCTTAGTTGGTAAGTTTTTAATTATGTTTTCAATTTCATTGGTTGATACTGGGTTGTTCAGAATTTTTAGGTCTTCTTCATTCAAGTATGGTAAATCATATGCATCTAGGAATTTGTCCATTTCTTCTGTGTTTTTCATCTTATTGGCATATAGGTTCTTGAAGTAGGTATTGATGATCCCCTGGATTTCTGCTGGGACCATTGTCATTTCACCCTTTTCATTCCTAATTGCATGGATTTGGGCCTTTGCTTTCCTTTTTCTGATACAGTTGACTAAGGGTTTGTCGATTGTTTTTATTCTTTCAAAAAACCAACTCTTGGCTTCATTGTTTTTTGTATTGTTCTCTTAGTCTCCATTGCATTGATTTCTCCTCTGATCTTTATAATTTCCTCCCTTGTATGAGCTTTGGGTTTATCCTGCTCTTCTTTTTCTAGAAGCTTGAGGTTCAGCATCAGGTTGTTTAATTGGGCTCATTCTGTTTTCCTAATTTGAGTATTCACTTCTATGAATTTCCCTCGTAAGACTGCTTTCATTGTGTCCCATGGATTCTGATGTGTTGTATTGTCATTGTCATTTAACTGAAGTAACTGTCTGATTTATTCTTTAATTTCCTCTATGACCCATTGGTTATTCAGAAGTGTGTTGTTCAATTTCCATGTGTTTATGAAATTTTTGTGGTTTCATTTGCTATTGATCTCCAATTTCATCGCACTCTGGTCTGATAATATACAGGGGATAACTTCAATTCCTTTGCACTTACTTAAACATGTTCTATGTGTGAGTATGTGGTCTCTTTTTGAGAATGACCCATGTGCAGCTGAGAAGAATGTGTATTCTGATTTTGTAGGATGGAACACTCTGTAAACATCTGTCAAGTTCATTTGTTCAAGAGTTCAATTGAGTTCTAGTATTTCATTACTTATTTTTTGTCTAGTTGATCTATCTATTTGTGACAGTGGGGTATTCAGGTCCCCCAGTACTATTGTATTAGTGCATACATGACTTTTCATATCTGTTAGTATTTGTTTTATATAGTTGGGCACACTAGTGTTTGATGCATAGATATTTATGATTGTCATCTCTTCCTCTTGGATTGTTCCTTTTACAAGGATCTAGTGTCTTTCTTTGTTCCTCTTAATCAGTGTTGGTTTGAAATCCACTTCATCTGCAAAGAGGATAGCTACTCCACTTTTGGGGGGGTTCCTGTCTCATGGAGTATTGTTTTCCACCCTTTAACTTTCAGTCTATGAGTTTCTTTTCGAATGAAGTATGTTTCTTGTATATAGCATATTGTTCATTCTTGCTTCTTGACCCATTCTGCCGGTCTATTTCTTTTGATTGGTGAATTGAGGCTATTAATATTGATGGTTATAACTGATACATATTGACTTATCATTGTCATGACTTTTTCTTTTTGTTGGATTCTCCCCCTTTACATTTAATTTCTTGTCATGCCTGATGGATTCATTCTGCTGTGTTTCCTGGGGTTGTGATCCTCAATGTCTTTTCCTAGGATATTGTCTAAAAGTTTTTGGAGTGCTGGTTTGGTATTCATGAAGTTCCTAAGGTGCTCTTTGTCATGAAAGTATCTTATTTCTCCATCAGTTTTGAAAGATAGTTTTTCAGGGTACATCAATCTGGGTTGGAGGCTGTTTTCTTTTAGGGCTTGGAATAATACATCACTCCAAGCTCTTCTTGCCTTGAGGGTTTGCATTGAGAAGTCTGCTGTAACTGTGATGGGATTTCCTTTGTATGTGATTTGTTTCTTTTCTCTACCTCCTTATAGAAATTTGTTCTTCTGTTGGGTTTCTGGAATCTTAACAATTATATGCCGATGTGTTGATTTTTTTTTGATCAAGGCTCATTGGAGTCCTATATGCCTCCCTTATCTGTATGTCAAGTTCTTTTCCCCTGCTTGGGAAGTTTTCTGCCATTACTTCTGTGAACAGTTTTTTATGTCATCTGCACCCTCTCCTCTTTCTTCATTGACTCCAATCAGTCTTATGTTATTCTTCTTTGCATTGTCTAGCAGCTGCTGGATTGATTTTTCATGGTCCCTTACAATTTTGAAGCAATTTTTCTTTTCCTGGTCACTAATTGCAATCTTATCTTCTATGTCTGAAATTCTGTCCTCATTTTGGCTCATTCTGCTCCATTTCAGTGGAGTTTTTAATCTCCTGGAAATCTGTTTGAATCTGTTTTATGGATTCCATTTGTTTCCTATGTTGGGATTCCATCATGTTCCTCAACTTCTCCCTATATTTATTAATCATGTCTTGTACTATGAGCACAATCCCTGCTGCTATCTGAGAAATTATTTCTGATTTTATTTTTTCCAAATCCTTTTTTTGCCAGTTCAAGGAGTCCAGGTGGTTGAGTATCAGAGTGTTCCATCTCCTTTCCCTTTGGGATTGCTGTAGGTGATCTGCAAGTCTGTTTTTGTGACTTGTTTACGTGTCTTCTCATTTTAACTGGGGGGGGGGGGTTCCTGTTGGTGCCCAGGTGGCTCATCTCCTCTGCACTGGGAATGGTGTCACAGTGGTCAGAAACCTCCTCCTCTGTGCAGCGAGCAGTGCTATGGCAGCCCGGATGCCTCCTCCTCTGCATGGGAGCAGTGCTATGGCAGCCCAGAAGCCCCCTCATCTGCTTGGGGAGTGGTGCTACTGTGGCCTGTAAGCCTCTTCCTCTGTGTCTGTGTCTTTTGTTTGGGAAATTGAGACCATTCATATTGGAAGTTATTATTGAGAGGTATTGACTTATTCCTGTCAATGTAATTATTTTGTATTGCTACTTTTCTTTTTTTGTTTTTTTTCCTTTTGCTTATTTGTTCATCCTGCCAGTTGTACTCATTATTTTTTACTTATTGGCATTACTGGCTTCATTGTCTCTCTAGGATATTCTTGAGAATTTTTTGTAATGCTGGATTGGTGGTCATGAATTTCTTGAGGTGTTTCTTGTCATGGAAATATCTTATTTGTTCATCAATTTTGAAAGAAACATTTGCCGGATACATGAGTAGGGGTTAGGAGTTGTCATTTTTTAGGGCTTGCAACACTTCATTCCAAGCCCTCCTGGCTTTTAAGATTTGTGTGGAGAAGCCTGTTGTGATTCTAATAGGTTTACCTTTATATGTGATTTCTTGGCTTTCCCAAATAGCTTTTAAGATTTTGTCCTTGTGATGGACTTCTGGTACTTTGAGTATAATGTGGCATAGATTGGTGGTCTTTGGGTTATGCTTTTTGGGGTTTCTATATACCTCACTTACCCATATGTTTATTTCTTTCCCTATATTTAGGAAGTTTTCCACCATTATCCCTGAAAACAGATTTTTTTATGTCATTTGTGTTGTTTTCTGACTTTTTACTTATTCTAATTCCTCTTAGATTAGTCTGCTTTGAATCATCTGACAGCTGTTGGATCCAACTTTCATGCTCTACTGTTGCTTTTAAAGCGTTTTTATTTAGTTAGTCTTTGAAGGCATCATTGTTTTCTAGTTTTGCAATTCTGTCCTCACATGTGGGAGACCACTCTATTGATTATGCTCAAAGCAGGCTGTAAGCAGTACAGGCTGTAAAGAGTTAACCCCACAACTGGCTTGTTCTGATAAGTGAGTTTGGCCAAAGCCTACGTGCTGAGGTCAAAGTGAATCTTACCCAAATTCTGTTCCCAGAGTTGAAACCTTTACTAAAAAGGCAAGGTTAATTATTAACCACAACTTATATTTTGTCTTTTCTTTTCCTAATTCAAGAATGTTTTGTCTTTGCCTTTATAAGCATTGCCTGCAAAAATATCTATAGCAACTGCATGACTGCACATTCTTACACTTAGTTCCCCTTTAACCCAATCTGATTACCAGTAAAAATCAATGGCTTGGACTGACCAGTCCCTTTACTGGTTGAGCAGCACTGACTATCCTGGCTCCCCATGTCTCTGTCTCTTTAGTTCTGTCTTTTAGTTTTTCTTTCAACCTTGCACTGTAGCACCAACCAAATTGGAACCCACTGCAGGCACCTCTGAGCCTCACATTGTTCACTTCTGCTACCCATACTTTCAGTATAATTTTTAATCTGGATTTCTGATTGAAGTCTTTTCATTCTTTGCTAAACTGGTTATTTGTGGTTTGTATCATTATCTTGTAAAAATTTTTTTGGTACTGGGGAGTTAACGGGTCCTTGTGCTTGCAAAGCAAGTGGAAGAACCACTGAGCTAAATCCCTGGCCTTTGTATCATTTTCTTTAGCTCATCCAGCTTTTATTAGTCTTCTGAAAGCTTTTGAATTATTTTGGTTATTATTCCTGTTATCTGTTTAGTTACATCTTCTGTGATCTCACTGAGTACCTCCTTGATCTGTTTTCTTTTTTTTATTGTGGTACCAGGGATCAAACTCAGGACCTTGAGCTTCCCAGGCGGTGCAACACCACTGAGCTACATCCCTGGCAATCTGTTTTCTAACCTCTTCTGTTATCCTTTCAAGTAATTTGGGTGTGTGGCTTATCTATTCTGTCTCTTCATGCCTTGTAGATTGGTTTTGGAGGTGTTGAGAGTTTTGGGAGGTATCTGTCTTCTCATGCTTGTATTCATTTGCTTGCTTGTTTGTCTGTGTTGATGTTTGTGGGTGCTTATACTGTAAAGATTTTGTTGCTAATAGAGGTCTCTTTAGTTACTTTTGAGTGATGTACTTTAGGCATGGTTAAGTATGTCTTTGCCTCAGCCCCAAGATCTGACCAGCTTGGTTACTTTGGGAGGGGAGGATGCAGTATAATTAGCCCAGCAACTAAGTTATCTGGGAATGTACTCTAGTATGGTTAAGGTAACAAATATAATCTGCATGTTATCTTATAGATAAATACTGACAACTGCATGACCCTGGTAATATCAAACAAATCAGCAGAAGCCGTATTCTCCAAGACAAACTGGATATTAACATACCATAAGAATGAATTATGTGCCACACTTAACTCTAGGGAAGAAATCTATAATTATGATGTAAACATTAAGACAACCCAGGTATTGACTTACAGCTTATATATAATAAATGTGACAGCTATGTCTCCACTAATGGGAGAAAAGAATTCAACAATAATTTTACAGAGTTAACTATCAAAAGGTTAACCAAGTTTTATGCTTATATTATTAAAGATAGGGCTGGGGATTTAGCTCAGTGGTTCTGCCACCTACCTCACAAGTGCAAGGTCCCAAGTTCGATCCCTGGTACCAAAAAAAAAACAAAAAACAAAAAAAAGATATAGGATTTGCTAATGGAGGAATGCAAGAGAAAAAATATTAAACCTTAAACTATATGATATGAAAAGAAGGAGAGAGAAAAGTGTTATAGAGGATCTTATTGGAGTTGAAGGATATTTATAGAATTAGGTAAAGGTAAGAAAAAAATGATGAGAAATAGAAGGTAAAAGAAAAGAGGGAGAAAAAAGAAATTATATAGGGAGTAAAAATAAGAGAGAAAAAATAAAGGAAGAAGAAAAAGTAATGAAGGAAGGACAAAGGAAAATTCCCCAGTCCCCTATAAACTAGTAAGAAGAAAGGAGGAAAGGAAATGAAATAAGAGAAAAAGAAAAACAAATACAAAACAAAACAAAAAAATCTAATAACACACACTAGCAAAAAAGAAAGAAAAAATTTCTCTGTGATTTCAAAAGTGGTTTTTTTAATGGGATCTACAATTTTGGGGTAGTGTCCAAGTCAAGACATATCCCTGCTCATGCTGGTAGATAAAGAAGGCAAACAGATACTAGATCTGTGCTGGATGCAAGCACCAGCAGGCAATAGGATTATGGTGAGGACACCAATGCTGCAACTTTCAAATCCAGAGGAATTCAGGCTCAGCCTGACTGCTGGCCATGGGTGCAGGGCTTAAACCCTTCAAGGGGTCTCTTTCTAGCCTGACCATGGCTCCTTGACCACAGTTGTCTACCATGACTCTCTCACCCAGCCACTGTGGAAATGTAACAAAGGGAGCTCTAAATTGAAGCCATTCCATGGGTGCTCTGAGTTCTGGTTCAAATGATCAACCACTTCCCAAGAATGATGTCTGATGAAGCACTCTCTCCAGAGGATATGACAGGTGCATGGACTAGAGTCACTCAACAGCTGTTGCCTGTTGAAGGACTCACATGGGACCAGAGTTCTGCACTCTTTCTGCAGCTCACTGGTCCGTCCCACTGGTCCATTCAACTGGTTCTTCCACTGCTACCTTCCTCCCTGAAGCTCTCTGAGTCCCTGGCATACACCTTTTTTAGATTTTTGTATGAAACAAAGAAAAGTTTATAATCAAATAAAAAGAGAATAGCAATAATTATTACACTGTGTATCATTATCTTCAAAGTAGTTATTCAGAATACAAAACATAAAGCTGAAAGTCTTACAAAAAAGAAACAAATAGATAATACTAATCTCTCTTTTAATGAACTAAGATAAACTAGTAGTACAATTGAACCTAATTAGCATATATATTGAAATATTTCTAAAACAATGGGAATTTGTAATTTGGAGTATATGAACTTCTCCCTTTGTCTCTGTAGATTCAGTCTTCCTTTGCAATAAGCCATAAGCCAGGAGCTGGGGACAAAGTGCAGATTGATCCTTCCCTTTTCTGCATTATGTTCTATCTCTGCAATTACTCTCTAGGTTTTAATTTTCTATCAGATTCTTCTTGGTTCCTGGGGATCTACTTCTCTTTTTTTTTTCCTCTTCCCTAAGCTATTTTCCAGTGTCTAGATTCCAGATCATGAAGAGACTGAGTTGTTATTGTTTATCACTCCACAATTTTCTATAAAGGCCCTCAACTTGATGTCTTGAATCAGAGTGCTCATCTTTCATGGTCATTTTAACTATTTGGGAAGGGTCAGAAATTGTACAATACTAGATCCATGAATAAGTTTGATGAGGACACACCATGAAGTTTTTTATGAGCTGGCCATTCCATGGGATGTTACTCAACAACAGTGTTCACTGTATTTTTTTAATCACAACTAGTAAGACCCATGTGAAAGAGGACTTTCTGAAAGTGGCATAATTATGGGATAAGTGTTCCAGGAGGGAGGGTATATTGGAGTGGAAGAAATAGAAATGTGACTTTCACTGTAATAATTGGTTTTTTTAATTTAAATATTCACCATATATTTTGATCACCCCTAGTCAATATTAATAAATAAAATATCATGTCTCATTTTTCAAATATTTCTCCTTTGCTAAGAAAATATTTTTCTGTTCAAAGTTTTCCTCAAAGCAATTTTGACATCTTTATTCCTCAAGCTATAGATTAATGGATTTAACATAGGTACTACAATGGTATAGAACAGGGAAGACACTTTCCCTTGACCAAGAGGCATAATAGATGGTGGTTTAGGATACATGAAAGCCCCAGAACCAAAAAACAGAGAAACCACAATCACATGGGAGCTGCAGGTACTAAAGGCTTTGGATCTACCCTCTGTGGAACTGATGTGAAGAATGTTAGACAAGATGAGGGTGTAAGAAAGGAAGATGGTGGCAATGGGTATTCCAATAACAATGGCCACAATAATAAAGACTACAAGTGCATGTGCATAAGTGTTGTTACAGGAGAGCTCAAGGAGGGGAAGGATGTCACACATGAAATGATTGACAAGGTTTTCAGAGCAGAAGGTCAGGCTCATTATGCTTCCTGTGTGGATAATAGCCCCAGCAAAGCCCATCCCATAGGCACCTAACAAGAGGAGAAAACACATCTGGGAAAACATGGTGACTGTGTACACTAGTGGGTTACAAATGGCAACATAACGGTCATATGCCATTGCTGAAAGAACAAAAGACTCAGAAATGACAAAGAAGCAGAAGAAAAAGAGCTGAGTCATGCACCCAGCATAGAAGATAATGTTCTTCTTTGAGATAAAACTCATCTGCATTTTGGGGGTGATGGTAGTGGAGTAAGATAAATCAATTATGGAGAGGTTGAAGAGGAAGAAGTACATGGGAGTGTGCAGGTAAGAGTTCAGCCCTATCAGGAGGATCAAGCTCAGGTTCCCAAGAACTGTGACCAGATAGAAACCTAGAAACAGGAAGAAGAGGGGCAGCTGAAGTTCTGGCTTGTCCGTTAAGCCTGTGAGGATGAACTCTGTCACAGAAGAGTTCCTGGCTGCCATTCTCTCTTGAGTGTGATCTATGTGGTCAAGAAAAGAGGATCACTTGGAAACAACCATTAAGATAATCTTTCTATATCTATTCATTATTCTTGAAAAAAGGAATCCACAAAGACAGATTTGAACTTTGGTTGGAAGACTTTTTCCCTTTGCTATGGGTAGAAGCAAACTAACAGAAACTTCGACTTCCAGGCTAAACATTACTTTCAGAAGAAGAGCTAGTGCTGCTCAAAAATGTGGTACTATAACCAGCTTGGTGTCTTTTATACTTTGAAGTCAGTCCCTTTACTATCTCCTTCCCTCCTCTGCCTCTGTTTCAGTTACTGCTCCTGGACCACTTCCCTGTCCCAAAAGGCAGAAGTCACTGTAGCTCTGGTGCAGTGCTGTAAGATGAAAAAGGTGAGGCTGTATTCTTGTTGTTTTAAATTTGGCATCTTAAATTAAAGGTACTTTTGTTTGTGTTTTTCCAAGGTCTCAGTTCTAGTGGCTGCAGTGTTAATAATATTTTTGAAAGCTAAAATTAGTTTAGAGCTTACTTTGAAAAGCTCTGTTCTAAGAGCTATGTGACAATCATTATCCTCATTTTACCGATAAGACAACTGATATTGAAGAACTGACTCAAAATGATAAAATTGAAAAAAGAGATTCAACCCAAATTAGACCTTCAGCAGTCCTACTCACACAATATTACATGACTGACCAGATTCAAGCAAGCACTCACCTTCGTTTATTTAGAACTGTAACAATATGCAGCACTCAACTGTCTCTTGTCTGGTTTCCCTGGGGAGGATAAAGACCTGGTAAATAGAAGACAATAGCTTCAAGCTCAGCCTAGATGAACAAATTCAAACTTCTCATTTACCTTGTAAAACTCTCTTCACTGAAGAATGAAACTTATAGTTGTTAATTTACCCAAGACACCCCCTCCCACCCCACTTCCAGAAAAGAGACAGTACCTGTTCTGACCTATGGATAAAAGGGGAACAAGGGACTGGAGATGTAACTCAGTGGCATCTCGCCTGCCTAGCAAGCACAAGGTCCTGAGTTCCATCCCCAGTACTGCAAAAGAGAAGAAGAAGGAAGGAGGAGGAGGAGGAGGAGGAGGAGGAGGAGGAGGAGGAGGAGGAGGAGGAGGAGGAGGAGGAGGAGGAGGAGGAGGAGGAGGAGGAGGAGGAGGAGGAGGAGGAGGAAGAAGAAGAAGAAGAAGAAGAAGAAGAAGAAGAAGAAGAAGAAGAAGAAGAAGAAGGAGGAGGAGGAGGAGGAGGAGGAGAGGGAGGGGGAGGGGGAGGGGGAGAAAGAGGAGAAGGAGAAGAAGGATAACAGGGAAACAAGAAGTTTGATTCTGGGTTACAAGTCTCACTGACATGATTATTAAGACATTGACTCTATCAAAACTATTGTTTATCCCTTGGAATTGCTTGATGTGGCTTTTAGAAATAATTCTTTCATTCAAGAAAGAGTTCTTCTGTACTTCTAAGAGAAAAAATATTGTGAAAAATGATTTTGATCACCATTTCTTAAATGTCCAATAATCTACCAGACATAGAGCACTTATATTGACCCCTAGCTTCCAAGAACCAAACCACTTTACAAATATAGTGTATCTGTTTCTCAAGATGATACCACTTCAGAGGTTATATGCTCACAGAGATATGTTTCAGAACCCAGAGTCATGCCTAGGTCTGTCTGACTCCAACCCTCTTTGCTGAACCATAGGAGGAGACCCAGTAAAATCCATAAAGCAGGAATGTTCGGCATCACTGATCATTTGAGAGATGCAAATTAAAATAATGCTGTGATTCCACCTCACCCCAGAAAGAATGGCTGCTATCAAGAAATCATCCAACAACAAATGTTGGCAGGGATGTGGGGAAAGAAGAACACTGCTCCACTGCTGGTGGGAGTGTTGACTGGTGCAACCACTGTGGAAATCAGTATGGAGATACCTCAAAGAACTATGACTGGAAGTCCCATTTGACCCAGCTATTCCACTCCTGGGGGTTTTCCCCCAAAGAATTAAAAGAATCATACCACAGTGATATATGTGCACCCATGTTCATAGCAGCAAAATTTGTAATAGCTAAAACTTGGAAACAGCCCAAATGCCCATCAACTGGAGACTGGATCAAGAAAAATGTGGGTTTTTTATAAAACGGAGTACTACTCAGCCATCAAAAATGAGAAACTAGTGACATTTATTGCTAAATGGATGCACATTGAGGCAATACTCTTAAGTGAAATAAAGAGGACACACGTGTAAATACTAAGTAGTTTCTCTAGTGTGAGAAACTTAAAGTGTAAATAAGGACTAAAAAGTATAATAGATAATGTGAAATAGGAATAAAAGGGGCAAAGGGGAAGGGGAAGTGGGAGGGGTAGGGGAAAGGAAAGAAGGGAAAGGAAAAATATGAGAAAATGAAAAAATGGAAACAAAGTCTTTATAAATAGGGAGGGATGGAGGGATTGAAGGGAGGGCAGGGGAAGCGGGGAAAATAAGAACCAAGAGAGATTATGTAAAGGTGTAAATTTCCAATGATGAATGTCATTATATTGTATACCTAAAATGGACCAATAAAATAAAATTTTTTAAAAATCCATAAAGCAGGGTTCTTGCCTTCTTGGATCTGAGAATCTCTTGAAGAACAATAAATAAATATTCCATAAATTTAGTAAAAAGAAATTGTAAGAGCCAAGATAGCTTAACACAGGGGATTTTTGGAGTTTACAGTAGAACAATGAATAATTTATTCATATTTCAACTCATTCCTGGAATTAATTGCACTATTCCCAGCTTCAAAAACTAAAAGGGATTTCTGTGATTCCTTTCCCTGTCTTCTCATGGAGGGTAAGTTTAAAGATAATAAAAAGACTTTATCAGGTAACTACTCTCAATCTCTGCTAAAACCAGCCTTCTCTAAATTACTAACTAGTTAAAATTCCCATTGGCTGTCCCTGCCTTCCACTCACATGCCTTAAACAATTCTTCTAACAGCCTGTTTGGTATGCTTTTGTCTTTTTCTGTCTTCTACTGCTCACTTCTAAGCTCTGCCTTGACAAAAATTGTCTGTCCTATGTCCCAATCTCTCATCTTTATTTTCTATCTATAATATCAACTCCAAAAACTCATAGAATTTTGACTCAAAAAAACTGAAGAGATTGTCTTCTCCTGTGTTTTCCAAATCACTAACTGAGCAAAATAATTACTTAGAGTAATTATCAGATAAAAATTTTAGGGTAAACCAGTTCTCCTGGATCAAACTCTCTCTGGGTATGAAAATGGTCACTGTATTTTTTAATCTTTCTAAATATTTCCAATGCCAGCAAGTTAGGAGTTCACACAGTTAATATTTACCCTCATCTGACAGAAAGAGACACTGTGAAGCCACTTGCTCAGAATCACAGAATTAGTGTGAGTCTCTACATTTCCAATCTCTCCTTACCTCTAAAACCATATGGCCTTCAATTTGGCTGGAATAAAAAGAACAGTAATGAAAATATAAGTCATCAAACATCACATTTCAGGAGTAAGGGAGTAGCTAATATTACACTTTCTCTTTGAGCACTAACAGCTTTATAAGATTAGAAAAATATATAAAGCTACTATGTGCAAACTGGAAAATTGACAGCACAAGGATGAAATTCTTTAAAGAAGACAAGATAATGAAGAAACTACCATATTCAACCCCAACTTTCCTCCTAGAGGCAATTTGCAAACCCAGAATAGTGAAGTGGACCCCAAGCAAATGGGAGCAGCCTCTGTTATTAGGATGAAGAAGGCCAGAGTTCAAGGATGCCAAGATAGCCAGAATGTGTAGGTCAGAGAGGAATAAGCCACAGAAAGGACCCTTTGGGTTCTCAGCTAAGCAGTACATTTTGAATGTGTACCCAAGGATTCCACAATTCTAGGAGACAACATTTGCTGGCAGATTAAGAACTTATGTGAGGTCACAGAGGATGCACAATGCTAGAAAGATAGAATTCTGACCTGACAGAAGAGGAGAGATTTTGATCAACAAATAACCATTTAGATGAGATCTCAGAAAAGTCATATACTATGAGTAAGGACAATGTCCTTAGGGTAAAGACAAAACTGAACTGCAACAGTGAAAACAACAGGAATAATTGGTCTTCTAATAAATCAGCTTCATCCTAGAACAAAATCCTACATGCTATACAAATGATAAAATTATTCACTGTCTCCTCACCATATCCACAATGTAGAGCATAATAAATTCAAATATTACTAGAAATACAAAGAATCAAACAATGTTATCCATAATCAAGAAATAAAGAAGCACATTCATAAAATGGTTCCAGATGAAAGCTCATATCTTCAGGAAGAAATAAAGACCACTAGAAATATATGGGTACATATAAAACATTATTTTTAAAATTTCTTTTCAAAATTATTTTGTCTTAAAACAATAAGAAAATAATTTATCATGGATTTATAATATATGGAGAAGTAAAATATGTAAAACAACAATAGCACAATAAAATATGCTAATGCAAGTATCACAATAAAAAATTATAGGGTTGGGCCGGGGATTTAGCTCAGTGGTTCCGCCGCCTGCCTTGCAAGCACAAGGACCCGAGTTTGATCCCCAGTACCAAAAAAAAAAAAAAATTATAGAGTGGTATAGTTAAAATTCCAACAGAAGTAAAATAGGAATAATTGCTAATGTTCTATGGCACAATAAGGCTACTATAATAAAAAATAATTAAGGGTATATTTCAAAATAAAAAGTAAAAAGGTTTTGAATGTTTTGAACATACACAAAAGAAAATATTGAGGTAATGGATATGCCAGTTACCCTGATCTACTCATCACACATTGTATGCATGTATTTCAATACCACATTGCACCTCTAAATATGTACAGCTATTATGTCAATTTTAAAAAATTTTTTGTACAGGGGATTGAACTCGGGACCTTGAGCTTGAGAGGCAGAAGTCAGAACCACTGAGCTAAATCCCCAGCCCTAAAATGTTTTTTAAATCCAACACAATACAAAGGGATTCAAATAATCCAAGAGGGAAAAAGTATGGATTCATTTTTTAAAAGTCAATCAACAAGGGCCGGGGATTTAGCCCAGTGGTTCTGTCACCTGCTTTGCAAGCGCAAGGACCCGAGTTCAATCTCCAGTACCGAAAAAAAAAAAAGTCAATCAACAATTTTACCACATTAATAGAACAGTAAAACTATAAAAACATCTTATTAGATGCAGTAAGAACATTTGGTAACAGTCAATACTTACCACAAAAAATATTGGCAAAGTAGGAATAGAGAGAAATAGCCTAAATCTGATAAAAGATGTCTACTGAAAACCTACAGCTAATGTCATGCTCAATAGTAAAGTACTGAGTACCTTCATTATAACATCAAAAACAAACCAAGAATGTCCCCTCTCATAAATCCTATTCAATTTTGTATGGGAAATTCTAGTTCATTTGATAAGAAAAAATGTGAAGCTTCTCAACAAACACTCATAGTTTCAGGAAATGATCCTTAAATAGTCTGATACTAATTATAGCAGTCCTAGGATTAGTATACCAGAATCCCTGCTACATAGATAAGAAACACTGTGTAGTCCAACCAGCAAGGTAGAACCAAGACTCAGGATCTGTATGGCTCCAGAATCCCTGCTTTTCCCACCCTGGTCAGGGTTTCTTTTAAATTCATGAAAATGCAGGACCCAGCTCCTTGTCAAGCCCACTAACACCCACAGCACCAATTACTGTATGTTTATGTGTGTGCACACATCTGTCAGCTTGCATATCTACCTCTGTGACACATTTTTAGCCAATGCTCTACAATAATGCTATATCATCTGTAGACTGACACAAAATTTTGCTGTGTCCTACAGAAATTCTAAGAAATCCCACTTGATTGTAATCCCACTACAAGTTATTAATGAAGAAAAACAATTAAGTTTCATAAATGCCCTCAGAGACCCAAAGGCAACGATCTCAGGGATTCATTAAACATTTCCTTTTCTCTAAATACAATAGAAGTATTTTGTCTAGGTGATGCAAGAGCAAGAAAAGTTTCTCTGAACTAATGTCTTTTCAAAGACTATGACCATGAAAACTTTATTTCAAGTGCATTTCAACTATGGCTTCTGCAAAGTCAAATTCATTGATGACTATCACCAATATAAGCAAGAAACAGTGCAGAAAGAAATACTGTGACTGTGTTCATTATGACAGAGAAACTTCTCTTTTTCAAAAACCTGAATTTTTACTTAATGAATGGCTTCTTTGTTTTAGTTAAGTCCAGAACATATCCAACATATACTGTATGTTTATACATTATACATTTCATTACATATAAGTGTGTGTCTGATCCTTAAACATGTACTTACATATATGTCTCAGAGTTTTGAAAAACAAACAAATAGCTCTGGTATGGCCCCAAATGAGTCATTCATGACTAAATACCAGAGAAATACAAGAACATGTCAATTCCAACAGGAAGCACAGAGCCAGGCTGGAGAGAAAACAGTAGCTCATAGGACATCATATGAAATAGCTTCCACTTGAGAAAGTAAATAAAATAAATTTCTTTAACTATAAGTCAGATGGGACAGTATGCTACATAAAGTTCAATTAATTTTTAACTTTTTATTTCTCACTTTACAATTTTAGGTTTAGGGTAAAAAGACATGGTCCATGTGCTGAAAGAACTAAAGCCTCACAGAGACACTCCACTACCATCTGTGCTTCATCTTCCTTTCCTCAAATATTTCATCATTCCCACATTCTAGGCACTTATTTATTTTTTAGGTGGTTGGAGAGCTCATTTGTTCAACACCTTTTTCTGTAAGAGCATGTTTCAAATTTGTAACTTTGGTCCTCATGTTTCCATTTAGCTCATATACTATGTCTAGTCTTCACTATATACTTACAACACTTCATTACATTCTTCCCACAGGCTGGCCTTTTGTCTACTAGACTGCTAACTTCAGTGTTGTACCAATAAGGTGAACCCCTGACAATTTGCCTAGAACAGTCAAATGTATGCCGGTTGCTCCAACAAAATTAATACTGATGCCCTCTCTGTAGGAGGGTATGGCCTCTCAGAACATGAACTTTGGAATCAGACTAACCTCAGTACAAATCTTGGCTGTACCTCTTACTAAATATGTGACCATAGTAGGTGTTTAAATTTTCTCTGAACTTTAATTTCATAATTATAAAATTAAGATAATAATATCTCAAAGGAATGCTGTAATGAATAAATAGTGCTAATTGTAGCATGTAGAAGACATAAAATGAAGTAGATTTGTTTTAATTATCTATCTTATTAACAATGGTGTTTAGTATAGTTTGAGGTGACAGAATAGACTAAAGCAGAGAGGTGATTAACCTTGGACATGAAGTAAATACAGAGAGGCATGAATGGTATAGGAGACCTGGTAATAGAATAATTAACAAACATTGATGTCCCAATGGTACAACAGAAATGGAGGGAAAAGTACAAACCAAAGTTGACTATAACTGAAACTTAAAGAATCTAGTCTAGGGTAAGAAAAAGGAAATTTTTTTAAATGAAAGGATTATGAACTGAATTTTAGATAGGACCACAAAATGCTAGCAAAATATTTAAAAGGCAAAGATCCGAAAAAAGTTGAAAATGGAACATCAGGCCATAGGGGAGAAAAGGAAAGATACAAATTGGAGAATGTTCAGAAGAGAAGTGATCACAAAAAGCAGACCAATAACTGAGTTTACTACATTTCCCTATAAAAACATTTTCTGTGATCTGTATCTTTACCTGCCATTTGTGAAATCGTCATTGCTTCTAAAATAATTTCCTATTTCTACCCATTTTTCTAGAACTCTAATTAACATTTGTTAATTGTCTGCTCCATGGATTATTCAGTCTGTTCATTGTTTCTCTGAGTGCTTTAGCTTTAATAGTTCCTGTCGCTCTACCATTATGTGCTATTAAGCCCATCCAGGAACTATTTTGAATTTTATATTGCATTTTTCATAAAATTACGATTTCACTCTTTTTTATATCTTCTAGTTAAATTTTCATAGTATTCATACTTACTTTTAAATCCTTTGAAAAATTTGTAACAGCTGTTATCAAACTCTTGTGTCTTAATTTAATCAAATATGTTATTTCTTTTTTTTCTCCTTGTTTTGGGACATATTTTCCTGCTTATCTGAATGTCTAGTAATTTTTGATAGAATGCTGTACATTGTATGCTCTCTGAATCGCTTTTTATTTCTTTAGAAAGATTTGAAGTTTGTGTGGCAGCCAGTTAATCTACTGGAAGCTTACCTTGATGTTTCCAAGGCTAAATTTTAAGCTCTACTGGAAAATATTAATAATATTCTAGAACTTTATGCTAGGACTAGGTTAGCCCTAATACAAAGGCATAAATATCATATATCCTCTACTGAATGATACAGAGATTCTCTCCCTACCAGTTGGTGGTAACACAAGCAACACCAGTCCTATGTAAGCTATGAAAATTAATTATGCAACTCAGAGTTTCCAGATATTTGTCCTTTCCCAAACTTCTTAGATATACACAGTTCAGTTTTCAGAAGACACAAGCAGTCTTCTACAAAAGTTTCTGAACCTTTTATTCCTTGGTGTTTCAACATCTTTCTCCATATATTCTAGATACCTCAGCATCCCAAAATCTAATCTACATCTTTTCAAATTAGTAAAAATGCTCTACTTCATTTTCGTTTCCCTTCCCCAGGCCATGCTACAATGTCTGCATACAAAAAGTCAGGATGAATTCAACCCTCATCATATTTGTTCTCTTCTATCTTAGATCACAATTCAGCAACACTTGTCTAATATCTAAAAATATTTTTCATATATTTTATACACCTTCCTAATTGGTTATAGTGAGATAAAAATCTAATATCTGTATCTGCCATGGCCAAAATAAGAAATTATAATTACTTATTTTTGTTTATCTGACCTTTTGTGATTTACCAAAGACTAGAAGGTAGAGAGAAGGAAAGACAAAAAACAAAAACAAAAAATCTGTGAGCAGAAAATATACCTCAAATATACTAAATACTTAATGGCAGGGACTAATGATCTTAATACAATATGTTCAAAAATATTTGCAAAATATTCAAAACTGTACTAGAGAGACTGATAGAAGAGGATCACTCAACTCACAAATGTGACATCAGCCTGGGCAAAGTACCAAAACTCCATTATACAAAAAAAAAAATCACCAGCAGACAGGCAGGTCTGTGCACGCCCTGCCGAGGTCCTGAGTCGCGGAAGACACCGAATCACCCCACTGCGGACAGGCAGCCACCTGATTCCACATTACCAAGGTGCAGAGGACACCAGACCACCAGACCAAGGTGCTGAGTCCCACTGTTCCCGGCCCAGAGGTAGGGGCTTCTGAGCCGTCGTCCCACTGCTCCTGGTCTAGAGGAAGGGGCTTCCCAGTCACCATCCCTCCCGCTGCTCCTAGCCGAGAGGAAAGGGCTTTTGGGCCACCTTCTGTCCCACTGCCCCTGGCCCAGAGGAAGAGGTTTCCCGGCCACCATTCCTCCGGCTGCTCCCAGCTCACAGCAAAGGGCTTTTGGGTCACCATCCCTACCGCTGCTCGTGGCCCCTGGCCCACCTCACCCAGCTCAGAGGAGGTAATCCGTGCAGGCACTAACAGCCCCCCACCCCAGGCAAAATGAGAAAACACATAAATAACTCTCAAAACCAGACTTCCAGATCACCTACAGCAACATCAAAGGGAAAGGAGATAGAACACTCTGATACTCAACCACCTGGACCCACTGAACTGGCAACAAAAGGGGATCTGGAAAAAATGAAATCAGAAATAATTTCTCAGATAACAGGAGAAATTGTGCCCTTAGTGCAAGACATGATTAATAAATCTAGAGAGGAGCTGAGGAACCTGATGGAATCCCAACATAAGAAACAAATGGAATCCATAAAACAGATGCAAATAGATTACCAGGACATGAAAAACTCCATTGAAAGTCTACACAGCAGAATGAGCCAATGTGAGGACAGAATTTCAGATATAGAAGATAAGATTGCAATTAGTGACCAGGAAAAGAAAAATTGCTTCAAAATTATAAGGGAACATGAGAAATCAATCCAGCAGCTCCTAGATGATGCAAACAAGAATAACATAAGACTGATTGGGCTCAATGAAGAAACAGGAGAGAGTGGAGATGACATAAAAAATCTCTTCACAGAAATAATGACAGAAAACTTCCCAAGGAGGGGAAAAGAGCTTGACATACAGATAAGTGAGGCATATAGGACTCCAAATAGCCTTGATCAAAAAAAATCTACACATAGGCATATAATTGTTAAGATTCCAGAAACACAACAGAAGAACAAAGTTCTATAAGGAGGTAGAGAAAAGAAACAAATCACATACAAAGGAAAGCCCATCAGAATCACAGCAGACTTCTCAACACAAACCATCAAGGCAAGAAGAGCTTGGAGTGACATATTCCAAGCCCTAAAAGAAAACAGCCTCCAACCCAGATTGATGTACCCTGAAAAACTATCTTTCAAAATGGATGGAGAAATAAGATACTTTCATGACAAAGAGCACCTTAGGAACTTCGTGAATACCAAACCAGCACTCCAAAGAATTTTACACAATATCCTAGGAACAGACATTGAGGATCACAACCCCAGGAAACAAAGCAGAATGAACCCATCTGGCATGATAAGAAATTAAATGTAAAGGGGGAGAAAACAACAAAAAGAAAAAGTATGGCAATGACAAGTCAATACGTTTCAGTTATAACCATCAATGTTAATGGTCTCAATTCACCAATCAAAAGAAATAGACTGGCAGAATGGGTCAAGAAGCAAAATCCAACAATATGCTGCATACAAGAAAAACACTTAATTCAAAAGGAAACTCATAGACTGAAAGTTAAAGGGTGGAAAACAATACTGCATGCAACAGGAACCCGAAAAAAAGCAGGAGTAGCTATCCTCTTGGCAGATCAAGTAGATTTCAAACCAACACTGATTAAGAGAGATGAAGAAGGACACTACATCCTTGTAAAGGGAAGAATCCAAGAGGAAGAGATGACAATCATAAATATCTATGCACCAAACACTAGTGCACCCAACTATATAAAACAAATACTAATGGACATGAAAAGTCATATATGCACTAATACAATTGTAGTGGGGGACCTCAACACCCCACTCTCACAAATAGATAGATCAACTAGACTAAAAATAAGTAAGGAAATACCAGAACTCAATCGAACTCTTGAACAAATGAACTTAACAGATGTTTACAGAGTCTTCCACCCCACAAAATCAGAATACACATTCTTCTCAGCTGCACATGGGTCATTCTCAAAAAGAGACCACATACTCACACATAGAACATGTTTAAGTAAGTGCAAAGGAATTGAAGTTATCCCCTGTATATTATCAGACCATAGTGCGAAGAAATTGGAGATCCATAGCAAAAGAAACTCAAAAAATTTCATAAGCACGTGGAAATTGAACAACACACTTCTGAATAACCAATAGGTCACAGAGGAAATTAAAGAAGAAATCAGACAGTTCCTTCAATTAAATGACAATGACAATACAACATATCGGAATCTATGGGACACAATGAAAGCAGTCTTATGAGGGAAATTCATAGCAGTGAATATGCATATTAGGAAAACAGAATAAGCCCAATTAAACAACCTGATGCTGAACCTCAAGCTTCTAGAAAAAGAAGAGCAAGACAACCCAAAGCTCATACAAGGGAGGAAATTATAAAGATCAGAGGAGAAATCAATGCAATGGAGACTAAGAGAATGATACAAAAAATCAATGGAGCCAAGAGTTGGTTCTTCAAAAGAATCAACAAAATTGACAAACCTTTAGCCAACCTTGTCAGAAAAAGGAAAGGAAAGGCCCAAATCCATGCAATTAGGAATGAAAAGGGTGAAATTACAACAGAACCAGCAGAAATCCAGAGGATCATCAATACCTACTTCCAGAACCTATACACCAATAAGATGGACAACACAGAAGAAATGGACAGATTCCTAGATACATATGAATTACCAAAGTTGAATGAAGAAGACCTAAAAATTCTGAACAACCCAATATCAACCAATGAAATTGAAAATGTAATGAAAAACTTATCACCTAAGAAAAGCCCGGGCCCTGATGGCTTCACTGCTGAATTCTACAAGACATTTAGAGAGGAACTGCTGCCACCACCGTTTAAACTCTTCAGTGAAATTGAAAGGGAAGCAATGCTCCCAAATTCATTCCTGGAAGCAAGCATCACCTTGATCCCCAAAGCAGAGAAAGACCCAACTGAAAAGAGAACTATAGGCCAATCTCACTCATGAACATAGATGCAAAAATCCTTAATAAGATACTGGCAAACAGAATGCAGAAGATCATCAAGAAGATCATACACCCTGATCAAGTGGGATTCATCCCAGGGATGCAGGGATGGTTCATTATACACAAATCAATCAATGTAATACAGTATCAATAGAGCCAAGGACAAAAACCATATGATTATCTCCATAGATGCAGAAAAAGCATTTCACAAAATCCAACATGCATTTATGATAAAAACCCTACAAAAAATTGGAATAGATGGTCTCTACCTCAAACTGATAAAAGCCATCTATGAAAAACCAACATCCAATATCATACTAAATGGTCAAAAACTGAAATCCTTCACACTAAAATCAGGAACAAGACAAGGAGGTCCACTATCACCACTCTTGTTCAATATAGTTCTGGAAACATTAGCCACGGCAATTAGACAAGAGAAAGAAATAAAAGGAATAAAGATAGGAAACGAAGAAGTCAAATTGTCATTATTTGCAGATGACATGATACTCTATATAGAAGACCCCAAGAACTCCACCAAAAGTCTTCTAGACTTAAGAACCAAATTCAGTCAAGTAGCTGGTTACAAGGTCAACACACAAAAATCAATAGCTTTCCTCTACACTAATGACAGACTCACTGAGAGAGAAATAGCACAAATAATTCCTTTCACAATAGTGTCCAAAAATCTGAAATACCTAGGAATCATCCTAATGAAAGAAATCAAAGACCTCTTCTCTGAAAACTATGGCACTCTGAAAAGACAGATTGAAGATGATATCAGAAAATGGACAGACATCCCCTGCTCCTGGGTAGGAAGGATTAATATAGTGAAAATGGTCATACTTCCAAAGCTGCTATACAGATTTATTGCAATTCCAATTGAGATCCCAGCAGCATACTTCATAGACCTTGAGAAAACAATCCAAAAATTCATTTGGAATAAGAAGAGACCCAGAATAGCAAAAGCAATTCTAGGTAACAGAGACATGGCAGGGGGTATCACAATCCCCAACCTGCAACTCTACTACAAAGCCAATGTGATAAAAACAGCATGGTATTGGCAAAGAAACAGACTTGAGGACCAGTGGAACAGATTAGAAGATGCAGAAACAATGCCAGACACACTCAGCCATCTCATCTTCAACAAAGGAGCCAAACACCCTCACTGGAGGAAAGATAGCCTCTTTAATAAATGGTGCTGGAAAAATTGGGCTTCAACTTGCCAAAGATTAAAACTAGACCTGTATCTCTCACCATGCACTAAACTAAAATCAAAATGGATGAAAGATCTAAATATTAAAATAGAAACTCTGAACCAGTTAGAACAGAGGTTAGGTAGAACCCTTGAAGACATCGGTGTAGGAAAAGATTTTATGAACAAAACCTCAGTTGCCTGTGAACTAGCACAAACAATCAACAAATGGGATCTCTTCTTATTAAAAGGCTTCTGCACAGCAAGAGAAACCACCAGCAGTGTGAAGAGACAACCCACAATGTGGGAAAAAATCTTCACCTGCTCTTCCTCAGACAAAGGTCTACTATCTCGAATCCATAAAGAACTTAAAAAGATCAGACCTCCCAAATTGAAAGACCCAATCCAAAAATGGGCAGCTGAAATGAACAGACATTTCTCAGATAAAGAAGTAGAAATAGCAAATAAATACATGAAAAAATGTTCAACATTACTGGTCATTCGAGAGATGCAAATGAAAACAACACTGAGATTCCACTTCACTCCAGAAAGAATGGCTGATATCATGAAATCAACCAATAACAAATGCTGGTGGGGCTGTGGGGAAAGCGGAACCCTGCTCCACTGCTGGTGGGAGTGTAGACTGGTGCAACCACTGTGGAAATCAGTGTGGAGATACCTCAGAGAACTAGGACTGGAAGTCCCATTTGACCCTGCTATTCCACTGCTGGGGATCTTCCCTAAAGAATTAAAAGAATCATACCACAGTGATATATGTGCACCCATGTTCATAGCAGTGCAGTTTGTAATAGCTAAAACTTGGAAACAGCCCAAATGCCCATCAGCTGGAGACTGGATAAAGAAAATGTAGTTTTTTTTATAAAATGTAGTACTACTCAGCCATAAAAAATGAGAAATTAGAGACATTTATAGCTAAGTGGATGCACATTGAGGCGATACTCTTAAGTGAAATAAATAGGACACACATGTGTAAATACTGAATAGTTTCTCTGGTGTGAGAAACTGAAAGTGTAAATAAGGACTAAAATGTATAATAGGTAATGTGAAATAGGAAGAAAAGGGGTAAAGGGGAAGGAAGTGGGAGGGCTAGGGGAAAGGATAGAAGGGAATGGGATTAATATGAGAAAATGGAAAAATAGGAACAAAATCTTTGTAAATAGGGAGGACTGGAGTGGTTGAAGGGAGGGCTGGGCAAGGGTGAAAAATAAGAACCAAGAGAGATTATGTAAAGGTGCAAATTTCCAATGATGAATGTCATTATATTGTATACCTAAAATGTACCAATGATTAGAATGAATAATTGATAATGCAAAATAGGAAGAAAAGGTCCAAAGGGGTAGGGGTAGTGGGAGGGGCAGGGGCAGGGGAAAGGAAAGAAGGGAAAGGAAAAATGATGAGAAACGGAAAAATGGAAATAAAGTCTTTGTAAATAGGGAAGGGTGGAGGGTGTGAAGGGAGGGCTAGGAATGGGGAAAAATAAGAACCAAGATGCATCATGTAAAGGTACAATTCCCAATGAGAAATGTAATTGTGTTGTATACCTAAAATGTACCGATAAAAGTATTTAACAACAACAAAAAAAAAAAGAATGTCATCTCCTATGTGGGGTACATGTCTCAGCTCTACTTCTTCCTTGTTTTTGTCATTGCTGAGTGTTACATGCTGACAGTGATGGCCTATGACCGATATGTGGCCATCTGCTACCCTTTGCTTTGCAATATCATCATGTCTCATGCTCTCTGCTCCCTGCTGGTGGCTCTGGTCTACACCATGGGGTTCATTGGCTCCACAATAGAGACTGGCCTCATGTTAAAACTGAGCTATTGTGAGCACCTCATCAGCCATTACTTCTGTGACATCCTCCCTCTCATGAAGCTCTCGTGTTTTAGCACCTATGATGTGGAGATGACAGTCCTCTTCTTAGCTGGATTCAACATAGTAGTCACCAGCTTAATGGTCCTTGTTTCCTATGCCTTCATCCTGTCTAGCATTCTCCGCATCAGCTCCACCGAGGGCAGGTCCAAAGCCTTCAGCACCTGCAGCTCCCATCTTGCAGCTGTGGGACTGTTCTATGGATCCACTGCATTCATGTACTTAAAACCCTCCACAGTCAGTTCCCTGGCCCAGGTGAATGTGGTTTCTGTGTTCTGCACTACAGTGATCCGCATGCTCAACCCCCTGACCTACAGCCTGAGGAACAAGGAAGTAAAGACAGCCCTGCAGAAAACATTGAGAAAAAAAAACTCTTTTGATGGGAATGTTATAAAAGTAGGTTATTAGAAACACCAAAAATATGCCCTCTGTGTGCCTGCCCAGCCATGGATTGGAATCAGTCACTTCTCTGTATATTTGGGCACTTGACTTCTGTCTTTTCCTCTTCCTTCCTTCCCTCATTTCCATCATTTTGTTTGCAACTAGCCATTTCTGGTTGATTTTTCTCTCAATTAGGGTGCATTGTATCTATTTTCAATCATAATTATAAATTAATATAAATTTTAACATTGTGTTTGGGAGTTATTTGTGGTCCTACTACCTTCAATATAGAAAATATTACACAGCTCATTTCTTACTTTTAGCCTTTGGCAATACATAAAGCAAAGAGAGATGAATTTAAAAGTTCCCAAGAAATGATACTTTGTACCATTATCATCCAGATTCCTTCTTCCTCCATTCCTTCTCCTGTGATATATCTCCTCTCTAATATTCCTGCCCACATGTTTCCACCTGATTCCTTCATGTAATTTTCTTGGGAAGGAGGAGGAGGAGAGGAAAAGGAAGAGGAAGAGGAGAAGGAGAAGAAGAGGAGGAGGAGGCAGAGGAGGTAGAGGAGGCAGAATAGCTCACATATTTTTCATGCTTATTTTGAGCCATATATCTCTTCTAAGCAGATTCTATTTTATTTCCATTACACCTCACCACAGGTAGGTACAATTGTGGTCCCACTGCACACAGATGGTAACTTAGTGACCTGCAGTAGTTCATCCAGGTGGCAATCAACACTTGGATCAAAGCACAATCTCAGTGGCTCCAAACTCACACTCTGGTTTCTCACACATTACCACCTTTGCTATAGGCCTTCACAGTCCCTGTGCACAATCTATAAGAATTGCCTTGGGTATGCTTTTCCATTTCAAACACTTCCTGATAACAATTTCTTAAATCCTCTCAATCTCATCGCATAAATCTGTTTCTCTTTCTGTGCAACATCTTCAAGATAAAAAAGAAAGATTACATTTATGGAATTAATATGAGAAAATGAAAAAAATGGAAACAAAGTCTTTGTAAATAGAGAGGGATGGAGGGGTTGAAGAGAGGGTAGGGGAAGGGGGAAAAATAAGAACCAAGAGAGTATGTTGAGGTGCAAATTTCCAATGATGAATGTCATTATGTTGTACACCTAAAATGTACCAATAAAAGGAAAAAAAAAAAAAAAAGAAAGATTACATTGGAGTGGCTGACCAGGCCAGATTTGCCTGAATTGCTCCCATTTTCAGCACTAAAAGATCCACATCCTAGAAAACGCCTCCATCCAGGCAAACCAGGATGATTAGTCATCCTAGATTACACATTGCTGCAAGTAATTTAGTGAATTCAATTGCAGAGGAACAAAGTTTTTCCTCGTACTTATAACAATCTCAAGGATTTGTATTTTAGATTTAGCAGCCTGATACAGTCTGAAGGATTTATGGACATCCTTTTGTCATTTACAACAATTTGGGGTATACTATTGTGTCAATCAGTAGTTTAATTTGGGAAACAGAAATAACTAGTTCTCTCAGACAGAAAAGGATTTAATGCATGGAATTACATGATTACAGTTTTGAATTACTAGAGAAAGCATAAGGGATCCCGCAAAGTGAACCCACAATAGATATGACCTAGACATCAGGACGCTCCAACGCCATCATCACTACTGCCACCATGAAGAATACTTCTCACATTCATGAAACTGGGAAATGTATGACAGTCCTAGGATGAGCATCACCTGGAAAATTATTAGAAATTCAAATTTTCAACCCCACTCCAGACCTACTTAATTACTGGGTAAGAGCTAAAAATCTGTTTTAACGAGTCCTTAGATGATTCTCAATTATTGTACACAAAAGGGAAGGAAGCTTCCACTCTACCCTTCAAAGTCTCACATAAATGCATTTAATTAATGGAGACTAGCTGCAAAGAAATTGGGATATCCCAGTTTTAGCTTTTTAAAGTGGCCAGAAGGCAAGTCAAGGGAATAGTGAAACAGTCATACCTAAGTAGCTTCTCTACTCATTTTCCTTTAACCTTTCTCCAACAGGAAATGACATCTCTAGCATTCTAGATTCTCAATAATTAGAATTAAATACACAAAAATATCTCTGTTTATCTTGAAGTGATAAACCATAAAGAAAATAATGGTGGAGATCAATATGTAACTCAGAGAACAGAGATATAGTGCATGCATAGCATGCACAAGACTTTGGTTTTGATTTTCTTTATTTAGCATCATGACTTAGATAAATCAGATTTTATTGTCATCATCACTATTATTATTATTAATTATTGTCTACAAAATAGGAAATACCAAGTTTAAAAAAAGCAGTGTTTTTTTCAAGACAGTGCAGTCAGATCCAAATATTTACAGTGGGTTTCCTCCTCCGTAATTTTTTTGCTTCTTGATTTAAGCTGTTTATAAGAATAAAGATTTTGAGAGAAGGCTTTCTAAAATTGTGGAGAACATGTGTGGCTTGCATCAGCCTTTGAAAACTGAAGTTTGTCACTTCAGCTTTTGTTCTCTTACTTCATGAAGTCCTTTGTGTTTGAACGGTTTTCCTGTCCATGGAAACATCTCCATTATGCCTGGGATCACCTTTCCTCTCTTACCTATCAAAAAGTACACCTCCAATTAAAGACCATCTTTAAAACCTCTCTGTAATTTCAATCCATGTGCAACTTTGATTTTATGATTGCACTTGAGAAATTATAGATTTTTTAGTATTGTAATGGTAGATTTCACTTTAGGAAATAGCACATACAAAATGTGATAGAAAACTATGGCAACTATTTTTTATTATAATAAAAGGCAAATTGTCATAAAAATCCCTCTCAAAAATATACTCCTTCACTTCAAACACAATTATCTTTGCATCCTTGCCACTTTCTGAACCACTTCTGGGAGTCTCTTGTGAATGAATGTCTTTAGTTGGGCTGTCACATGGCAGATTCAATGTTTTGAATCAATTCAAAACATTGATCTTTCATTGTCATTTTGACTTTGGGGAAGAGCCAGAAGTCACATAGTGCCATGTCCAGTGGATAGGGTTGATGAGGACACACTGTGATGTTTTATTTGACCACAAAATGCCATAAACATTTTGAATTAATTCAGGAAACAAGGCAGCCACAAAGACACTCATGAAAGACTTCCAGAACTGCTTCAGAAAGTGGCAAGATGATGGAATAAGTGTGTTCAAAGTCCCTGAGATGTATTTTGAGAAGGATTAATAGCAATGCATCTTTTACTGTAATAATTTTTTTGTTTTTCATTTGAATAGTCATTGTTTTGATCACATCTTGTATGTCCCCGCAATGTAATGTTTTCAGATAAGTATTTTATTTTGAAGATTTATGTGGAACTACTTGGCTCAAAGATTAGCCATGAGATAGCTGCAAATTCCTTTCTACCATCTTTGTGGTGAGTTTCTGTTTAGTTTTTGCTGCCAATACTTTGATTTGAAAGTCTCACACACTAAGAATACTTACTATGGGATCATTGTCAAAAAAAGCCACCAATACCTGCATTGTAAGAGTCTCAAATTGCTTCAAGCCTCGCCGGGCTGCTTGTCAGTGACCAGGCCTTGGCCCTCCAGTGCCGTCCCCACCGCCACGGTGCTTGCTCCATGAGACCGAGGGCTCCGCCATGGCCCCCACGTTGAATTTGTGCTTTTCGGACAGCGATGGCGGCGAGGGCCCCGACGGCAGGGTCCAGAGCAGCGGCACCTGCTGGAAACTGCAGATAAGGGGTTCACAAGAGACAGTGGGGGCAAAACAGGTGACTGGAAAGAACCCCTTAGAAGGCACATAGATACACAGAACAGCTGCTGCTGAGGTGGACAGGCACAAAACCCCACCTATTTCCTGGACCACTCTCTGCCACAAGCAAAAGCCTTAAACCATTGATGGAGGGTCAGCAAATATTCTCCCAGAATGCAGATGCTGCTTTGGGGGAAGAAGCAGAAACTAAATCCCTCTGACTTTGAGAGTAGGATGGTAAACCCACTGAATCCCATGGCAAAGGCAAAGACCCTTTATTTCTTGGAGTTTGGGGGTAGAAGCAAAATACCTTCATTTGGAGGACAGCAGAAATAATTTGATACTACTATTAATTACTACTACTAGGGAAGGAACAGAAAATCCTCCCAAAGACTAACCACTAATACTTGAGGAAGAGGGCTGGGAATACTAAGAAAGGCTCATTTCTAAAAGGGCCTCAGGCACACAGGTGCACTGCCTAACACTGAGGCTGGGATAGGACAACAAAGACTGTGGGACAGTGGCAAGCAGGATTACATGTTCTAAAATTTCCAGGAGGAGACATTGCTGAGAACACCACCACCCTCCCACCCCCAACCTGGCCCAGCTTGCTAGGCCAACTTCTGTGATTTCTATTGGCTGCATGCCGCATGGGAAGGACTCTAGGACAACCTGAAGCCACACAATGGAGGCAGTGACCTTTGAGGATGTGGCCGTGAACTTCACCATAGAGGAGTGGATTTTGCTAAATCCATCCCAAAAGAAGCTTTACAGAGATGTGAAAAGGGAAACTTTTAGGAACATGGCTGCAATAGGAAGAGCCTGGGATAACCAGGAAGTTGAAGAAGAGTGCAAAAGTTACTGGACAAATCTAAGAAATGAAGAGGTACAGAAATGCTATGGAAATAAAGGTTGGAATCAATATGAAGAAATATTCCTTTGGACTCCAGATGCTAATGTGGACACAAAACAAGCTGGTTTAAAACCAGCTGTAATCCCTCCTTGCAGAAAGCACCTGATTGGGCATTTGTCACTAAATGTGCCCATCATAGTTCACACTGGATTGAAGACATATGAGTACTTGTGATCAGAAGAGAAGCTGTATAAATGTAATAAACACGGTGATTTCCAGTCCTTTCAGAAGCATGTAAGGACAAAGACTGGAGAGAAACCCTATGAATATGATCAATGTGAGAAATCCTACTCTGATCTTAGTGAAAGAACTCACCTTAGAGAGTAGAACCTTGTATAAAAGAAATTTGAAAGCCTCCAGCACATCTAACGGTGTTAAGATCCATGAAAGAAATCACAATGGGGAGAAACCCTATGTGTGTAAGCGATATGGGAAAGCTTTTAGTACACAAGATCATTGTAAGGTACATGAAAGAATTCACACAGGGGAGAAAATCTATGTATGTAAGCAAAGTGGAAAAGCCTTTAGTACCCAAGAATATTGTAAAATACATGAAAGAACTCACACTCAGCATTAATTCTATGTATGTAAGCAATGTGGGAAAGCTTTCAGCATTTGTGGTTTGCCAAAGACACTCACAATGGGGAGAAACCATATGTATGTAAGCAATGTGGGAATACTTTTAGTACACACATGTATTGACAAATACATGAAAGAAGTCTCACTGAAGAGAAACTATATATGTAAGCCTATTTTGAAAATCCTGTGAAAATTTCTTATGTAGTGGAGATCTGTAGGAATAGTTAATACAAAAAGCTTGAGCTCAATATCTTTCCTTAAAATTTCTAAAGTACAAAATCCCAGATAGAGATATCCTAAAGTGCATACATTATTTGTTTTTCAGTAAATCACTTAAATATCTTGATTATGTATCTGCATTATTTAATATAAAAATATTGAGTTGACATAGATATTTTTGTGTGTCTTTTAGCTTAATACATATTGTCTTAATTAAGCATGATAAAATAAAATGTATTTTTTTACTTTCAAGTGGAGTTAGTATTTATGTAGTTTTTGTTTAGTCTTTACAATTTTGAGGTATAGGCCACTAAAAACTTAATTTTGTTAATTGCTTTTTTTAATTAGGATTTTGCCACTACTTTTGTTTTAAACTTTTGGTGTGTATACACTGTATTCTGTGTAACAAAAGATATTTTTGAATTTGATGCCATATTTTATGTTAATATAAATATTTTCAGAACTTGTGAACATTTGTTTTTGACAAAGTTGATTTGTTTTCACACAACTTGTAGATAAGCATGTTTCACATTGTGACTAGATATCTGCTTATACCCAAACATTGTATATTATATCATGCACCTAAAAAAAAAGAACCTCAAATTGAGAATGTGAGCAAGCAGGTCTGCAATGGACATGCAGCACCCCACATCATGTGGCAAGCAGGTCGGCACCAGATGCACAGTGTCCCTCCCATGACATGAGCAAGCCAGCCAGCACAGGATGTACAGTACCCTGTACCATGAGAATCAGGCTCACTTCAGAAGGGTGGCACAACCCCCGCCATGAGAACAAGCAGGTCTGTGCTGGACATGTGGTGCCCCCACACACCTACAAGCAAGCAGGCTCACCCCAGATATGTGATGTACCCCCTACACAAACACACATGCACGCGCACACACACACACATACGCACACACGGGCACAACTGTCCAAACTCCAAGCCAGCTATACAATTCCCTTTCCCTTGGTGAAGGGCAGCAGAGGCAAAGACTAACCACCCAACCTGACCCCAGATAAGAACAACGCCCAGGGAGAGAAGGGAGCAATTGATGCCATGACTGTTGACATTAAGTCCAACAATCCACTTGAAGTCCTGCCCCACAACTACACCAGTAGGGACCAGAGGGTTAATCACATTGCCCATCTAACAACAGGAACAAGAAAATCCTTTGGCTTGGATGCTAACCACGGTCTGAGGTGAACCAACAGAATTGCCTCTGGTACAGGTAGGGTACCTCAAAAACACACAGGCCCTGTATCTAGGCAGAGAAGACTGTGACTGCCTGGATCCCAAGACTGCAGACCATGGAAATAAGCCCCTCATTGAAAAGCATGGGAATTTTTTTCTTTGACTCAATCTTTTATTTTTAATTTTACTACTTTGTAATTTTTATCTTTCCTTCATTGGATTTTTATGGGGTGTATGATTTTTTTCTCCCCTTTTTTTCCTCCTTTAGTTTTTTTCCCTCCTTTTCTCTTTTTGCTGTTCAACATTTTTCTCTACCTTCTTATCTTTACAGCTGAATTTTCTGACATACAGCATAAAGTGGGCAGAACTTGAGAGATCCACAGCGTGGATTCAAGCTGCCCATGCTAAGTTCCCAGCTTCTTTGGAATTTATGTCCAGTGCTGAGTTGATGAGGAGGCAGATTCCAGTCTCCTCCCACCATTAAGATAACAGGCAGTTCCAGCTGGAATGGAAGATGGATGTTGCCACTGAGCAGTGACTAACAGGGACTGTCATCTCTCTATCTGTGTTGGGCCAGATCAACCAGAAATGTCTGGACAGATGCCTGTGGGGGTAGAGACCTCAACTACATACAAGTTAGTGGCTGCTTGGAGTTCATTGCTGTGATGCCCAATTGTTCTCTGAGATGACTCTCACTCTTCCAGACCCTTCTCTATGACAAGAAAATCTGTCCAGAGATACAGTACACAAAGTCAAGGAACTGAATTAAGTTTTTCTGTAAAGTCATGAGTTTTTCATGGTCATATTTCCAAGGTGTGGCCAGCTGTCTCTGCCTAAGGGTGTCTAAACCAACAGACTGGAAGACCAGGCATCAACATGCATGCCATTCCATGTGATTTGGAACCCACTCTTTATTAGCTTCCCATGCCTCTGGCCTTGCTTTCTCTCTTCTCCTGTCATCCTGATACTGATAGTTTATGTTTTCTTTCTTCTAGGAAAAAAATCAGAAGCAAACCAAAACAAAACACAGAAATGTAAACCTCTGCATTAACAATACATCCATAGATAATAAAATACTGAAGAGGAATTTTCTTAGCAACAACTTCCCTAGTGACTGAGGGTATGTGAATGAAGAGTTAAAGTCTACCTGTTGGTGATCCTCAATTCCTACCAGTCTTCACTGTCTAGAGAAGGTGACAAGTTCAAGGTTCCTTCTTCACTTAGCATTCCATTACTAAAACTGTACAGATTGTTTTAGTAAAAGCTTTGAGTGTTTTCAAACCCCTTTAGACATTTCAGTGCATAATCATGAGTAATAACCACAATGTAGTAACTGATGATGTTCATGGTTATGACTGAGGTGGCTCTGGAGATGATGATGAGAAGGAAGAAAAGGAAAATGGTGATCACGATGGTAGTTTTGAGTGATAAAATATTCCAATCCTTGCATTAGACTCTAAGTTTCCATTACTGTGAGATGACTTTTCTGATATATGTAAAATTAACCCATGTGGGAGGCAAAACATGATTCAAAGAGCAGGTGTGACCAAGATTAATTGTTCCTGTGGTGAGGACCAGTCTCTAGAGTGACTATATCCCAAGAGGTATTCTGTGCATTCACAGGTAAATGGGACTCTGAACTTCCTGCTTTGGGGAACTCATTTTTAATGACTGTGCCCTTGTGTACATTTTGGACTACCCTTAAGTCTGTATACTTCTTGTATTCCTCATTGTTGAAACTGAAGGCACCTCCTAACATATCTGGGAGACTATGTTCCATTAAACCTCAGCAAAGGTATTAAATTATACACGTAAAACAATTGTATGAGGAAAATCTTTCTTCTTTCAGCTCTTGTTTTTAGTATGATCTATTTATGATTTTGTGTTTACCTTCATCTCCAAGTTCTATGTTCAGCAATCCAGGACCTCTGATGTCTTGGTAAGAATAGAGGTAATAGTTGTGTTACATGTGTTTCATGTTGGCCTAGTTTATATTAGTAGACAATGGGAGTAAAAAATTAAATTCCTCCTATCCTGGCTTCTCCTGTATTGTGGAGTTCCCACTGGAGTCCCAGTCAGTAAATGACATTCACTCTGCTCTGCCTTGTGCAGCACTCTCATCTATCGCAATGTTTATTCTAAGATTTTCTATGTTTCTCATCATTTTAGGGGCAGAAGTTGGCCCAAAGGGGAATATGTAAGATTTCCTTAATCTGTTACTTTTATTTAAAAATAATTTCTCCCTCTCTGATAAATTAGAATAGTATTCAAAAATCATACTACTTCTGATTCTAATTATCATAAAGTAACATAATTTAACATAAAAATTTACAATACACTGCACATTTTGTCTTCCAATCACATCTGAAGGATTTTAAAGGCTCTTTTGTGCTTAAAAAAAAAAGAAAATGACCAGATATTGCTACTAAAAGAATCATATGAGATGATGATTGTTTAAATCCTGTGTTAAAAAGTTATAAATTGGCTCTGTAAAAATACATAAATATTTATACATATGTAAAAAGAAGCTTCAAACTTCTTTGTAAAAATACATGTATATTCATACACATGGAAATACATATATGCACACAAAAAATCTAGGAGGATATTCATAACCAATGTTAAGCTTCATATGGAAGAAAAATGCTTGTTTTCTTGTTTTGTTTTATGGAGTTATTTATATCTTTTATTTATTTGCATTTCTAATAATTGCAATGCATGTGTGGTGCCTTTACTTTGAAAAATGCATCTGAGATTAGCAGTATAACTCCATGTCTATCTCTAATATTTAATAAATTAATTTTACCATATTAAAATAAAGTGATATGCAAAGATAAGCCAAACAAAACCATAAAGATTAGCAGAGACACCAATATTATCTGACAGTGAGATTTCTTCACATTAAAATGACAATAAAATCCTGTATTATACATATTTTACCCCATACCTAAAACTTTTAAGACATAATTATATCAGGAAGCAAAATAATGAGAATTAAGTTACTTGACAAAGACATATATCCCACAGATAAGGATATATATAGAGACTGTATCTAACAATGATGATCTATGCATGCTAGAGACATGTCTGTAATTTTGAGTATTTCATATTAGGCATGTAATAGTGCCATGTTTGATATTATGATATGAAAATAATAATCATCATGATTAGCTATGGAGCACTTACTGTGAACCACACTATGTACCAGTGCCTGAACTGAACCACAGATCAATTAAATCCTAACATCTGTGGGTATAACCCAGGCACTGATACCAATCATTTCTAAATGTTCTAGGTCATTATAATATGCAGGCAATAATGAGAACCCTTGCCTTAGGTCCACATCCAGTGAATAACTAAGAAATGCCACACTTTGTGACAACTCACATTGTAGTAGGATCAAGTATTTGAAGTAAGATTATTAAATCTACATTATCCCATGTTACTTATAGAGGCACTTGGAACTGATATTACTAGTTTCTTTATTTCTCAATATAAAAATAGACTTGTCACAAAACAATACAGCATAACTACCATGCAATCCTGATACTGCATCAATTTAAGATGATAGTCATATGTTCATGTCCAGAATCTAGGAATTGCATAGATGACAGCAAAATTTCATTTCTGAGACAAAGTCCATCTCCAACTACAAATTATGAAACTACTTAGGAATTCTCAAACTTTAGTGTGGACTGGTATCCCTGGAGGAATTGCTAAACCACAGACTCCTCAGTCCCATCTCAGAGTTCCTCTGAGGTGAGGCCTGAGAATTTGCATCTATGCCAAGGTCAAAATGCTGCTACTTTAGGGCAACACAAGTACCAAATCTCTAGCATGTTTGGGAAACAAGAAAAGAATAAGAGATCCAAATCTTGACCCCATTTCTCTCATATTTAAGAACTTCAAAACACTCATGGGCTGGTCCTCCCCTCAGTAAAAAGCAGGAGCTGAGGGAAGACAGCCCAGCCACAACCAGGATGGCTCAGCAACCCCAAACACAGAAAAACAGCAGCCCAAACCATGCAAGGGCAGCTTTTCACAAGGTTCTTTTCACTCATTCCCACAGGACTCCCACCTAGACACAATGGCTGCAGAAAATCACTCTACAGTGACAGAGTTCATTCTTGAAGGATTAAGTAACAGGTCAGAGCTCCAGCTGCCCCTCTTCCTCCTCTTTCTGGGGATCCATGTGGTCACCATGGTGGGGAACCTGGGCATGATCACCCTGATATGTCTCAATCGACAGCTTCATACCCCCATGTACTACTTCCTCAGCAACCTGTCACTCGTGGACCTCTGCTATTCTTCTGTCATCACCCCTAAAATGCTAATCAACTTTGTGTCCCAAAAAAATGTCATCTCCTATGTGGGGTGCATGTCTCAGCTCTACTTCTTCCTTGTTTTTGTCATTGCTGAGTGTTACATGCTGACAGTGATGGCCTATGACCGATATGTGGCCATCTGCTACCCTTTGCTTTACAATATCATCATGTCTCATGCTCTCTGCTCCCTGCTGGTGGCTCTGGTCTACACCATGGGGTTCATTGGCTCCACAATAGAGACTGGCCTCATGTTAAAACTGAGCTATTGTGAGTACCTCATCAGCCATTACTTCTGTGACATCCTCCCTCTCATGAAGCTCTCGTGTTTTAGCACCTATGATGTGGAGATGACAGTCCTCTTCTTAGCTGGATTCAACATAGTAGTCACCAGCTTAATGGTCCTTGTTTCCTATGCCTTCATCCTGTCTAGCATTCTCCGCATCAGCTCCACCGAGGGCAGGTCCAAAGCCTTCAGCACCTGCAGCTCCCATCTTGCAGCTGTGGGACTGTTCTATGGATCCACTGCATTCATGTACTTAAAACCCTCCACAGTCAGTTCCCTGGCCCAGGAGAATGTGGCTTCTGTGTTCTACACCACAGTGATCCCCATGCTCAATCCACTGATCTACAGCCTGAGGAACAAGGAAGTAAAGACAACCCTGCAGAAAACACTAAGAAGAAGACTCTATTAATGCAAATGTTATTATTCTCTCTGTGTGTAAAAATAGCTTGTTGTAAATACTAGAAAGATCCCTTCTATATATTGACCCAGCTGTGAATTGGAAACAGTCACTTCTTGGCATGTTTGATGCATCCATTTGTCTTTTTTCATTTTCCTTAGTTCTCTTCCTTCATTCTATTTAAAATTAAATTCTATTCTATTAAAAAGTTCATTTTTCCTTTATCTGGTTCCTGTATTTTAAGTCCTTTGAGAAACATTTACCTCCTTCAATCTAAGTTAACATAAATTAACTTTTAACACTGTTTTGAGAGTCATTCCCTGTGTTATTACTTCTTTAACTTTAGTAATATTATAAATACTACTCAACTCAATTGTTATATTTTGCATATGAGAGTACACAAGGCAAATAAAGGTGAACTGAAAAACCAGCAAAGAGTGATATCCAGTCCTTTCTCACTCAGATTCCTCCCTATTGTTCCTGCCCAAGAATTTCTACCTTATCCCTTTATGTAATTTTCTTTTTTTTTTGGTGCCGGAGATCAAACTTGGGTCCTTGCGCTTGCGAAGCAGGCGGCGGAACCACTGAGCTAAATCCCCAGCCCCTAGTGTAATTTTCTTAGTAACAACAATAATGATAACAGCAGTTAATGTGTTTCTGATTCTTTGTCTGAACAACTGTTAGGGCATGTGTCTAGATATCTCCCCCAATCCCTGATGCAGTCATAGGTGGGGCTTTTCTGAGGTGGCTGGATCTAGACTGGGCAATACTGAGATTAAGGATGTGATGCTGGGATTCATTCATGGTGTGATTGTAGAATTATAGGTGCCCCACCCTGAGTGTGAGTGCTACTTGCCCTAAGGGTGGATAACCTTGATAGAATATAAGGGATAGGAAAAGGGCTCCTGTCATCACTTGACACTAGCCACTTGCTTCCTTGATACCTCACTGCTTTGCTGACTTCCTGCTTTCTGCCCACCATGAACTCTTTCTCCTCTATGATGCCCCTCTGCCATGCCACCCTACCTTGCAGCCAACCATGAACTGAAACCTCTGCAAACCATAAACTACAATAAAACTCCTCCTTTAACTTGGGGCATTGGCATCTTTTTTCAGCAATAAGAAAAGTAACTAAGACAGCAATGAAACTCTTCTCAGTACTTTCTACTCTATATCAATTAGACCTATGGCATCCCTACTACAGAGGCATGGAAGCATGGTTCAATAACCTGCTTATGATTACCCAGGTGGTAAATAAACAACACAAAGGCCAAATCCCAGGCTTAGAGACTTCACAGCCCATACGCTGGGCTCTCACATCTTGTTCCTCCAATGTGGGGTGATAGCTCCTTTGAACAGTCTATTAGGGCACCCCTTGCTGTGCTGCTCCAATTTCTAGTGCCTGTTGATAATAATTTTTCAAATCTCCTCCTCTTTCTCACCTACTCAAGACTCTTTTTCTTTATATTCCACAGCCTCAAGATGACCAAGGAAAGTTTAGAATAGCTCACTTGTCCAGATTTTCTGGCTCTTCCCATCCCAGGGAAACCAGAATGATTGGTCGGCCTAGATCGTATATTACTGCAAAATATCTCATTCTGCCTAAATAACTGGTCTACTGATAATTTTCCTTAGTGAATCCTGCAATAAAATTCTTCCTGCACTTGTTTTTTCTTTGTCTACTGGTTTGTTTTTGTAGTACAGGAGACTTCACAATGACCCCTACACAATGAGCTACATTACCAGCCCTTCTTTTTAAATTTTTTAATGCTTTTATTAGTACATTTGAAGTACATAATGATTAGATTCATATAGAGAACTGGTACATGTATGTAACACATTTTAATTCTTTTCCCCCTTTCCCTCAACCCCTTTTTATTTTTCCAGCATCAGACTCATTTATAAGACCTTATAAAGCTAATTATCATATATACAGATTGAAAACAAGATTATTAGGCCAAAGAACATATAAAACATGTAATACAATTGTAATAAGTAAATGTATGTTTAAATATATTGTTCACATTGGATTATAATATCTTCTCTCTCTCTTCCTATCATCTGTCTTTTATTATACATATATTATATATTATATATTATATATATATGATGTCGTTTTTCATATCAGAGAAACCATGCAATATTTAAGCTTGTGTGTCTGATTGAGTTAACATTATGGTCTCAAGGTGCATTCATTTTTCTACAAATGACTCAAGTTTATCCTTCTTTATGTCAGAGTAGTACTCCATTGTGTATAAATATCACATTTTCTTTATCCAATAATCAGTTGGTGAACATATAAGCTGTTTTCAAAACTTAGCTACTATGAACTGCACTGTTCTAAATATGGGTATGCATATATTTCTGTGGTATGTCTTTAACACTTTTGGGAAGATACGTAGAAGTGGAATAGCTACATTAAATGGAATTTCTATTTTTAGTGGTTTGTGGAATCTCCGTACTGATTTCCATGTGGTTGTATCAGCTTACACTCATACCAACAATGGAGAAGAGTTCCTTTCTCCCCACAGCTTCACCACCTTTTGTTATTGATTGATTTCTTGATGGTAGCCATTCTTTCTGGAATGAGATAGCATCTCAGTGTTTGTATTTAATTTTTAGACGAGGTCTCACTAAGTTGCTAAATTGCTCAGGCATGGCTCAAACTTGTGTTTCACTTACCTCAGCCTTTCAGAGTCCTGGGACTACATGTATGTGCTACCATGTCTGGCTTCATACTTGTCTATAATGATATCGAGGATACATGTTTTAAACTAAGCAGCCAAACATAATCTAGAGGATTTAATGAACATTTTTTCATTTACCGCAATTTGGGGTATAGAGTTGTATCAGTTGGGTTTTAATTTGGAAAAAGAAGAAACTAGTTGTCTCAGAAAAAAAAAAGGATTTATAAGCCAGAGGCCCACCATAACATCAGCCACAGCCAAGGGCCCACCTGGAAAAGAGCTACACAGGTGTACAAGCAACAGCCAGAGACTCATCCTGATACCATTAGTAAGTGCATGGAGACCCTAGCCAGAAGCCTGGGCAGACAACAAGAACTATGGTGCCAGCCAAAGGCCCTCCCAGACAATAGTTACATAGGGGCCCTAGCCAGAGGCACACCTAGGTACCATCCCAAGTGTGCACAGGCCCAAGGCTGAACCCTGCCCAGACAACAGGTCAGCTCAGGGATCCACAAGGCCACCACTCTGAAACCAGGAATTGGTGTACTGGTGAGCAGCAGAGAAAAGGCTGCTTGGTGGCTTGCTGAGAATTGAAAACCACTAGGTGAGCAAAAAGTCACCTCAACAAAGGCACAGTAAGCTGCATCTGTTGAAATGAGAAGACATGTAAATAATTCTCAAACCCAGACTTCCAGGGCCAGGGATTTAGCTCAGTGGTTCCACTACCTGCCTCATAAGTGCATTCCTGAGTTCGATCCCTGGTATAAAAAAATAAAACCAGACTTCCAAATCATCTAAGGGAACTCCAAAGGGAAATGAGATGGAACAATCTGATACTCAACAACCTGGACTCCCTGAACTGGCAATGAAAGAGGATCTGCAAAAAAGTGAAATCAGAAATAATTTCTCAGATAACAGCAGAGATTGTGCCCATAGTACAAGACAAGATTAATAAATCTAGAGCAGACACAGATTAAAAAACATAGAGGAGCAGAGGAACATGATGGAATCCCAAAATAGGAAACAAATGGAATTCATAAAACAGATGCAAACAGATTTGTAGGAGATTAAAATCTCCATTGAAAGTTTATGCAGCAGAATGAGCCAATGCAAGGACAGAATTTCAGGCATAGAACATAGGATTGCAATTAGTGAGCAGGAAAAGAAAAATTTCTTTAAAATAGTAAGGGACCATGAGAAATCAATCCAGCAGCTGCTAGATGATGCAAAGAAAAATAACGTAAGACTGATTGGAGTCAATGAAGAAAAAGGAGAGAGTACAGATGACATTAAAAAACTGTTCACAGCAGTGATGGCAGAAAACTTCTCAAGCAGGGGAAAATAATTTGACATACAGATAAATGAGGCATATAGGAATCCAATTAGCCTTGATCAAAAAATCTACACATAGGCATATAATTGTTAAGATTCCAGAAACCCAACAGAAGAACAAAATTCTACAACTAGTTAGAGAAAAAAAACAAATCACATACAAAGGAAAGTCCATCAGAATCACAGCAGACTTCTCAGTGCAAACAATCAAGGCAAGAAGAGCTTGGAGTGATGTGTTTCAAGCCCTAATGAACAACAACCTCCAACACAGATGGATGTACACTGCAAAACTATCTTTCAAAATTGATGGTGAAATGAGATGCTTTCATGACAAAGAGCACCTTAGCATCTTCATAAATAAAAAACCAGCACTCCAAAAAATTTTAGACGAAATCCTAGGAAAAGACAATGAGGATCACAACCCCAGGAAGCCCAGCAGAATGAATCCACTGGGCATGACAAGAAATTAAAAGCAAAGGGGGAGGATCAAATAAAAAGAAAAAATCATGGCAATGATACCTCAATACATATCAATTATAACCATCAATGTTAATGGTCTCAACTCACCAATCAAAAGAAATAGACTGGCAGAATGGGTCAAGAAGCAAGATCCAACAATATTCTGCATACAAGAAACACACTTCATTCAAAAAGTAACCCATAGACTGAAAGTTAAAGGGTGAAAAACAATACTCCATGCGACAGAAACCTGAAAAAAAGCAGGAGCCGCCATCCTCTTTGTAGACGAAGTGGATTGCAAATCCACACTGATTAAGAGAGACAAAGAAGGACACTATATCCTTGTAAAGGGAACAATCCAAGAGGAAAAGATGACAATCATAAATATCTGTGCACCGAACACTAGTGCACAGATAAAACAAGTACTAATGGACATGAAAAACCATATAAGCACTAATACAATAGTAGTGAGGGACCTCAATACCCCATTGTCACAAATAAATCAACTAGACAAAAAACAACCAATGAAATACTAGAGTTGAATCAAACTCTTGAACATATGAACTTCACAGATGTTTACAGAGTGTTTCACCCCAAAAAATCAGAATACACATTCTTCTCAGCTGCACATGGGTCATTCTCAAAAATAGACCACATACTTGCTCATAGAACATATTTAGGTAAGTGCAAAGGAATTGAAGTTATCCCCTGTATATTATCAGACCATAGTGTGATGAAATTGGAGATCCACAGCAAAAGAAACTACAAAAACTTCATAAACACATGGAAATTGAACAACACACTTATGAATAACCAATGGGTCACAGAAGAAATTAAAGAAGAAATCAGATAGTTCCTTCAAATAAATGACAATGACAATACAACATATTGGAATCTATGGGACACAACAAAAGTGGTCCTATGAGGGAAATTCATAGCAGTGAACAATCATATTAAGAAAACACAGTGTGCCCTATTAACCTCATGCTGAACCTCAAGCTTCTAGAACAAGAAGAACAGGACAAACTCAAAACTCATACAAGGGAGGAAATTATAAAGATCAGGGCAGAAATCAATGCAATGGAGACTAAGAAAACAACACAAAAGTCAATTAAGTCAAGAGTTTGTTCTTCAAAAGAATAAACAAAATTGACAAACCCTTAGCCAATCTTATCAGAAAAAGGAAAGGCAAGGCCCAAATCCATGCAATTAGGAATGAAAAGGGTGAAATTACAACAGACCCAGCAGAAATCCAGAGAATCATCAACACCTACTTCAAGAACCTATACACCAATAAGATGGACAACACAGAAGAAATGGACAGATTCCTAGACACGTATGAATCACCAAAGTTGAATGAAGCAGACGTAAAAATTCGAAACAACCCAATAACAATCAATGACATTGAAAACGTAATTAAAAACTTACCAACTAAGAAAAGCCCGGGCCCTGATGGCTTCACTGCGGAATTCTACAAGACATTTAGAGAGAAACTACTGACACTACTGTTTAAACTCTTCAACGAAATTAAAAGGGAAGCAGTACTCCTGAAATCATTCCTGCAAGCAAGCATGACCTTGATCCCCAAAGCAGAGAAAGACCCAACTGAAATAGAGAACTATAGGCCAATCTCACTAATGAACATAGATGCAAAAATCCTCAACAAGTTACTGGCAAACAGAATGCAGAAGATGATCAAGAAGATCATACACCCTGATCAAGTGGGATTCACCCCAGAGAAGCAGGGATGTTTCAACATACACAATTCAAAAAATGTAATACACTGTATCAATAGAGCCAAGGACAAAAACCATATGATCATCTCAATAGATGCAGAAAAAGCATTTGAAAAATCCAACATGCATTTATGATAAAAACCCTACAAAAAATTGGAATAGATGGTCTCTACCTCAATCTGATAAAAGCCATCTATGAAAAACCAACAGCCAATATCATACTACATGGTCCAAAACTGAAATCCTTCACACTAAAATCAGGAATAAGACAAGGATGTCCACTATCACCACTCCTGCTCAATACAGTTTTGGAAACATTAGCCACAGCAATTAGACAAGAGAAAGAAATAAAAGGAATAAAGATAGGAAATGAAGAAGTCAAATTGTCATTATTTGCAGATGACATGATACTCTACATAGAAGACCCCAAGAACTCCACCAAAAGTCCTCTAGACTTAATAACCAAATTCAGTAAAGTAGCTGGACACAAGGTCAACACAAAAAAATCAATAGCTTTCTTCTACACGAACAACAGACTCACTGAGAGAGAAATAGGACAAACAATTCCTTTCACAATAGCATCCAAAAAACTGAAATACCTAGGAATCAACCTAACAAAAGAAATCAAAGACCTATACTCTGAAAAATACAGCACTCTGAAAAGAGAGATTGAAGAGGATATCAGAAAATGGAAAGACATTCCTTGTTTCTGGGTAGGAAGAATCAACATAGCGAAAATAGCCAGACTTCCAAAACTGCTACATAGATTCAATGCAATCTTAATTGAAATCCCAGCACGATACTTCACAGACCTTGATAAAACAATCCAAAAAATCATTTGGAACAAGAAGAGACCTAGAATACCAAAAGCATTTCTGGACAATAAAGACAAGGTAGGGGGTATAACAATCCCCAACTTCAAACTATGATACAAAGCTACTGCAATAAAAACACCATGGTAATGGCAATGAAACAGTCCTGAGGACCAGTGGAACAGATTAGAAGATGCAGAAACAATGCTAGACACACTCAGCCATCTCATCTTCGACAAAGGAGCCAAACACCCTCACTGGAGGAAAGGAGCCTCTTTAATAAATGGTGCTGGAAAAATTGGATTCAACTTGTCAAAGATTAAAACTAGACCTACATCTCTCAACATGCACTAAACTAAAATCAAAATGGATTAAAGATCTAAATATTAAAACAGAAACACTTAATAGTCTGGAAGAGATGTTAGGTAGAACTCTTGAAGACGTTGGTGTAGGAAAAGACTTTATGAACAAAACCTCAGTTGCCCTTGAACTACCACAAACAATCAACAAGTGGGATCTCTTCTTATTAAAAAGCTTCTGCACAGCAAGAGAAACTCCAACAGTGTGAAGAGACAACCCACAGGTAAAAAAAATTTTTACCTGATGTCCCTAAGACAAAGGTCTACTGTCTAGAATATATAAGGAAGTTAAAAAAAAAAAAAAGTCCTCCCAAATTTAAAGACCCAATCCAAAAATGGGCATCTGAAATGAACAGACATTTCTCAGACAAAGATATAGAAATAGCAAATAAACATATGAGGAAATGTTCAATATCACTGGTCATTTCAGAGATGCAAATGAAAACACTGAGATTCCACTTCACTCCAGAAAGAATGGCTGCTATCATGAAATCAACCAATAACAAATGCTGGCGGGGCTGTATGGAAAGAGGAACACTGCTCCACTGCTGGCGGGAATGTTCACTTGTGCAACCACTGTGGTAGTCTGTATGGAGATACTTCAAAGAACTAGGATCGGAGGTCTCATTTGACCAAGGTATTCCCCTGCTGGGTATCTTCCCCAAAGAATTAAAAGAATCATACCACAGCGATATATGTGCACCCATGTTTATAGTGGCACAGTTTGTAATAGCTAAAACTTGGAAGCAACCCAATTGCCCATCAACTGTAGACTGGATAAAGAAAATGTGGGGGGGGGGGGTTATAAAATGGAGTGTTATTCAGCCATAAAGAACAAGAAACTAGAGACATTTATAGCTAAATGGATGCACCTTGAGGCGATACTCTTAAGTGAAATAAATAGGACACACATGTGTAAATACTGAACAGTTTCTCTGGTGTGAGAAACTGAAAGTGTAAATAAAGACTAAAATGAATAATTGATCTTTTGAAATGGGAAGAAAAGGTCCAAAAGGGTAGGGGTGGTGGGAAGGGAAGGGGAAAGGAAAAAAGGGAAAGGAAAAATTATGAGAAAAGAAAAAATGGAAATGAACTCTATATAAATAGGGAAGGGTGCAGCGGGGGAAGGACACACAGGTAATGGGGAAAAAATAAGAACCAAGATACATCATGTACAGGTACAAGCATCCAATGATACATGTAAACGTACTGTATACCTAAAATGTACCAATAAAAGAATTTAAGAGAAAAAAAGAAAGAAAGAAAGTATGCACAGCAGATTAAGGGAAGGTGAAGACAGAATATCAGATGTAGAAGACAGGATTGCAATTAGTGACCATTAAAACGGAGGTTTCTTAAAGATAGTAAGGGACCACGAGAAATCAATCCAGCAGCTGCTAGCTGATGCAAAGAAGAATAACTTAAGACTGATAAGAGTCCATGTAAAAGCAGGAGAAAGTACAATTAACATAAAAAAACTGTTCACAGAAGTAATAGTGGAAAACTTCCCAGATAGAGGTAGAGAATTGAACATACAGATAAGTGAGGCATATAGAACTCTAACTACCCATGATCAAAAAAAAATCTACACCAAGGTGGGGGATTTAGCTCAGTGGTTTTGCCGCCTGCTGTGAAAGTGCAAGGACCCAAATTCAATCCTTGGTACCAAAAAAAATCTACACCTAGACATATAATAGTCCAGATCCCAGAAACCCAACAGAAGAATAAAATCTACAAGTGGTTAGAGAAAAGAAGAAAAAATCACATACAAAGAAAAGACCCTCCAAATCACAGCAGACTTCTCAACACAAACCCTCAAGTCAAGAAGAGCCTGGAGTGAAGTACTTCAAGCCCTAAAAGAAAATATCTTCCATCCTAGACTGTTGTATCCTGCAAAATTATCTTTCAAAATTGATGGGGAAATTAGATACTTCCACAACAAAGAACACCTGAGAAATTTCATGGATCCCACACTAGCATGCCAAACAATTCTGAACAATAACCTAGAAAAAGAAAATGAGGGCTGGGGATTTAGCTCAGTGGTTCCACTGCTTACCTCGCAAGCACAAGGACCCAAGTTCAATCCCCCATACCAAAAAAAAGAAAGAAAGAAAGAAAAAAAACAGAAAATGAAAGTCACAACTCCGTGAGGTCCAACAGATCAAAGCCACCAGGCAAGACAAGAAACTAAAGGGAAAGGGGGAAGAATAAAAAATAAAAGAGCCAACAACAGTAAAACATCATGACAAGGATGAGTTAATATCTGTCAATTATAATGATCAATGTTAATGGCCTCAATTCACCAATCAAGAGAAATAGACTCACAGAATGGATTAAGAAGCAAAATCCAGCAATATGCTGTGTACAAGAAACACACCTAACTCAAAAAGAAATTCATAGACAGAAAGTAAAAGGATGGAAAACAATTCTCCATGCCACAGGAACCCAGAAAAAAGCAGGGGTAGCAATTTCATTTGCAGACAAAGTAGATTTCAAACCAAAACTAATTAAGAGAGACAAAGATGGGCACTACATCCTTGTGAAGGGAACAATCCATGAGGAAGAGATGATAATCCTAAATATATATGCACCAAATATGAATGCCCCCAACTATACAAAACAAATATTAATGGATATGAAAAACAAAATAAGCACTAATACAATTGTAGTGGGGGACAATACCCCATTATCACAAATAGACAGATCATCTAGACAAAATTTAATGACAAAATTCAAGAACTGAACCAAGCTATTGAAAAAATCGACTTAATAGATGTTTACAGAGTGTTCCACCCAATAAAATTAGAATACACATTCTTTTTGGCTGCACACAGGACATTCTCCAAAATAGACCACATGCTAGTTCATAGGACACTTCTAAGTAAATGTAAAAGAACTGAAGTTACCCCCTGTATATCATCAGACCATAGTGCAATAAAATTGGAGATCAATAACATAAGAAACCGCAAAACCCCCATAAACACATGGAAATTGAATAACACCCTCCTGAACAACCAATGGGTCACAGAGTAAATTAAAAAAGAAATTCGACAGTTTCTACAAATAAATGATAATGCCAGTACAACATACAGAAATCTATGAGACACAATAAAAGCAGTTCTATGCAGGAAATTTAGAGTAGTGAATACCCATATTAGGAAAACAAAGTGAACTCAAATAAATAACCTAATGCAGAACCTCAAGCTCCTAGAAAAAGAAGAGCATGACAAACCCAAAGCTTGTACAAGAGAAGAAATTATAAACATAAGAGCGGAAATCAATTCAATGGAGACTAAGAAAATGATACAAAAAAATCAACAAATCGGAGAGTTAATTTTTTGAAAGAATAAATAAAATTGATAAATCCTTAGCCCACCTTATCAAAAAAAAAAAAAAAAGGGAAGAAAAGGCTCAAATCCATGCAATTAGGAACGACAAAGGTGAAGTCACAACAGATCCAGCAGAAATCCAGAGGCTCATCAATACCTACTTTGAGAACCTGTACTCTAATAAAATGGAAAACAGAAGAAATGGACAGATTCCTAGACACATACAAATTGCCAAAGTTAAATGAAGAAGATATAGAAATTCTAAACACCCCAATTACAATGAGCGAAATTGAAAATGTAATAAAAAATTTACCAACAAAGAAAAGCCCAGGTCCTGATGGTTTCACTGCTGAATTCTACAAGACATTTGAAGAAGAACTATTGCCATTACTCTTTAAACTCATCAATGAAATTGAAAGGGAAGCAATACTTCCAAATTCATTCCTGGAAGCAAGTGTTACTTTGATTCCAAAACCAGGGAAAGACCCCAAAATAAAAGAGAACTACAGGCCAATCTCCCTAATGAATATAGATACAAAAATCCTCAACAAGATACTGGCAAACAGAATACAAAGGATCATCAAGAAGATCATACACCCTGACCAAGTTGGATTTATCCCAGAGATGCAGGGATGGTTCAACATATGTAACTCAATTAATGTAATACACCATACTGAAAGAGCCAAGGACCAAAACCATTTGATCATCTCAATAGATGCAGAAAAAGCATTCGACAAAATCCAACACCAATTCATGATAAAAATGCTACAGAAAATTGGAATAGAAGGTTTTTATCTCAACCTGATTAAGGCTATCTATGAAAAATCAAGAGCCAACATCACACTAAATGGTCAAAAACTGAAAACTTTCATGCTAAAATCAGGAACAAGACAAGGATGCCCTCTATCACCACTCCTGTTCAATATAGTTCTGGAAACATTAACCATAGCAATTAGAAAAGAGAAATAAATAAAAGGAATAAAGATAGGAAAGGAAGAAGTTAAATTGTCATTATTTGCTGATGATATGATACTTTACATAGAAGACCCAAAAAACTCTGCCAAAAGACTTCTAGACTTAATTGACAGATTCAGTAGAGTACCTGGATACAAGGTGAACACTCAAAAAACAATAGCCTTCTTGTACACAAATAGCAGACTCACTGAGAGAGAAATTAGGGAAACAATTCCTTTTACAATAGCATCCAAAACAATGAAATATCTAGGAATCAATCTAACAAAGGAAGCAAAAGACCTCTACACTGAAAACTACAGCACTCTGAAAAAAGATATCGAAGAGGATATAAGAAAATGGAAAGGCATCCTTTGCTCCTGGGTAGGAAGAAACAATATAGAGAAAATGGTCATACTTCCAAAACTACTATATAGATTTTAATGCAATGCCAATTGAAATTCCAACAATATATTTTACAGACTAGAGAAAAAAATCCAAAAATTCATTTCGAACCAGAAGAGACCTAGAATAGCAAAAGCAACTCTAGGCAACAGAGACATGGCTGGGGGTATCACAATCCCCAACTTGAAACTCTACTACACAGCTACTGTGATAAAAACAGCATGGTACTGGCAAAGAAACAGGCCCAAGGATCAGTGGAATAGATTAGAATATGCAAAAACAATTCCAGACATACTCAGCCACCTCATCTTTGACAAAGGAGCGAACCACCCTTATTGGAGGAAAGATAGCCTATTTAATAAATTGTGTTGGAAAAACTGGATTTCAACTTGCCAAAGATTAAAACTAGATCCATATCTATCACCATGCACTAAACAAAAATCAAAGTGGATTAAAGATCTAAATATTAAAACAGAATCACTAAATTTGCTGGAAGATAAGTTAGGTAGAACTCTTGAAGACATTGGCATAGGAAAAGACTTAATGAATAAAACTTCAGTAGCATAAAAAATCAACAACTAGGATCTCATTAAAAAGCTTCTGGTATGGAATTAATATGAGAAAATGGAAAAATAGGAACAAAATCTTTGTAAATAGGGAGGAGTGGAGGGGTTGAAGGGAGGACTGGGCAAGGGTGAAAAATAAGAACCAAGAGAGACTATGTAAAGGTGCAAATTTCCAATGATGAATGTCATTATATTGTATACCTAAAATGTACCAATGATTAGAATGAATAATTGATAATGTAAAATAGGAAGAAAAGGTCCAAAGGGGTAGGGGTAGTGGGAGGCACAGGGGAAAGGAAAGAAGGGAAAGGAAAAAATGATGAGAAATGGAAAAAATGGAAATAAAGTCTTTGTCAATAGGGCAGGGTGGAGGGCATGAAGGGAGGACTAGGAATGGGGAAAAAATAAGAACCAAGATGCATTATGTAAAGGTACAATTCCCAATGAGAAATGTAATTGTGTTGTATACCTACAATGTACCAATAAAAGAATGTAATACAAAAAAAAGAAAGAAAGCAGGAAAATAATACCCTTCACAATAGCTTTCAAAATATTAAATATTTAGAAATTAACCAGGAAAGTGAAAACCTCTATAATGAAAACCCTAATCCTCTGAAGAGAAATGTGAACAAAACACCAGGAAATTAAAATATATGCCCTATTGCTGGGTAGACAGAACCAATATTGTCAAATTTACTCTACTATCAAAACTGATATACAGAGTTAATGAATCTCAATCAAAACACCAACATCATTCTTCTCAGAACTAAAAAAAAAAAATCCTAAAAGTTACTTGAAGCTACAAGGTACCAGAATAGCAAAATCAACCCTAGGTAATAAGACCAAGCAGGAGGCATCATAATCCCAAATTTCAAGTTGTATTACAAAGGTACATTAATTGAAAAAAAAAAAAAAAAAAAAAGCATGGTACTGGCATGCCAAAAAAGACATGCTTATCAATGGAATAGAATAGAGAGCCGGGGATTTAGCTCAGTGGTTTTGCCGCCTGCTGCGCAAGCGCAAGGATGTGAGATCGATCCCCGGTCCAAACAAAAAAAAAAACTAAATAGAATAGAGAATGACACGTTCAGCCATCATGTATTTGACAAAGGGGCCAAAAATATACACTGGATGAAAAATAGTTACTTTAACAAATGGCGCTTGGAAAACTGGTTATGCATAAGCAGAAGATTCATATCTGTCACCATATTCTAAAAGAAAATCAAAATGGGTCAAAGATATTAAAACAAAAACACTTAATCTGCTGGAAAATAAAATAGGTAAAATTCTTGAAGATACACACATCAGCAAGGACTTTCTGAACAGAACTCCAATTGCACAAGAAAGAGTATAAACAATTAACACATGTGATTATATAAAATTAAAATCTTCTGCACAGCAAAGGAAATAAAGAGCAGAATGAAGAGACAACCCAAGAATGGAAAAATAATTTTGCCAGCTTCTCCTTGGACAGAGGACTGATATTTAGAATATGTAAAGAACTCAAAATACTAGATTCCCCAAAATAAAAGACCCAATTAAAAAGTAGGCAATTGAGATGAGTAGACTTGTAGAAAGAAGTAAAAATGGCCAATAAATACATGAAAAAATGTTGAACATCTTTTTCCTTTAGAGAAATGCAAGTAACACTGAGAGTCTATCTTACACCAAAATGAATGGCAATCATCAAGAAATCAAATAATAACAAGTTCTGGTTAGGCTACAGAGAAAAAAGAACCCTTCTAAATTGTTCATGGGAATGTGAACTAGTACAACTATAGAAATCAATATGGAGAGTCCTCAAAAAGTTAAAACTAGAAATTCCATTCTACCCAACTGCTCCACTAGGATTTCTTCCCAAAAGAGTTAAAGACATCATATTACAATGATATATGCATGCCCATATTTATTGCAGCACAACTCATAACAGCTAAATTTTGAAGTATTCTATACATCCATCAACAGACAACTGAATAAAGAAAATGTGATATTTATACACAATGTAGTACTAGTTGGCCATAAAGCAGGATAGATTTGAATCATTTGTAGGAAAATGAATGTGTCTAAAGACAATAATGTTAAGTGAAATAAATCAGACACCAAAGCTTAAAGATCACATAGGTTTTTTTGTATGAGAAACCCAAAGTACATGTAATTTAAAGGACTAAATAAAAGAGATAATTGTAAACAGAGACATATCTTTAGCAAATGGAAAGGGGATCTAGAGATGAAGGGAAGAGAAAGGAAATGGAAATTAAAAGGTGTCTTATGTATATGTACCAACACTCTATAATGAATGCAGTCTTTATGTACAACAAACATGTACTAGTAAAAATTTAAAAAACAAAAAAGAAGAAGAACTAGGCAACTTCACTAGATAGATCTACTAAAACATTAAATCAATAATTAACAACCTTACAAAAGCAAAACTATCAGACCCAAATTGGTTGACTGATGGATTTTACCAAATATTCAAGAAGTTTTACCAGTTCCCTACAATCTCAAAATACAAAGGCAAGAGAATATTTTCTTATTCATTCTGTATGTCTAGCATCACTTTAATACCAAGACCTGACAAAGACTATAAAAGAAAATTCCAGACCAATATCTCTCATGAATATAAATGCAAAACTCCTCAACAAGATAGTAGCAATTTAAATCCACAATGTATAAAAACTATTATAACCACAACCAAGTGAGATTTATCCCAGATATATAAAGCTAATTCACTATTCCAAAAATCACTTCATATAGTCCATCACAAAAGAAAGAAGCTATAGAGTACTCATTTGATCATATCAACAGATAAAGAAAAAGCATTAGACAAAATTTAACACCTATTTGAGATTTTATTCTCAGTAGATAAGAAATAGAAGGGAACTTCTTCAACTTGATTTAAAAAAATCATTTCAAAAAGCAACAGCTAGCATCATACTTAATGATGATAAACTTGTGGTTTTCTCACTAATGTCAAGGAAAAGCCAAGGATGCCCCTCATCATTGCTTTTCAATGTTATTAGCCATCCAGGCACTCAGAGACTACAGCAGCCATGATCCAAAGGGATCTGGCTACTGCTCAAGCCGCTGACAGAACTTGGCATCATCCATATGGTGTTGGTTTCATAACATGTAAAATGCAAGAGTTACGGATTCATGGAGACTTCCACCAAGATTTCAAAAAGGCATCAGATGACTGCTGCAGGAGATAGAGTAAGAGCTCTGTTTCTATTTATGGTCTGGCCATAGTCAAATTCTGTATACAGTATCTCCAAAAGTCACACAGTGAAAAACTGATGCTATTAATACAACCATCCACCTAATCTGTTGACTGCTGTTTTCAAAGTCCATGTCTTTTCTACTTCTGTATGTTGCCCTTCATTCAATGTCTTTCAAAAGGATAGTATGTAGATGAAAGAGGTTAGAAAAAGTAGAAAGCAGACACATGGAAAGAATAATTTTTACCTTCAAAGCACAGCAGCTTGCAAATAGGAGCCATTTTACAGAGCTAAAGCCTCTATAGGGGAAAAAAAAGAAAATGTGGGTAAAACAATCCCATTCTCATTCTAAACCACAAATGAGAGCCTTCAGTACCTTTAAGCAAATTCTATTCTATTCAAGTTTCATACCAATCACCTGAAGCATAAGAAGGTGTAGTTGATATTTGGCTTCCCAGTATCAGAACCAGCTTTTCTGTCAAGAGAACCTGTCCTTGTTTGAGTATTAATTGAAACTTTCCTACTTGTTTGCTGCTTAGACCAGACAAATGTAGGTAGGTAATAAGATCAAAGGAAGATCTAAATTTACCCTCTGTTGAAGATACAGAGGAACACTCAGCTGCAGCAATTAGATGCTCCTACTCAAGACTTCTGAGCAAGCAGTGCAAAGAACCAAGGATAATTTGGGGTCCATGGCAGAAAAAGACAAAGATGACAACCTCTAGCAACAAGATGTACTGTATGTATGGTGGTATCATGTGGGACTACTGGCAAGTCCAGTGGCAATGTGTCTTAGACTGGTATATTCCTCACTTAGGATTAGCTGTGATCTAGACATCTAGCTTCCTCTGTATCCTTATTATTTTCTAAACATGATTTCCTATCCTTGTCTGCAATTCTGTGAATCATTATCTGTCTTTCCAACAAACTCCTCTCCTGCTGAAGTTCACCAGAGTCAGATTCTGTGTTTTGCAACTAAGAACCATCACTGGCTATAATAGAAGCCAGACAGATGGAGAGCTGAGGGAAGTGAGAGGGAGTGGGCAGGAGGGTGTTCTAGGCTGTACCTAGCTCTCTCACACCACTGTGACTGGTCACAAACCTCCTCCACCATCCTCTTGGTAAAGTAAAAGCAGCCCTTCCTTCTTGCTTCAACACATTGTTTGTTTTGTGTTTCTTTATACTTGTCTTTCTCTTCCAGCCACTTTTTGTTGTTTTATTAAGAACAAAAAAAAATCTACCAAACAGATCCCATTCCAAAAGTTATTACTCTTCCAAAAAGTAACATGCAGAAAGAGAGTGAAGTCTATAGTTGATTTGTCTCACAAGAGCTACATTTTAAAAGATTAAAACATTAAACAATTATTAATTCTCTGAGGTCCACAAAACAACCAGAAATATGTTTGTTCACAACATAGATACAGATGTAGATAGAGATATATGCTCAAAATTTACTTGAAGCTTCTTAAAATAATTTAGTGCTGTGGGAGATGGCAATATTGATTATGCACAAAGCAGGCTGCAAGCAGTGTAGGCTATAAAGATGTAACCCCACAACTGGCTTGTTTTAAGAAGTGAGTCCAGCCAAAGCCTAGGTACCGAGGTGAGAGTAACTTCCACCCAAATTCTGTTCCCACAACTAAAACCTTCTTATTAGAAGGACAATGTTCTAATTACCACCATATATTTTGTCTATTCTGTTCCTAATTCAAGAATGCTTTGTCTTGTCCTTTATGAGTTTTATTTGTATTAATTTCCATAGAAACCATACAACTGCACATCCTTGCACATAGTACTGCCTTTGCACATAGCTCACCTTTACCCCAATTGATTACCAATAAAAATCAGTGGCTTGGGCTGATCAGTACCTTTGTTGGTTGCATGGGCATTGGTCATCCTGGTGCCCCACTTTCTGTCTCTCTCAGTTCTGTCTTTAGTGGGATTTTCCCCCCTCAGGCCTACATCATACACTGGGCAGGAGACTGAAGTGTACTTCAGAGGTTTCTGGTAACATTTCAGGGGTCCCCAGTAAGTACTATTATGGTTTATATCTGGATGTCCCCCCAAAGCTTCATGTGCTCATAGGTAGGGATTGGATCATGGGGGCCGATACTTATCAGTGGGTTAGTCCACTGATAAGTTTATAGCTAAATGTGATGTTGGGAAGTGAAGCCTGGTCAGAGGAGGTTGGTGGGTCACTGAGGGCATGGCCTGGAAGAGTATCTCTCCCTCCCTTTTCTCTGCTTCATGACAGCCATTCCATAAGCAAACCTTTTCTACCATCCCCCTCTGCCATGCCGCCCTGCCTTGGAGCCAGCCAACTACAGGCTGAAACCTCTACAAACTGTGAGCAAAAATAAGCCTTTCCTCCTTGGATTTACAGGTGTCAGGTGTTGTGTCCTAGTGACAAGGAAATAACCAAGACAAGTACATCCCCTAAAATTATTTCCCAAATCTAACATAGCAAAGAACATCATTATTATTTAATGCTTATCTAACATAGCAAAGAACATCATTATTATTTAATGTTTAACATATGGTATTGTTAGTATTTCTATTTTAAATGATCACTGTTATAGCAGAGGTCAGTCTTTGACACCACATGTGCAAGTGTAGACACACACCCATCCCTTGTTGGCTGTCAAAACTTTTCATACAGAAAATCCCCACCTTACAAACATTTGAGTTGCAAACTTTCACAGGTTTACTATGTAAGACTCAATGTCTTACAAACTAATCCAACTAGGGTCCCACCCATACACCAGTGGCTTGGGCACAGTCCCAAGCCAAAGGGCTGCCCAGAAAAGAGCTGCACAGGGGCACAAGCATCAACCAGAGGCCTGAATCATACCATTGGTAAGTGCCTCCAGATTCTGGCAAGCAGTGGTTCGAACCAGAGCAGACCAGCTCCAGGCAGGTCCAGCCAGGGCCCTTCCCTGACTCCCACCACTCAGACACACAGGCCCAAGCCAAGGGCCTGCCTGGAAAAGAGCTGCACAGGCACACAAGCAACAGCCAGAGGCTCACCCCGATACCATCTGTAAGTAGCGTGCTTCCCTAGCCAGAAGCCTGCTCAGATACCAGGGTCTGGGGTGCACAGCCCCCAGCCAAAGACCCTTCCAGACAACAGCTACATGGGGGGGGGGGGGGGCAGGCCCTAGCCAGAGGTATACCTAGATACCATCCCAAGTGTGCACAAGCCCCAGCCAGAAATCCACCAGGGATCCAGAAGGCAACAATTCTGAACCGGAATTGGTACACTGGCGAGCAGCAGAGAAAAGGCTGTGCACAGTGGCTTGCTGAGAATTGAAAACCACTGGGTGAGCAAAAATTCACCTCCAAAAAGACACAACAGGCTGCATTTGTTGAAATGAGAAGACATGTAAACAAGTCTCAAAACCAGACTTCCAGATCACCTAAGGCAACCCCAAAGGGAAACAAGGGAAATGAGAAGGAACAATCTGATACTCAGCCACTTGGACTCCCTGAACTGGCAACAAACTAACCCAATTTATGAACAATTCTTCCTGAATGGAACTCATTCGTAAGTCAAGGGCTTACTGTATGATCAATACAAGTAGTTTGTCAGGCATTTTATAAGATTTATTTTATGGCTTTGTTTTTTAATGAGATGTTTTTAAATGATTATAGCTTATGATATATGGTATATACTTACTTTTATGACAGATATGTTGTCATACTTCTATTTATGTTATACTTAATCTTTACTCAGAACCATGTCCTATTTTTTAACATCATCACTGCAAAAATTCATGGTCATGGTTTGTGATATACTAAGAACTCATTACAGATGGTCCCCAACTCACCATGGCTCAACGTACACATTTTTAATTCTATAGTGGTGTGAACACACTACACATTCAGCAGAAACTGTGCTTTGAATTTTGATCTGTTTCTAGATTAGCCATATGCAGTAGGATGCTCTCCCATGATGCTTTGCTGTGACAGTGAGACAGCTCCCAGTCAGCCACATAATCACAACTAACACTCTATCACTTTGCCATCCATTTTTTGGATATCATATTTTGTATTTCTGCATCCCATCATGTATAAAACATGCCCATCTGTGTCTCCTGCTTCTGGTGAGAAGAAGAGGACAGAAATTGCTTTTGAAATGAAACTCAAGATAATTCTCCAAGGCTAGGCATGGTGGCACACATCTATAGTCCCACACTCTGGGAGGCTGTGGCAGGAGGATCACAAGTTCAAGCCCAATTGGCAACACAGTGACTTAGCAAGACCCTGTCTCAAAATTAAAAATAAAAGGGTTATTGATGTACCTCAGTATTAAGGCCCTGGACTCAATCCCAAGTACCATAAAAAAGAAAAAAAATTAAAAATGGAATTACTCAACATGAAAGCAAAAGGGCAGTAATGGCCAAAATGTGAGTTAAAACTTTCATAATTGATGATCTCAACCCTCTCAAAGTGTAAGAAGTAATGCAGCAAAATCATCAGCATCAGGTAAATCCATTGTCATCATAAAGAAAAGATTTGGGGTGCTGGATAATATGGGTAAATTACTTTTGCATGGATGGACAATCAATATAGGAGCACATACTTCTTAGTCTACTGATGATCCTGGCTAGGCAAGAAGTCTCTTTGATGTACCAAAAGGGTGCGCCAGTGATCCTACATGTACACAAATGTTTATGTCAGGTTGTGGGTGGGTCCAGTGCTTTAAAAGGCACCATAATGTGAAGGTCATTGATGAGGCAGCAAGTGCTGATACTGAAGGTGCTGAGCTTTCAGGGAAGAGCTGCATCAGGATAACTGTGGTTGAGAAATAGTTGCCAGAACAGACATTTAATGTCCATACAACAAATTCATTCTGGAATCGAATGCTAAAGCATACATAAGTTCATTAGTAATCCCAAAAGACCATGAAAATCAAGGCATTCAAAAAAGCTGTATAATGTCGGTTTGGAATGGAAATGCTACAAAACCACAATTAAGGCCATTCCTAATACATTTAGAGACCCTCTAGAACATACAGGAATGTGACTAAGGATATGCTTCCCATTTATTGTCACCATAACAGAAGCCCTGGATGACATCAGCACTGTTTGAAAATAGGTTTTTGAACTGTTTTATTCCTCAGGCAAGAGGATATTATGAGCAAAATATTATCCCATTCAAGGGTCTCCTGATCAGACAAAGCTGTAAGGCATCCACAGCGCATCCATGACATGCATCCTGATGTACTTGTGGATTTGCTGTTGAAGAGTCACATTCATTCAGTGGACTGAGGCACAGTTGATACATTCAATGTATACTATTTATACTAAATGTTTGCAACAGGCTGTTGAAGCATCTGAATTTGACCACATGCTCCAAAGGTCATGGGAAGATTTTAACATTCTAAATGGTACCCAAATCACACATTCTAAGCATGTTTAAGGAAAGCTACGCTAAGCTATAATGTTCAGTAGGTTAGGTGTATTAAATGCACCTAACCAAATGATATTTTCAAGTTACAATGAGTTATCAGGACATAAGCCCACTGTAAATTGAGGGGCATATGTACCATCAATCCTGAATGTTTAAGTAGGTGACCAGCAGAGAGTGGGTTAGCACTTTCCATGTGAAGAAAATAACATAATTTATGTGGAGGCATAGAAAATCTATGTGTAGTTAGGGAAAGGTGGGAGATATTATAGGTAAATCAGCATATGTAGAAGAGTGAAACAGGAGAGCTTTGAGAAAAAGTGGTGTGATGGTTAATTTTATGTGTCAGTTTTGCTGTATCATGTTAGGCACAAGTACTCTTTTGTCATTGTCTTTACTTGGCCATTAAGTATAAGGGAATGTGTCTGAATGTGAAGTTATCAAGGGGTAAAGTAGGATGACTGATTTTGTGTCAACTTAGCCAGGCCATGGGGTTCAGTTGTTTTCTCCATCACTACTCTGAAGATCTGGTGTGGACATGAATAACATTTATGATCAGTTGGCTTTAAGTAAAGTAGGTGTACTCTCTATAATGTAGTAGGCCTTACTCAATCCCTTGAAGGTGCAAGAACCAAGTTTCCCTGAGAAGAAGAAATTCTGCCTCATAACTGTAACATCAAATTTTTCTTGAGTTCTTTAACAGCCTGCTTGTCTGCACTATGAATTTGAGAATGAAAACTCTTATCTGAATTTCCCAGACACCCACCCATTTCACAAATTTCAAACTTGCTATCCCCTACAATCACATGAGCCAATTCCTTAAAACAAATCAATTTACCAATAGATAGATAGATGATAGATAGATAGATAGATAGATAGATAGATAGATAGATAGATAGATAGGTAGATAGATAGATAGATAGAGATATCTCCTATTTATTCTGTTTCTTTGGAAAGTTCTGACTGACACTGACCACAAGTGGTTAGGGGTGGCTTGCTACTAGCTGAGGAAAGTTTACATCGGCTCACTGTCTCAGAGGTTTCCATTCATGATGGGTTGGCCCTGTTGCTTTTCTGCCTATGGTGAGGTGGTACATCATGGTGGGAAGGTGTAGCAGAGAAACCCAGTTCACTTCATGGCTAGCAATAAAGACGAAAAAGGAAGAAGTCAGGGTCCCACAGTCTCCCTGTAGGGCATACTCCCAATGACCTAAACCTCCCAGTAGGCCTCATTTCATAGGGTTTCACTAACTCACATAGTGCCAAGCTGAGGACTAAGCCTTCCATACATGGTCCTTTGGAAGATATTCAAGGTCCAAACTATAGTAGAGTGATAGTTAATCATCCTCCCCCTCCACACTCTGAGTAGGGAGTTTATTTAAAAAGAAGACATAGGAGTCAGGCAGGAGACAGCCTAAATATTGATAGAGTTGATAGGAGGACAGATTAGTACTGCAGCCATAATAGTACACTAATTTCCTCTCTGCTTCCTTAAATTAGTTTTACAAACCTCAGCACAAGGAGAGACAGCAGCAGCCTTTCCCTACAAAAGGGAGCATTCAGAATAGCAAGAAAGAGGCTACTGAGGTCAGGGATGTCCTACAAAGAAAATGCTCAGGGCCTTGCAGTAGTCATACTTACTGCTGTAGCTCAGATCTTAAATGTCCCCCAAAGGCTCATGTGCTTGGGCTTTTTCCCCAGGGAGATTAGGCAGGGGGACATTTAAGAAATTTGACTCAGTGGAGAAGGTCTGTAGGTCACTGAGGACGTGCCCCAGGGGAGAGTGTGGGACCTGAGCCCCTTCCTTGCCTTCTCTTTTGGAGCTATTTTTTACTTTTTCCTCTTTATTGTTATTTCCTACTAAATTACAATTTTGTTTAATTATATCTTGGTGCTTGCTAGTATTTACTCTTTAAAATAAATATGTATAATATATGTACACATTATTTCTTTATATTAAATAAAATATATATCCTCCCATAAAAAGAAATAGAACAGTGTTTTTAAAAATCAGCAGAGCTAAATATCACGGTCCTTTTGAATGACTCCTTCTGCTACTGCCACCTGCTGACATCATGCCTGAAATTCAAAGGCAAGAATCACACATGCTTTAGAGCTCCATCCTGTCCTGGGAAGACCCGACAGCAGCAAGCTCTAAAATGCATAGAAAACCCAGATTTTGAGATGTAGGTACATCTACAGGGGGGGTTCTGTGACACTGGATGTGATAAAAGATAGGCAAGGGATGATATAATTTATTCAGCATAAGCATCAGCCCTTGATGGTAGATAAGTGAACGCCTAAGAATAAAACTCATTTTTTAAGTTTTACAATAAAAGAAAAGAGATAGGAAGAAAATTTGGGGTAATTTTTAGGATAATGAAGCCATTATCATGTCTGTACACTGAAGAAAGAAAAAGGAGACTCAAGGTATAAGATAGAAAATGGATATTTGAGGGGATGGGAGATAGTGGGACCAAGAGCACATGAAAAGGCAGTGAGCCATATGCAGTCCTCATTCATTACTTTTAAATATTCGATGAAATAGAAAATTGATAGAAATATGCTTAAGCAAAGTGTGAAAAGATTCTTAACATATAAATATTGAATGCACTCCCATTAAAACCTAAGCCAGAAAATATATCCGTTATCATTTTCTATTGCTTTTATTTTTCGACACTTTTTTATATGAGAATTCTTTCCTGAACTATTAAACTATTTAAAACACCACTCTTTAAAGAGGCCACAAAAATTATAGCTTTCAGAAATTTTAGATATAACTCTTAAAAGGTAAGATATTTTAATTTTTCAGTCATCTTGTACAAAGTTTAGCATCAAGAAGATAACATCTATAGAAACTATTGGTTGATTCAGACTCCATTCCTGCTGGTGTTACATAGAGCATCCACAATGGTTCTATTGTACTCCGCAATCTGCTTGGTCACATTTTTAATGATTTGCTGGTAATCACTTTCCTGACTCTTGGTTGCTATGAGTTCCTTCATCACAAAATTATTTTCCTCATAGTGTTGCCCCTTTCTCTCTAAATTTGTAAGCTGAGAATGCATCTCATTTTCTTGTAATTGTGTCTCATATTCTCTGTTTAGCTTCGCTGTTATTTTCTTAAAGGCATTTTTACGGGTTGATAATACTGTTCTCTCCTGATGCAATTTCTTTCTCTTTTCTTCACCTGATAATTTTAAAGCTGGCAAATCATTATATGTCTCCAGATCCGCTGTCATTTGCTTAATTTTGCTTTTCAGAGAATGTTGTTCCTCTATCATCTTACGTTCCAGGAGCTCCATTTTCTGTAGATCTAACTGTAGACATTGACTATCCTACTACAATGCTCCAAAAGTGCAACAATCCTGGCTTCTAACTGTGCCTTCTGTTCCAGTTCCTGATTCTTGGTTTCCTAAAAAATGTCTATGAAAGTGTCCATATTTTCCTCCCTTTTTTTTAGTTCTTTGTATTTCTGATTCATTTCACAGTTAGGAGAGGTTTCAGTCCATAATCGCCTGGCTCTGAGGCTGGGATGGCAAACAAGCATTGCAGGGGTGAAAAACATGGCACACACGGGGCAGCAAAGATAACAAGAGCTCTACTGTTTTTAATATTGGAAAGAAGGAAAAAGAAAATGCATGAGGAGATAAAGAGTTACAGGCAAAGAATGAGAAAGAAAGTAAAGCCAGATATATATATTTCCAAATTAAAACAATATTAAAAACAGTATCAGTTGACTAACACAAACCTGTTACATTATATCTCATCATGATAGAAAATTTACATTCCTAGGCAAAAATCTGAAGAAAAATACAAAACCTATATGACTAAAAGCAAAACATGACTAAAGGACACAAATGCAGACTTAACAAATGAGAAGACATACCATGTTCTCACATTTTATGACTCAACACTAAAATATATCAATTCTTAATGTAATATGATCTCAACAGATATAATAGAGGATTTTTTTTTTCTTTCTGGAGGAAGGCAATCTGATTTCAAAGTATACAGGAATGAATAAGCAAGTATAACATGGGAAATCTTGGTGGAAAAAAGTAGATCTAACATGTAGAAGCCAACCCTAGCAGACACAAAAACATTATAAAGTTTCCACAATTAAAATAGGATTCTAGTGTCTGGATAGAATGATGGATCACTAGAACAGAAATAAAACTCGGACACAGTTTCAAAAACAAATGGAAATTTAACATGTAAAGAAGGTAGCATCTCAAATCAATAGGGAAGGGGAGGGGTTGTCATTTTTTAATGATAGGGATACAACTAGATAACCTTATAAAGAGTAAGAATTAGATCCAGTCTTATACTGTAGGCAGTATAAATTTCAAATGCTTTCAAATGTGAACATTAAAATATACATGTTCTGGAAAGAAAAATGAAACAGAGATGGTTATTTACAATCTGAGGGGAGTGAATACTTGGCAGAATATTATTTAAAACCCAAAAGTTATAAATAAAATATTAACAACTGTGACTACATTTTAAAAACTACTTTCATCTGAAAAAAGCCATAAGAAAAGTCAAAAGATAAATTTTAAAATGAGAAAAATCTAGTGAAATTTCTATCAGATGAAATGTGATTATCTTTAACATAAAGAGCTTCTAAATTTTGACAATAAAAAGGCCTACAATCCAAGATAAAAATGGAGAAAAGATATTATTTTAAAATGGAAATATTGGTGACTCTTAAACATATAAAAGATGCCCAACTTTTCTGGTACACAAAATCAAATTAAATTTACAAGAAAAATTTCAGGAAAGGGAAGGGTCGAGACTTCCTTTCCCGGGCCATGATGGAGTAACAGGATCCAGATTTGCCCTTTACTTTAAATCACTAGAGAAACAGCCCAAATAGATGAAAAAACTGTTTTCAGATTTTATCGAAAGGTGGCAGAAAATGAATTCCAGGGGAGAAAAAGAAAAGCAAATGTGACTTTCTGCCTAGAGGCAATTTCAAAAAGGGATGCAGAGATCAGGAAGCAAAAGAGTTACCCTCAGTGAAGTGAGAAGACAGACACTCATGTTCAGGAAGCCAAAGAAGTGAGGCTCTATGAGTCAGAGAGCTGGAGGAGGAGTGAGGCAAAGAATTCCGCAAATCAAGTATGGTCTACTTAAGGCTTCTGCTTGGCACCAAATCTAAATAAAGTTAAATTCATTAAGATCAGGTTAAACACAACAACAAATTGAGTTGACAGAATTGCTAATTACTCTACCTTTATCACTATACATTATTTACATGTATTGAAATACCACACTATACCTCATAAATATGTATAATTATTATGTGTCTTTTTTGGAGGGGGGGGGATCGAACTCAGGACCTTGCGCTTGCAAGGCAAACTCCAGAACCACTGAGCTAAATCCCCGGCCCTCAACTTTTTTAAATTTAGTAAGTTGAGTAAGTATTTTTGAATTTCCTTAGTTGAGAGAGAAACAACTTAAAAATTATACACAGAGACAGTTACCCAAAATGATTAAATTGGTTTGAGACAATTTCTCACTGTGTAAATATTTAATAATTTTGCCTATCAAAAATGAAGATTTCATTGCTACTTGCAGAAATACAAAAATAAAAACAAAATGTGGTTGATAAAATCAATTACCAAAGAGCAAGAAGCAGAACAACCCCTGGAGCTCACACAGCCTGGAATCGCCCAAGTCCCTGCGAGCCACAGTGAAGACATTCCAGCAAACGCCTGCGCTGCACGTGGGAGAAATCAGAACAATCACACCTTCGTGCTGGGACATATCAGCCCTTCTTAGTCACTTTCTGGTCACTGAGACACAATACCTAACACCCACAACTTAAAGGAGGAGATGTTTATCTTGACTCGCAGTTACAAGGAAAGAAAATATCAATGTACTTGAAGAGAAACAATAGAAACTATCTAAGCTGAAATAGAAACAGAAATAGCCTTGAAAAGAAAGTTTTGTGTGATTTTGTTTCTTTTTTGTCAGAATCTTTGGTTTATGTCTTGCACTCTGAGTACTACTTTAAAGATAGTGAAACATAGTGTACCATTGGTATTCTCTTATTACTTTGTTATGAAATTTTTATTTTATAAGATAAAAATTTTTTAAAAGAAATAATGGCTGAAACTTTTCCAAAGTAGATGAAAACCATATACCTACAGATCAAAGAAGCTCAGTGTATCTCCAAGTAGAATAAAACAAATAAAACCACATATAGCACATCATAATCCAATTTCTGAATATCAATCAGAGTGAGAAAATTTTTAAAGCAGCAGGGAGGGGGAGCACATTACATATAGAGGAACACAAATGAGAATAACTATAGATTTCAGCAGAAATGATACAAGCCAAAGACAGACATTTTTTCAAATCCGGACAAGGAAAATCATGTAGAATTCTATGTTCAGTGGCAATATCTTTCAAAACTGCCATTGAAACATACTTTTTGTTTGTTCATTTGCTTTTGGTCTTTTGGGGTTTTTGTTTTGTTGGGTTGGGTTGGGTTGGGTTGGGGTTTTTTGGGTTTTGGCTTTTGAGACAGGGTCTCACTATGTAGCCCAGGCTGGCCTCAAACTTGCAGCAATCCTCCTACCTCAGCCCTCAAGTGCTGGGATTACAGGTGTGTGTGTGCCACCACACCCAGCCTTGAAATAGACTTCTTCATACAAGTCAAAACTTGGACTTTATACAAGTCAAAACTTGTCAGCTAGCTGCACTATAAGAAATATGACAGAAAGTTCTCTAGGCAGAAAGAAAAAGATACCAGATGGAAACTTAAAGAGCTCTTGAAATTGTAGTAACCTTGGAGATATAATGTAAATGTAAACTTGGAGAGCACTTGAAATTTTAAGTGTATGGATAAATATAAACACTTTTTCTCAATGTTTTAATATCCTCACAAATAAAACAAGAAAAGATGACTCTGAGGTTAAGCTTCATTATCAAGGTAGCATCTGTGCAAAGATGGAAAAAGATGGTCAGAGTTGTGCTCAGTGGTAGCAGCTGCCTCAGTGTACTATTGTGTAAGCAGGACTTGAGACTTCCCTCCCAAGTGACACATCTCATGCACTTCCATAGCCTTATCATACCCCAATGCACTGTCCCTACAGAGAGAACATTTTGAAAATCCTGCGAGTTTAGAGGAGCAAAAGATCTTTCTAAGCATTTTAGGAAATAATAAGTCATATGTAAAAGGTAGCTGTGAACACCTGATTGTAGTCTCCTGACAACCAACCCAACCGTCTGTCAATTCCATTCACTGTGTGTGTAACTGGTTTCAGGGAAGAATCTGATAAAACAGATTCCTTCAAGGGTTAATAAAGCTGGCATGTACTTGTACTCACATTCCTTATTTTGTATGGGGAATTTATATTATGTTTGCATTAAAAATAATATATTTTAATGAGGACTGACTTTTTAGCCAAAGCAATTAATTTTTATTTGAGAAAATTCAAACCTTGGGTAGCACATGTGTTATATACATTTTTGGAAAGAGTTAAGGGCTGGAAGTTTTCCTTTTTGAGGAATAATGGAATCATCACAAAAGCCAAAGTCCTTGTTCATTCCAGCTAGGCCTATTTATGCGTATGAAGACATACATATTTAATAGTGATTGTAGCTCTTATTCACATAAGGCTTAGCCATGATGGTGCCTCATTTACAGCTTTTTACTTAGAATGTTGCTACATCTTTCAGTCTCATTAATAAATCCTAATCCTTGTCCTCAATCCCACTGCACAAAAGTTACAAATGAGAAAGCAATCCTCAAGACTCACAAGCAAATAAGACCTTAGGGATTCATTAAAAGTTCACTTTTCTCTCAAAACCTTGGAGGATTCCTGTCTGGAGGATGCAATGGCAAAGAAACTTCCTCTGAGTTGATATCACTATAGACACAGTTGGCATGGAGACTTCATTTGAAAATTACTAGACCACTCTTTTGCTATGTTTTCAAATATTTTATTTTTATTCTTACCAATCTAAAATTTACATAACATAAAATTCACCATTTTAAGCACTTTTAAGTTTACATGCACAGCTTTAGTACACTCACAATGCTATGCAACCACTGATACTATTTACTTCCAGAACATTCCATCACCCCTAGGAAGAAACTACACCTATGAGGTAATCACTTTCTACACCTTCCACCTCCAGCCCCTGGCAACAACTAGACTTCCTTCTTTCTTTTATGGATGGACCTGTTGTGGATGTTTCATTGAAAAAGATTTAAGCTATGTATGGCCTCTTGTGTCTGGCTTCTCTCATATAGCATAATGTTTTCAGGATTCATCCATGTTGGAGAAGGTATCAGTACTTCATTCCTTTTCAGGACTGAATATTCCATTGTATGATGCACCACATTTTATTTATCCATTCATCAGTTGACAGCCATTTGTACTGCTTCCTCTTTTAGAACATTAAAAATAATGCTACCTGAAGGTCAGTCAAAAGGGAGAACACAGGGCCTTTCCAGGTTTCCTCTGAGGAGTGTCCAGCCTTGGGCATTTATTGTCTCCTAGTTGCCCAGGAATACAGGGGAGCTTTCAAAAGTCCTTATTTTCCAAAGCACCTCATTCTCCAGTCTTTCCTTGCAAGCTTTTTGGTTAATCTATTATGTGTCCCTGCTGTTATTCCCTTGCTTCCGGCTGAAACTAATGCATTTGCCTTTAGGTAATGTACCTCACTACTCCTATCCCACATATGCCACAAAGCCACCTCCACCCTGTGAGAGTTCTAGCCCAGCCCCGGGACCTTCTTTCAGAGAGCAACCAGAGAGCTCAAACAAGCAACCTTCATTGCCTTCAATATCTGTAGATTGATGGCTGGATAAATTTTATATATACTATATAATACACGCACAGGAATAGTCATTAGCTTTTAAAAAGGAGATCTGCCATTTGCAACAACATGAAGATGAACCTGGAGAACATTATGCTAAGTAAAATAAGCCAGATGCAAAAAGAAAAAGATGCATATGACTTCTCTGATATGTAGACTCTACAGGGGAAAAGGTGAATACACACAGAATAGAACAGTGGAGACCAGTGGGTCAAAGGGTATAAAGTTACAACGATGTAAGGTGAATAAATCTAGAGGACTAATGTATAGCATGAGGAACACAGTTAACAATAATATATTATGTACTGGACATTTTACCGGAGAGATTTCAGTATTCCTACCAGGTAAAAAACAGTAAAATGATGAATTTTGTAATTGCTTACTATAGTAATCACTTCACTACGAATAGGTATATCATAAATCATGTTGTTGCTGGGCATGGTGGCACACAATTGTAATGCCAGCACGCTGGAGGCAGAGGCAGGAGGATCACTGTGAGTTCAAGGCCAGCCAGATCCACATAGTCAGTTCAAGTCCAGCGTGAACTACATAGTGTGACCTTATCTCAATAAAATTGTTGTTAATGGGCCCTAGGGCACAACAGATTAGGAATAACTTCTAATGTTCTATAGCACAACAGAATAACAACAATTAATTAAATATTAAATATTCTTTCTTTAATTAAATATTCTTAAATAATTAACAGGGGATTTTGAATGTTCCCAAAACAAAGAAATATATCTGAAGTGATAGATTCACCAACTACCCAATCTGATGTTACATATTGTATTTATGTATTAAAACGCTATGTCATACCTCATAAATATGTATAAGTACCATGTGTCAATTAAATGTATATTTTTTAAAGAAATTTTTGACAGAAGCATATGAAGGAACAGAAGTGATATGCTTGTGGCAGTCAATTAGATGAGGAAAATGTAAACATGACAAAATAAAGCTGTAACCTTGAGTAGGAAAAAAAATCACATTCACCTTAAATTTCTACAATTAAGAAACTTCAGTTTTTCTGAGACTAAGGTCTGTTATGCTCCCTCCATCCCGAGTACTTATGCCAGGAATGTGGGCTGCTGTCTTCGAGACTGCTGCCAACAAGCTCGAGCTCGGAGGAGAGACATCCAGATTAAGTTAAAATGCCACAGAGTGCTCTCTGAGATTCAGCTTGTCTTCCTTAATTATGTGTTCCCCTCATTGCTCTGAGGTTTTTATTAGTATCCAAAGTTCTAAGAAAGTTGATTCCAAAAGTTTTTGCCAATTTGTCTGTTGCTTTTGTGGGTAGGAGGACTTTTTGTTATATATACATACATACATATGTATATATTTTTTTATTTTATATATATATTTTATTAGTAGTAGTACATATTTGCCATATATTATGATCCCATTCATCATGGGGAATTTGTACCTGTACATAGTATATCTTCATTCTTTTTTTCCCATTCTCCTCCCCTTGCTTCAACTCTTCTTCCTCTTCCCATTTACAAAAGCTTTGTTTCCAATATTTTTCCTTCCATTCTTTTTTTAATCCCTTTTTCTTTCCTTCCCCTTCCCCTCCTTTATTCCCCTTCCCATTTGAACAAGTTGTTCCTTTATCCTAATATCTATCCTCTATTTTGCTCTTTAGTTATCTGTTGGGTTTCTCACACAAGAAAAACAATGAGATATTTAAAATGCATCTGTTTACCTCAAAAATGTTTCAAGTTTACCCTTCTTTATAGCAGAGTAGTACTCTATTGTATATAAATGTCACATTTTCTTTATCCATCATACCACACTGTTGTATGTATACCCACATTTATGGCAGCACAATTTATAATAGCTAAATCTTGGAAACAGCCCATATGCCATCAACAGATGAATGGTTGAAGGGCTTTTGAAGTCCCCTACTCTGCCATTTTTGCTGACATTGCTCCATAAACACCTCCATATCCTAGATGAACAATAGCTCGCATGGTCCCCCTAAGTTTTCAGACAATAACTTTGGAATCTGATTGATCTCAATACAAATCCTGGCTGTCCTCGTTCCTAGGTGAATTACGGTGGTAGATTTGCTTAACCCCTCTCTAAACTTCAAATCTCTTGTCTTCACATGAGGATAATAATACTGAAAGAGTTGAGGTTATAAATAAATGGCATAAATTGTACCATTTATGGCACCATGACTTAAGGTATAAAGTAATGTGAAATTCCCTGTCTTCACTATTACAACCTAAAGCTTAGAGATTCCTCTATGTCAGAAGGAACAGTTTGGGCAGGTATTGTTAATGGATTTGTATGAAGGGAAAGGTGAAATAAAATGAAACTATATATTTGGAAATGTAACACTAAAATATAATTAAAATTAGTATTGGGGGGAAAAGGCATGTGAATACATAGGAAAACATGCAGAAGGATAGACATTAAGTAGTTAAGAATGATAATCATTGGAGAGAGGAGGTATGGTGCATTTAATTTCTCACTTTTTCTCATGTACATTTTATAATTTTTACATGCAAATATTGCTTTTGTAATTTTGTGTTTATAAAATACAGCAATATATTATTACTGTGTTTTATTTTAGATCACATTATATCACTATGTTTAACTTGTTGAGTAACTGCCAAACTTTTCTACAGTGGCTGGACCGTTTATATTCCCATCACCAATGTATGAGAGTTCCATCCTTACACACTCTTGGCAGGAATAGTAATACCCATTATGGAACACAATCCAGAGGGTGCTTAAAGTAGTAAAAATAGAATTACCATATGATTCAGCAAACTGACTACAGAGTATACACCCAAAGAAAATGAAATCAGTATGATGAAGGGATATCTACACTCCCATATTTATTGCAGCATTATTCAAAATATCCAAGACATGGAATCAACCTAGGTGTTCATCAGTAGATGAATAGATAAAGAAAATGTGGCATATATACAATGGAATATTACTCAGATATAAAAAAATAACAAAATTCTGGCATTTGTGACAAGGATGAAGTTGGAGAATATTATGTTAAATAAAATAAGCCAGATCCAGAAAGACAAATACCACATGATTCCCACTCACATATGGAACTGAAACAGGTGATCTCATAAATGACAAAGTAGATCAGTGGTTACCCAGGATTGAGTGGTTAGGGTGGGGAAGGAATAGGACATGTTGGTCAAAGGATATATAATTACAGTGAATTGGAGGGAGGGAAGTATAGAGTAGGACATATATAGAGACAGAAAGTAAATAAGTGATTTTCCAGAGCCAAAGGGTGGGAGAAAGTGAATAAGTGTACAGTGGAGGACAGATTGGGAATGACTGCTAATTGTTTGAAGTTTCCTTCTTAAGTGATGAAAATGCTCTAAAATTAATTACGGTGATGGTTGCACAACCCTGTGAACATACTAAAAATCTTTGGATTGTACACTTTAAATGGATGACTTGTATTACATCTCAATAAATCTGTATTTTTTTAAAGCATAAGGGCTCCAATTTCTCCATATCCTCACCAAAATGTGTTATTGTCCATCTTTTTTATTATAGCCATGCTACAGGATATGAAGTTGTGTCTCACTGCAGATTTAATTCATAATTCCCTGACATCTAATGATATTGAGCATCCTTTCATATACTTATTTGTAATTTACATATTTTCCTTGGAGAAATATCTAATTTATCTATTTTTACTTTTGTTGTTTATGCTTTTGGTGTCAAATTTAAGAAGTAACTGCCAAAAATGTTCATGAAAACTTCTTCCAGCATTTTCTTCTAAGAATTTTAGAGTTTTAAAAGCAATTTCTTTTTAAAGATCAAACTTTAACCTACTTTTCATTTCAAATGTCTCAAGATTTCTCCACAATCCTCTTGGACTTCAACATATAATTACCATGAACTGGAAGCCTTTCTGTCTTGACCAAGATTGACTCTAAAAGTGGAAAATCAATAAATAGTGATTTGGGAATCAAAGCTTAAAAATATAAAAAGTTAAGCAACAAGAGTGCTTGAGATATTTCAGGAGGGAAATGTGACATGAAAAGAGGAAGTTAAGGACAGACAGATTTCTTGTGACCTTAATATAAAAGACACATAAATGGATCCCTAGCATTGCAAAATAAAATAAAATGAAATACAGAGGAAGGGGATCCTTTTCCCTAACAAAATCATTTTTCTTTTGATCTGTGAGCACGATTCTAGTTCTAGTTTCGCCTACTTTTAACTCTGACCTAACCTGACTTTTCTTGAGCTTTTCTGAGCACAGAAGGATTAATAATAGATCTCATCTCTTTTTCTTAGTTTCTTTATTTTATGAGGACAATTTATATTCTGAGTGTAATTTGCCCAATATTTTTAAGCTACAAAATTCTCATCTGATATAATCTGATCCTTCCTTAGTAGAACACTGAGCCCTCTTTGGAGTAACAGATGCTGGCTTTTCAGCAGTCCTAGGGGTTTGAGCCCAACTACCAACTTGTTGGATCCAGTTTCTTATGCAAAGAAAACCTGGTTATCAATACAGCTACACAAAGTAGTATATCGTAATTCTTTTATTTTCTTCCATTTTCTACACCTATACCAAAAATGCTTATATATTTTATACACATGTAACTGGAATAACACATATGTTTTTGTGAGTATGTACAATTCTGTTCTTTTCCCTCCTTTGATGACATTGTGCCCATATCATATACATGGCAAGTGGAGCAGTTTCTTCACGGTCTCCTAACTTTTACATCTGTGTGCATCAAAATTAAGTTAGCCAAGCACCATCAGTATTGACATTCATGGCCTGTCCAGGTACAGACTTCACTTCTTCTGTGTGTGAGTGTGTGTGCATGCATGCTGAGAATCAAATCCAGGTCAAAACCAGGGCCTTGTGCATGCTAGGCATGCACTCTACCCTACTGAGCTATACTCATAGACCGGTAGTTTCTTTTTTAATGTCTTTTTAGAACCATAACATCATGTTCTCACTCCATCTCCTTCCTCTGATGGCAAAGTAACCTCCCTAAAGTTGCAGGATGCCTGCTGTGTTGGGTCACACAACTTCAAGTATAGGGGGAAACCAAGGAAGATTTCTTAACGGTTAAGGACAACTTACATATCTATGGCAATTGAGCATTTGGAAAAATGTTTTCATGTACATTATCCTATTTTATGCTTACAACATACCTTAGGAGTTATTTTTATTCTTCATTTGATGCATAAAGACATGACTTGTCACTCAGTAAATATAATAACGATAACCACATTACACTTTACTACACTCTTACTGTACTGTGAGATATTGTTCACTTTACATTATCACATTTTGGTGAGTATTGTAGAATTGCCTGTTCAAGAAAGATTATTAGATTAAAAAATCAAAATATATCCACAAAACCAAGAAATAAAACATGGTGAAAATACTGCAGGCAATAAAAACTCCAGATATTGCCCATTTCCTTTAACCATCCCAATCTCTGGAACAATCCCTGGGTGTCTTAGCTCCCCACAAGCATTAGCAGCATTGAGATACATAAAACATGAGAAACAGTCAGTGTGTGATGCCCATACCCGACCTTATCACAGGCCTCCAAACTGGAGGAGAATAGTGCCAGAAAATGATAGGAATAGAGTTCATTCTCAGGGAAGAAGCCAGCCAGGATTCTAGCTCCGCCTCTTCTCAGCATCTATCAAGCACCACAGTGGAAAGCTGGTATTAATCACACTTTTGGTCTTAACTATCAGCTTCACACCCTCATGTGCACCTTATCAGAAATTCATCATTGGAGGATCTCTGCAGCTGTTCTATTATTACCCCTGAAATACTGATGAAATTTGGTGTTATGGCTAGGATTAAAATGTCCCCAAAAGTTCTTATGTGTATGGAAGGTGGTTGGCATGGGGGTGCTATACTCATCAGTGGATTCATTCATTGATGAGTACAGGAGCTGAATGTTGTGTTAGGAAGCAGGGCCTGGTGGGAGGTGGGTCACTGAGGGGTAGACCTGGAAGGGTGTGTTCCCCCCGATTGCTCCCTTCTCTCCCTTCTTCCTGGCTGCCATGATGTTTCTGTCTTTGGACCCCCACCAACTATGGACTGAATCTTCTAAAAAACACGAGCCAAAATAATCCTCTTAACTTGTGGTTGTTGGATATTTTTTCCAGTGACAAGAAAGTGACTAGAACATTTGTATTGGAGAAGAACATTACTTTTTGTTGAGGATAGCTGTCACAGTTATACTTCTTCCTTACATTTGTCATGGTCAAGTGTGGCACACTGCCAACAACTGCTGTCATCACATTTCATCAAGTCAGTTTCCTACTGGTAGTTATAGTATTTATAATGGGGTTGATTAGTTCAATAGTAAATACTGTGTATTATATTAAAACTATTCTATTATGAGTTATTGAGCAGCCATTACTTCTCTTGAGCACTAGCATGTATGATATTGATTTGACTTCTGTTATGTTTGGTTTTTTTGTTTGTATTTTGGTTGGTTGGTTGGTTGGCTGGTTGGTTGGTTTTTTGCAGTGCTTGGGGTAGAACCCAGGGCCTCATGCATACTAGGAAAGTGCCCTATCACTGAACTACATCCCCAGGCCTTTATTTTTGAGACAAGATCTCACTAAGTTTCCCAGACTGGTCTCATACTTGAGATCCTCCAGTCTCAGCCTTCCAAGTAGCTAGGATTACAGGTCTGTGACACCATGCCTCGCAAAAAATGTTCTTCTTGGCTTGATTCCATTTTGTAGTCACTAGACTAATAATCTTTCTTCCTCTACCTTCTCTCTAGTATCCTCATCAGCTTCACAAAGGACAACTCCAAAAACTTCAGAAGCAACTCTGGGATTTTTCTATGGATCAGATGTATTCGTGCTTCTGCCTTGTTCTCTTTTGCTCACCAGAAAAAGTCAGGTATGGTGTAGTGAGAACAATTAATCAGCCTTAACAGGAGGGCATGCAACAAGAAGTTAGTCCTCCTACCACACTAAGGCCTTCTGCCAAGGATCATGTAAGATAAACTTCTGGGATGTGACTTTCCCAGCCCCAGTCAGGCCCTCAGATGAACACAGCCTATTCTGGGATGTTACATCGTGAACAACTAGGAGCCAGAGAAACCCAGCTAAGCTGCCACCAAACTCCTCACCTACAGAAACTGAAAAATAGTAAATGTTCACTGTTTAAAACTGTTAAGTTTTAAAGTAATTTATTACAAAGAAATAGTTGATGCACATATGAAGATATATTCAAACTTATTAGTTATCAAGAGAAACACAAATTAAAATAATGAAATTATTATAATTAATGAAATTAAAATACTACTGTAGACCAGTAGCCCTATAAAATGTAGAAATTCTAGTCCTGGATATGAACTCCAACTGAATTCTCTTGTGAGACCATAAAGGGAAATGTATACTGTTTATGGTACACAGAGTAGAAGCAAAATGAGTGTCCAGCAACAGATAAGTGAGCAAGTCAACAAAATATGTTACATAACAATGTAACCACCAGAGCAAAATAAAACTTTAACAGAATTTTTTCTTTGGAGACAAGCCACTTCTACAGACTTCCTCGGGCTGAGGGTATAATGCCCATCCCTCTGTCTCCTCAGCCCAGGTGAATGGTTATAAGGAAGGGAAGAAGCAGAAGATGGCCAGGAAGGATGAAGCAAGCTTGGGGCTGTCTATTATTTTATTGTATTCCTTTACCGCTTTATTCCTTACTACAAAAGGTCTTTGTAGAGCTGGACACAGTGAGATGGTGATTTGTGTCAAAATGAGGTTCTCCATCTCCTCAAACTAGATTCAAGAAAGCCTTTTTTTGCACCAACATAGCCTCCTGTGGTCTGTTTGAGAGTGGTGAGCAAATCGATCTGAGCAACATGGACTGACTTTAGAAGGAGACAATGCCAAGGTTTTTTTTAAGTATGAAAAAGGATAAAATATAAAATAGAACATCACTGAGGTATGCTAAAATTATAATTCAGACTTTTGAGTAAAGTGCAATATATTGTGGGAGATGAAAGCTCCCAAGGCAACAAATAGAAAAGGCTATATTAATTATAAAACTGTTTTGTGGACACCAGAAAGCTGCAAAAGAAAGAAGGACAAGATGAAGTGAAGTCCTGGAGAGGACAGAACCATTATATAAAAGATAACCATCTCCAGAAATTTTTACCCTAGAATAATCTTCTGCTCTGGGCACCAACTTGCCATTGGCCTTGGTCCAAGCAGACAGCTTCTGGTTGGGAAATAAATGAGCTATCGAAGTTTTCCATGATTGATACAGGGGTTGATACAAGGAACTTCTAACACACAGCTATTTTCCCCCACAGGACACTTCCTGAGTGCTGAAGTTAGGTGGACTTAGGTTTGTTAGAGAACAAAACCCTCTAACACACAAAGTGAAATCTCTTACATTCTGTGGTGCTTAGGAAACAAAGACACTCCAGAAAGAGGGGCCAGTATTAACCTCACTGATACAAACTCACAGAGTCTATCTCCCCATCAAAACATTTGCCATATTTTGAAGCTACCTGAAGTAGGACACTAAAGAGTTAAACAGACATCCTCTGAGGAGAATACAGAACCTCTCACAGTCTTTCACAGGTTATGAAACAAAGACCCAATAGGTTTTCAATAAAAACCTGGAAAGATCAGGCTTCAGAATGAGAAAAGCTAAATGTTGAGCAAATCTTAATAAACTCCAAAACAGGCCTAACAGGGCTTAATTCTGACTGGATTGTGATCAGCACCTCACCCAATATGCCTAAAAATAAAAATAAGAACCACTGTTGCTGAAAGGTAGCCTTACTTTGAGCATCTGCAGTTCTCAATGGGTTTTTATACACACTGTTCAGCATATAATGCAAAATTACTAGAAATGCAAAGAGCAAGGCCATATGACTATGTCAGCCAGTTTTTAGTTACTAGAACAAAAATTTAGAATAATCAACTTATCAAGAAAAAAGGTTCATTTGGCTCATAGTTTTGAAGGTCTCAGTCCATGCTTAATTGGCCCCATTGCTTTGTGCCAGTGGTGCAGCAGTGCATCATGGGAGAAACTTGTGACAAAGCAAAACTTCTTACCTCATCAAACCTGAAAGCAAAATGGGGATAGAGGTAAGGGCGGGAGTCCCATTATCCCCTTCAAGGGTACACCTCCAATCACCTAAGATCTCCTACTAGGCTCCATCTTTTTTGTTATTTATGTTTTTTATGGTACTTACTGGGGATTGAACCCAGGCTATATCACCGATATTGGTGATAGCTATATTGCTGGCCCTTTATAATTCTTATTTTGAGACAGGATTTCACTAAGTTGCCCAGGATGGCCTTGAACTTGCAATTCTCCTGCCTTTGCCTCCAGAGTAGCTAGGATTACAGCTAGACTCCTCCTCTTAAAGTTTCTACCACCTCCTAATAGCTCTAGGCTGGGGACCAAGACTTTTAACACACTGAGCTTTGGGAGATAGTCCAGATACAAGCTATAGCAATGACCAATAATGAAGACAAAGAATAGACTGCAAAAGAGGTTCATAAATTTCCCAGATTATGGAGTTAGTGATAGAAATTTTAACAGAACTTTGATTAATACAATTAAGGAGGTAAAAGATGGACTTGTTGCCTTTGCTGCCTCATGTGTGCCATGTTGTTTCTCCTCTGCGATGCCTGCCTTGGAGCCAGCCAGTTATGGATTGAAACCTCTGGGAACTATAAGCCAAATAAACCCCTTCCCCTTCAACTTTGGGTGTCAGGTATTTTGTCTCAGCAAAGAGAGAAAAGTAACCCAGTAATTTGGTACCAGAAGTGAGGTCATTGCTATGACATTACTTGGTCATGTGGCTCAAAAGCCTTTGGAACTGGCTTGTGGGAAGGGGAAGAGTTGGGAAAGAGTCAGAGATGTTGGCTATAGAAGCAGTGCTGGAATGCCTTAAGCTGTTTTGTATAGGCAATTCTAGTCAGAGCTCAGAAGACCAGGAAGATGGTGAAGACCAGACTGGAGAAGTTTCTGTGGGAGGAAGGATTGCATTGGCTGCTGTACTCCAGCTGATGTGTGTTATGGCTTGACAGAAAGTTTGTCTGCATTTTGCTTATGTTCAGAGACTTTGCCAAAAGATTCAGAGCTGCCAGCTGAAGAAGTAGAGCTGCAATGCCTTAGGCTGTTCTGTCTGGGAGATTCTGGTCAGAGCTCAGAAGACCAGAACGCTTGTAATGACCAGGCTAGGGAATTTTCTGCTAGGAAGCATTGTATTGTCTGTTGGACTCTAGATGATGTGTGCTATAGCTTGGCAGAAAGTTTGTCTGCATTTTGTTCAAGTCCAGAGACTTTACCTGAGACTGAGATTAGGGGCAGTGGACTAACTAATCTTGCAGAAATGATTTCAAGGTCAAATATTGAGGTGGTGGCATGGCTACTGTTGGGAGCTTTTAGCTAGATCTATGTTGAGAATCCAGAGCAAAGACCCCAGCAGAATGATTTAAAATGTTTTTAGTTTGGCCAGAAAGGAAGCTCCAGTAAAGCTATGGACTGCAAAGATAGAGCAGAGATCTTGATTGCTAACAAGGAATAGGAGAAAAGAAAAAAATGGTCTGAGAGCATCACAGGAAGCAGCAGACTCCACCCCTTGAAGTCTCAGAGTTGTAAACGTGAAAAATTTTGCTTTGAGAAGAAAGCCCCCGAGCACCATGTTCTGGAATGGCAATGACCTAAAGAAGTTGTTCCAAAATGGTGGCCTAGGGAATTTGTTCCTTGGGATTGAGTTCAGAGTGCTTAATGATCCAGGTTCTCTACCCCTACAGCCAAGAGAGAGGGAAACCTGGCTACTGCTCCAGCTGGCAGAAGACCTTGGCATCATCTCTGTGGCACTGGTTTTAGGTGCATGCAGAATGGAAGAGTTGTGGGGTCAGGAAAGCTTCCACCCAGATTTCAGAAGAAGCCTGGGAGGCCAGGCAGGATGCCCCTGAGAGGGCACTGTGTGAAGCTGTGAGTGTGAAGCCAAGGTGCAGTGGAGAACTCAGAAGTTTGGAGATCCCAGGAGCATCCATTTTCTGAGGAAAACTGCAAAGAGGGAGCAGAGCTGGCCCCAGAGAAAAGCCATGGGAGCCACACCAGCAGAAATGCCACAGGGATTTAGAGTCATCAAAGCCCTTTGGAGTTCACAACTTGCCACAGATTGCCTCAAATGCGGGAAGTGGAATTGCAGAATGTAATGTTTGGCCTGCTGGATTTTGGACTTACTTTGGTCCCATCCCTTTGTATCCTATCCTCCTGTTTGTACTTTTGGGAATGGTGATGTCTGTCTTATGCCATTGAATGTTGGAAATGTTTGACTTTATTTTCATTTGTACAGGGCTTGCAGATAAGAGTTTGTTTTAAATCTCAGAGGAGACTTTAGACTTGTACTTTTCAGCAATGCTGAGACTATTAGGACTTTGGCAACTCTTAAGGTGGACTAAATGCTTTTTTGCATAAAGGGATATGTATGAGTCTTTGTGGGTACAGGGGCAGAATGTTTCTGTCTAGATGTCCCCCCAAAGCCTCATTCAGATGAGGTGGGACTTTCTTTTTCAGAGGTAGTTGAATCTGGAATGTGTGGTGCTGGGGTTTTAAGGGAGTGTGATTACTGAACCACTAGGTGTGAGTAATTAGTTTGGCACAGCCCTAATCCTGGTAATCTGAATAAGATAAAAGGGCAGAAAGATGCTGTTCAACTCTCTTGTTGCCTTTGCCGCCTTGTGTGTGCCATGTTGTTTCTCCTCTGCAATGCCTGTTCATCATTCCTGCCTTGGAGCCAGCCAGTTATGGACTAAAACCTCTAGGAACTGTAAGCCAAATAAATCCCTTCCCCTCAAAAAAAATGGGTTAATGAGATGAAAGCATGGAGATTTTCACCAGAAAACCAATATGTCCAAAAAAAGAATTGGATGTAATTTTCTGGAGTGATGATAATATTCTAACCTCCGTGGAAAACAAACTACACAAGTGTATGCATTTGTCAGACTCCATGTGTAAACATTTAAACTTTGTGAAGTTTACTTTACATAAATTTTATCTCTAAAGGAAAAAAATTAAATACATATGGAAATACAGTATAGTTAGTGATGTCCATGCTAAAGTATTTAGGGAGAAGAATATCAATGTCTGTGATTTACTTTGAAATGCATCTTTTTAAAAGATTGGTGGGTGGTGGAAAGGATAGATAGATTGATTTATGGATTAAAAAGCAAGCTTAGTAAAATGCTAATGATGGAATTAAGGATTGTAGGTATTCTCTGTAAGTAAAATTCAACTGTGCTGTATATTTTAAGTTATATAATAAAATATTGATATATAAAGATATTATAAATAATATGACAATAAATTTGACATTTGGATTCAATAGTGGGCAATTTCCTCAAAAAATTCACTTATCTAATACAGTAAATTAAAATAGTACATTAGATTACTTGATGTGCCTTCCAAATGTAGAGCCTAATCCACCTCCCTTTGGAAATGGGCTGGACTTAATGACTTTCTAGTGAATTACAAAAATCAGAAATAGCAGTTCCAACTTCAAAGATTAGCTCATAAAAGGCACTGTGGCTTCCTCTTGCTAGCTCCCCTAAATCATCTGTTCTGGGAAAACCAGGTGTTGTGTTACCCTGTAAGAGACCCATTTGTAAAGAAATGTGGCCCACTCCACCCTCTCAACAAGGAAATGAGGCCCCCACCCAACACCCACTGAGTGAATCTGGAAGTGGATACTATAGCCCATCCAAGCCTCTGGATGTCTGCAGCCTCAATGGACATCTTGACTTTAAACTCAGGAGAGACGCAGAGCCAGAACAACCCAGCTAAGCTTTTTTCCTAAATTTCCAATCTACAGAATCTTTGGGATGATTAATGGCTTTTGCTATTGTGTTAAGCCCTAACTTGTTATGCAATTTTTTGTGTAATGGATTTCTAATACATATAACAGCATGGATGAATCTCAAAAATATTTTTAAGGGCTGGGGATTTAGCTCAGTGGTTCTGCCGCCTGCCTCGCAAGCTCAAGGTCCTGAGTTCAATCCCTGGTACCAAAAAAAGAAAAAGAAATTTTTAACAGAGAATCCAGACACAGAAAAGTGCATATAACTCCATGTGTACAAAGTACAAAAACAGGCAACAAAATTAATGATTCTCATAAATATAATGTATGGCAAAAGAAGCCAGACACACATACACAAAAAAAAAGATGATAGATAGATGGATAGATAGATAGATAGATAGATAGATAGATAATTATTTCTTTTTTTTTTTTGGTACCGGGGATCGAACTCAGGACCTCGTGCTTGCAAGGCAGGCAGCAGCACCACTGAGCTAAATCCCCAGCTATTATTCCATTTTTATAATGTATTAAAATACAAAACCAGGGGCCAGGGATTTAGCTCAGTGGTTCCACCACCTGCCTCGCAAGCGCAAGGTCCCGAGTTTGATCCCTGGTACCAAAAGAAAAAAAAATACAAAACCAATCTATGCTATTTAAAGTTAGGATAATGATCACCTTTTGGGAAATAAAACTTATTCGAAAGAAGCACAGAGGCAGTTTCTGAGGTGCTAATAATGTTCTGCTTCTTGACAAGGTGAAAATCTATTGAACTGCATGCTTGAATGCATTTTAATGTATGTATATTATGCTTTAAAAATATATAAATATTTTTAAGAAGCAAAAGAATATATATGTATTCAAACCAAAAATAACCATTTGGGGAAAACACACATAATTAAAAGATACCAAAATGAGAATATGGAGAAGGTGATGGAAAATAGAAACAATCTCTTCTGATGTCCCCATGCCTGGATCACTCCAGTTAGCACACGTGAGGCAGATGTGGTTCAGAATTATCCACTGTCCTGTAGGAAGAGAAGAAGCAGACCCAAGTCACACACTTGTGGGCAGGTTAAAAACAGTTCCAATAAAGACCCACATTCCATGTGTCTAAAACATGAAATGTTATAAACCAAGGTAACAAACTGTTGAATAAAATGTGTTCTATCTGCCTGCCTTCACACACACACAGACACACACAGACACACACACACACACACACACACACACAAACACCTGTCATGAAGGTCAGGGATGCCAGGTTCAAATTTAGAATCTTTATATTCATCAGGCCCCCAACCCAATAGCCTTTTCTTCCCAACCCAGCTAAGTCATACACAGCAAAAACAAACTCACAATTGCACAGATGGATACCCAGGACTTCTAAATTCCATCCAAACCCCCAAATCCCAGTACCCTAGAGCCCAGGTGCACCCCAGCAGCACAAACATGAGGAAAAGGCCTACATAGGTCCCAGAAGCAGGCCAAAGCCATTTGGGTGGAAATTAGTCTACTGTACTGAAGAGTGTCTTAGGTGATGCATAGGTTCTGTACAGGTATAAAATGGGAACATCCCTTAGGCCTGCGGACTCCTTACCTCATGGGAAGGATACAGCCAAAGGGCACTCGCATGTAGGCCAATTAAGGGTAGCTAATAACAAATTTAAAGGTAATACTAGTGACAAGAATACACTATTTTCTCATCCAATCTACCAATTTGAAGAGCAGACACTCACTATGTTATACTTTCCATCACTGTGACAAAATACCAGACATGGTCAGCTTAATAAGAGAAAATGTTTATTTTGACCCATGGCTTTAGAGGTTTCAATCCATGATCAATTGACCCTACTGCTTTGGGCCTGTAGCACAGTACATCATGGTAATATCACATGAAGAAGCTGTTCACTTCATGGCCACCAGGACAAAGAGAAAGACAATGGAGACTAAAGCAGGAGGGTCACAACTTCAAGCTCAGCCTGGGCAACTTAGCAAGGCCCTGACTCAAAATAAAAAAGGGCTAGAGATATAGCTCAGTGAAAAGGCCCTAGGTTCAAGTCCCAGTACTGAAAAAAAAAAAAGAGAGAGGAGAAGATGAAGAGTTTGGGGCCCCAATATCCCCTTCAAGGGCTTGCTCCCAAGTGAACTAACTTCCTTCACTAGATTCTACCACCTCCCAGTCACAGCACAAGCTGGGGACCAAGCCTTCAACACATGAACTTTTAGAGGACACTTATCTAAAACACAGTACTTGCTCTGCACTTTACAGCTTACAGAACACTTTCACATACAACACTCTTAATCCCCACAGTCCCTAAGATCCTAACATACCACCATTTGAGGGATGAGAAAACTGAGACAAAGTGACGTGCCTGAAAGCATACAATTAAAAAGTAAGCACATTCTCCAGCTTTTTAAAGAATTGATGGGGCTAAAACAAAGGAAAATCATAAATTTGTTGAAATTTGGGGGAAGAAGACCAGAATCAGGACAGAAAATTTAACACCAAGTACAGAGCAGTTTCTGGGAAAGAGACTGAACAAAAACTACTCTGTAGAGTAAGCAATCCGAGCTGAGTCCAGGGGGCTCCATTCCCACCCAAAACCACAAAATGAAGGGCTTCAACACATTTAAGCAATCCCCACCCAAATTCCACATCAACTACATGGGGAGCCTGACCCCATAGCCCTCCTTCACTGCACCACCCTGCTGAAAATACTTTATTAATGAGAGGGCAGGATAAAGCCATGGACTTCATCTGCTCAGAGACAATCCAGAGAGCAGCCTGGCACTAGCCACACATGAAATCCGACCCTCCTCCAGTAAGGACCCACTAATTACCGGGGTGCCTGGCTCAGGGTCTGGGCAGTTATTTAGAGAACCACTGCCTGCTCCTAGCACAGATGTCCATGAGGCTGGGGCTGCAGCACTGTCTGCCTGAAGCTCTCATCTCCTCACTCCACTGGCCCAGGACACTTCCTGCCACCTCTGTAGCCCCAAGCTCAGCAGCATCATGTCTCTCGCACACACAGCTGCAGAGTACATGCTCTCAGATGCCTTGCTGCCCGACCGCAGGGGCTCCCACCTCAAAGGCCTGCGCCTGGAGCTGCCCCTGGACCAGATGGTCAAGTTTGTGGCTGTAGGCTTTCCCTTGTTGCTGATGTCGCTGGCATTCGCTCAGGAGTTCTCCTCCGGTAAGTTGCTTCCAAGACTGCACTTTATTCACTGTTTGCATGGACTCAGAGATGAGACAGCTCCCCACACTGACAGGTTTCACAAGGTTTCCAAGGCTGGGCTGGATGACTGGAGGGGCAGCCCATGCATGAGTGTAGGCATCAGCAAAGCAGAGACACTGAAATGGTTTTTAAATTTGGTCTGAAATTTTACAATAAAAAATAATTAGCTATAATGTCAGTTTCATATAGTTTGTATCAGTTTTCAATAATGACCCTTTTATTCCAGTTTTCCTGTAGATTAGAGAAGGTGGGGTCCCAGCATCTTTTCTGGTCCTGAGTCATCTTTGTCTTAGTCACACTGTGAATAAGCCTCTCATTTTCTCTGAGCCCTCTCCCCACCTCCCCCCGCCAAGGTTACTAATTTAAGAACATATGTGAAATGCCTGACATAGCCTTACTTGGAGAAGTTGGATAAACCCACTGCCTCCTCTCCACAAACTTCTGCCACACATATTAACATACACAGATATGGAGTATTTTAGGTGCTGGATTAACTTAGCAAATCCACTACCTCTATTAAAGAGAATGTGAACTTCTGAAGAACAGGAACCTCTGGCTTTCACTTTTTTTTTTCTTAGTTTCTATTTTTTTATTAGTACACATTTATAATACATAATGATTGCAGTCCTTGTGGTGTGTGTACATAACACATCTCAATCCTTTTTTCATCCTCTTCCTCTCCCCTCCCCTCCTTCCATCTCCTGGTCCCCTCCCCTTTTAGCTTAGTACATTTTCTAGTGAGATATGCCAACTTTCTACTGCTTCTACAGTCATCTGCAAGATGGGGAAAGGTATTAGTTCCCGGCTCTGACTCTTTTTGGAGAATGATGGGAAAACAGGAAAGCCAGAGACCTTCCTCCAAGCCTGCTTTCCTTCCAGCACAACTTACCTGCCCTTTTGCTTGAGCTGGGCTCAGAAGTCCAGGCAATTAATTCTCTATGTTTTAGAATCTAAAAGACACCAGAGGTCTCGGGAAGGAGATGTCACCAGCAAACCACAAACCCTCTGGTGCCAAACTGCAGGAGTGTAGGGCCCACCACTGGCTACCTGCCAGGGTGTCCAGGGGATGCTCTGAGGAACAAGAACTGCCATACCTAAAAGGCTGTCAGCTCGTTGGTAGGCATGAGCCAAATGATGGGGTTCTCTCCAGTCACTCCCTATCTTCCTGTGATAGAACAGTGCCAAACTCAGAAAACTGGGCTTGGGAAGAAGGCATGGGAAGAAGATAATGCTTGCCAGACACAAAAATTGACAAAGAATTGTGGAGGCAGCCCCTGAAAACTCTTCAGTGATGGTCCCTTGGGTTCCCTTTCTTCCGTCCCACCTCAGAGCTGTCTCAAAGCTGCACTCCTGTTCCAGGGTCTCCAATGAGCTGCTTCTCTCCCAGTAACTTCAGTGTGAGGCAAGCTGCCTATGTGGACAGTTCCTGTTGGGACTCGCTGGTTCACCATGAACAGGATGAGGCTGGCCAGTACAAGACAAAATCTCTCTGGCCCCACAAGGTAAAGCAACACCAACTCTCTATCAGGCCGGCTGAGTGGAAGGAGACAGACCTGAATCATACTCCCTCTCTCACTGAATCATTTTCCCTACTCCACTTACTTTCATTGCTCCACTTACTTTCACGTTTCAAGCATTCTTCAAATGCCTGCTGACTCTTGGCTGACAGTTTTTACCTGACTGGAAGCTCTGCCTGTGGAGAGGCTAGATGACAGGCAGCCTTAGTTGAAGGTGATCCTTTTGATCAACTTCAATGAGACGAGCACCAGTACGATAGTCTTTTCTCTGGGCTGGCCAATTTTCTCTAACAATCACTCAATCCTTCATTTGTGGGGAGAGGTAGGGTGCAGCCGGTATTAAGCCTGGCTGCCACCCTCTGGGAACTTGGTCACAGGACTCACCAGTGTTCTTCCAGCTGATGCCGCATCCTTAGTACAGTTCTTCTGCCCTCAATGGACTCAAGTGCAGAGTTTAATCTGGTTTCATCCCTCTAGAGTAAACCTCAAGCCTCTGGCAAGGGAAGGAAAGATTGGTTGCTGGAATGTATTACCTTACAGAAAATATCTGCAAGGCTGTTTCTCACATATATTTTTCAATTTTCCTATTTTCAGCCCCAACTATCCTTTCATTTTTTAAGGTTTTCACCCAATCTAGAGGCTTTCTGGTCCTGAGTTGCAGAGCTTGGTTTCTCCTGTCCCAACTCCCGACCCGGTCTGCACACTGATGTCTTCTATCACACAGCTCAATTCCGGTTTTCAACATTTTGCTGCTCTTGTCTCCTCTCCTATTTTCACTGTCTTTGGACGAGTATGCCTTTTTACCCCTTATTGTCATCTTAGTGGTGTTTTATGAGGAAATGGTGATAATATGTATTTTCAGTTCATGGTGTTCAGTGAGAAGTCACTCACAGCATTTTCTAGGGATGATCTTTTTTTTTTTTTTTGGTACCGGGGATCAAACTGAGGACCTTGCCCTTTCGAGGCAGGAGCCAGAACCACTGAGCTAAATCCCCGGCCCTGGGATGACCTTTTATAAGGCCTCAAAATGTTAGTTCTAGGACTTGGACAAAATCAGAGACTTGATGGAGAAAGCCCAGGAAGTCTCTGTCACTGATAGTTCAAGCAGGGACTAAACAGTGACAAATTCCAGACATTACAGAGTGGATTCACATGTCAGGACAGTCAAAATGCCTGATCATCAAGATCACCAGGAAGCTTCTAAACACAAACTACTTCAAACCTAAAAATCCACTCTGTAGGGGTGAAAGGCTTATCTTCAAGGAATGCTATTTCTTGGACAGAAGTAAAAAGGTTCTAGTTTCTCTTGAAGCATAGTGTACTTATCCTAACTTTCTTTGTTCAAGGAATACACACACACACAGACACACACACACACACACACATCCTATGAAGAGGCAGATGTGCACACAGGAAGAACACCCAGGATGCTGCACCTGCAAGCCAAAGAGAAGGCCTTGAAGATCTGTCTCTCGTAACCTTAGGAGAACCAACACTGAACTGTAAGATGATACATTTCGTGTGTGTGTGTGTGTGTGTGTGTGTGTGTGTGTGTGTTAAGGACATCAGTTACACTGCATTAGGAGCCCACCCTATCCCAATATTACATCATTTTAAATTAACTAATTATATTTACAATAACACTATTCCACTATTTCCTTTTTTTTTTTTTTTGGTACCAAGGATTGAACTTTGGTTCTTGAGCTTGCGAGACAGATGGCAGAACCACTGGGCTAAATCCCCAGCCCCCTATTCCACTATTTCATTCTGAGATACTAAGGATTAAAGCTTCCACATATTTGGAGTGGGAGCAGAAACCACAAACACAATTCAACCCATCTCAGTCCCTTCCCTCAAGATGCTAATAATGTAGCTGAAGAGACAAGGCTTATGCATTCCTAAAAGTCAGTTTGCATATCTACATACCTGAAAGAACCCCCAAAGAATTTCAAAATAGGATCATCATTCAACATCAGCAAGAATTGAACAATGAGAAAAGACCAGTGTACATCTGAGAAACCAATGCAGGAGAACACAATGTTGATTATGCCCAAAGCAGGCTATAAAGAGTAAGCAGGGCAGAATGTAAACAGTTAACCCCACAATTGGCTTGTTTATAGAAGTGAGTCTAGCTGAAGCCTACCTGCAGAGGTCAAAGTAACTCCCACCCAAATTCCATTCCCACAGTTCAAACTTTCTTAACTAGAAGACACGGTTCTAATTACAATCATATATTTTGTCTCTTCTGTTCCTAATTCAAGAATGCTTTGTCTTGTCCTTTATGAGCTTCTATTAGTTTCCATAGAAACTGCATGATTGCCATGTCCTCACACATAGTCCCACCCGCACACATAGCTTGCCTTAATCTCAATTGATTACTAAGAAAAATCAGTGGCTTGGACTGAGCAAAACCTTTGCTAATTAAGCAGCATTGGCCGTCCTGGCTCCCTGCTTTCTTTCTCTCTTAGTTCTGTCTTTTAGGGTTTTTTTGTTTTTCTTGTTGTTGTTGGGTGTTTTTTTTTGGTTTTGTTTTTGTTTGTACCAAGGATCAAACTTGCCACCTTATGCTCTTTTAGTTTTTTTTCTTCCTCAGGCTTGCATTGTACTCTGAGCAGGAGACTGGAGCCTACTGCAGAGATTTTTGGTAATGTTTCAGGGGTTCCAAGTAAGCCAAAGAAGGCTAAATAGAAAAAAATGGTATTTTCTCTCCTCTGGGATACCATGCATGGCCACTGGTAGCCATGACCTCAGGCTGGCTACTTAGCCTGACACATGGCAGGGTGGGGGAAATCTCTCAATCGCTGCCTCTCTTTCCCCATCCCCTATACTCCATGCTCTCTCATTCTTTCACTTTTGCTCTTTCTCTTCTCCTTGGTGCCCTATTCAGCCCATAAATCAGAAAAACAATAGATAACAGACCTGGGGAGCAGAAGATCTACAATTCCAACCAGGCCTTACTATATTCTTCACCATCAGGAGAGTCTTAGGTGGCCCATTCCCCATATCATTCCCCCAGCCCCAGCAGGAATTGGGGAGAAGTGAGCCCCTCACTCAATGCTGTCACTAAAGGTTCAGCACCCTGGACTCCCTTCTCAGCCAGCTGTCATCCTACAGGCCCTCCCCTACTCCCTGATGGGCCTGGCTGTGGCCATGTACCTGCCAGTGCTGCTGTGGCAGTATGCAGCTGTGCCAGCACTCAGCTCAGACCTGCTGTTCATCATCAGTGAACTGGACAAATCCTATAATCGCTCCATCCGCCTGGTGCAGCACATGTTGAAGATCCGGCAGAAGAGCTCTGACCCACATGTCTTCTGGGATGAGCTGGAGAAGTAAGCTATCTCTTCACCTTTTCTGGAGGGCTTGTTTGAGCACTAAGATGATATCCATGCACAGTAATCTTTCAATTATCCTCTACGTCATCCCTCTTAAGAGAGCAAAGTGCTCACTCATAATCTCATGAATTTTATGTAATTCCTGTAAAGGGAAAAGAAGGACTCTACCTCTAGTTTACAGATGAATACAAGCCACAGAGGGGTTAATCTCTCTAAAACACCACTCATGTACGCTATTTTTCTACTCAGAAACCTCAAGTACCTCCCACATCATGCCTATCAAAAATATCTGGATTCTCCCAAATATTTGCCCAAGGCCTCAACAAACTGTCACCAACTACTTTTTTCAAACTTATATTTTTGAGACAGGATCTCATTTTGTAGTACAGACTGGCCTCAAACTCATGGCAATCCTCCTGCCTCCGCCTCCAGAGTGCTGGGATTATAGACATGTACCACCTTACTCCCCAGCTCCTTCAAACTTCTAACTAAATGAAACATCCAAAACTCAAATTTTTTTAGCATCTTTGGTGAGCATCCTTGGGAAAGTCTATGTAAATATTCCAAAATCCAAAACAGAAAACAAAATTTGAAGCACTTCTGGCCCTAAGCATTTTGGAGAGGGAATATTCAACCTACAACAGATGGCAGAAAACTTCCACTCTGCCTGCTCCTTTTCCCCTGAACAAATCATTTATTTATCTAGTTGCTCATTTATTTGATACCAGGCACTGTGCTGGGTGCTTTAGATATATTAGTGTGTGTGTGCTGGGGACACGGGTTGGGGCAACAAAGCTACACCTGCATACATGGTGTTTACATTGTCTTAAGGGAAAACAGACAACAGATAAACAGAACACGTTAGGATATGATAAGTGCTATGAAGAAAAAATAAAGCAAGGGAGGTATGGAAAGCAGAGATGGAATGTGGTACAGTTTTAAATACAGTAGTCAGTGTGGGCCCAACCAAGAGGCCAAAAATTTGAAATTAGATTAGGTCTCATGTTTATGTACATAATATATCCTCTCAAAAAGTTCTTTGTCTTTTGAAACCCAGCTTTAAGCCAATATTCTCTATAAAGATTTCCGAACTCTCCACCCCTCAATGTTATTCTAGGGTCTAACTTTCATAACTACTATGGTTTGTATCTATCAACTTAGTAACAAATCAAGTGCTAATTTTATTTTGTACTTGCATGTCCTATCTACCCTTTCCCCACAAGTCAGACTCTAAGCTTCTTTGGAGCAGAGACTAGCTTATCTGTACCTGAACACCACAGCTCTCAACAAATACTTACTAGCACATTTATTCATATAAAATTAATTAACTGACCCAAAAATCACACACAGAAATACAAAGGCCAAGAATTAAAATACACTTTTAGTCTCCTAGTGTAGTACTAATTTATAAGCCTATTGTTTTTTAAGAGTCCTACTTCAAAGCTTAGAGCTTTAGTTTGCCTTGTTGGGCATAAGTCTTCTATGACCATTCATTACTCAATGATCATTCCCTGGGTTTATTACACTGCACTCATTACTTGGAGAATCAAGGTATACTCACACACCCGATTTAGAGGGAGAATCATGTGAAGGGACAAAAGGTTTCCATGTGAACCAAGACTATCCTGTTGAATATTCAAATCTGTTACTTCCCCACATGATTCCAAGGGCGTGGTTCTAAACTGTTCCTCCTAACCTTGCCTCCTTTCTTCCCCTGCCCAGGGCCCGGAAAGAACGATACTTTGAATTTCCCTTGCTAGAGCGGTATTTGGCATGTAAGCAGCGCTCACATTCACTAGTGGCCACCTACCTCCTAAAGAACTCCCTCTTGCTCCTCTTCACGTCAGCCACTTACCTGTACCTTGGTCACTTCCATCTGGGTATCTTCTTCCAAGAAGAATTTAACTGCTCCATCAAGACAGGGATGCTGCGTGATGAGACACATGTCCCCCATCTGATCACATGCAGGATGACCTCCCTGTCTGTTTTCCAGATTGTTAGCCTCTCCAGTGCAGCAATATACACCCTATTGGTTCCAGTGATAATATACAACCTCACACGGTTATGTCGGTGGGACAAACGACTCCTGTCCATCTATGAGATGCTCCCAGCTTTTGATCTTCTCAGCAGAAAGATGCTGGGATGCCCAATCAATGACCTCAATGTGATCCTTCTTTTCCTCCGAGCCAACATCTCTGAGCTCATCTCTTTTAGTTGGCTGAGTGTCTTATGTGTGCTGAAGGATACAACCACCCAGAAGCACAACATTGACACAGTGGTTGACTTCATGACTTTATTGGCTGGCTTAGAGCCCTCAAAACCTAAACATCTCACCCAAAGGGAACATGATGAACACCCATAGTTAAGAAAGAAACTATGGAGTAAGAAATTCTGTGGAAAGTAAAACTCTCTCACCATCTTCACAAGCCACACATTGTAATACATAAAAATACCTACTTCAGAATTGCTAAGCTTGGGTTTACATGAGTATCTTGTATTTGTAGAAATGCGGACATAAATATGAAATCCGGAATAGAAGTCAAAGAACTAAACTATTAGGTCTGGAACATTCTATGAGGATAGGAAAAATAAATAAAAGTAAAATCTAGGAATTCTGAAAGAAAAGAGGATTCTACAGGCTATTTATGGAGGCAGAGTGTATACTTGGCTTATGTCAAAGAGCAAGTGAACAACATGGTAAGAGATTAATAAAAATGTCAAACACCTGGAGATCCTTTGGTGTGGATTGAAATCCTAAGAATTTGCCCAGTTTTGCTTTGTGGAAGTCATCAGCCTTGCCAGGGCCTGTGGGACCTGCCAAATGAGTCAGGAAATACTGATAGCTTAAACCAGTAATCTGCTCTTGGGGTTTAAAAACAGAGGTAAGTGCCACGCATAGCCATAAGTCGAGCCTTGAGGTGTCCAGGGATACTTTTCATCATGTAAGCCAAAGACTCATTTCACTAAGACCTGGGATTATGGGCCATGGGCTCCTTCATAACTTTTAATGAGCCCAAGTATGTTTTAATACCTCAGGGGACTCTATACCTTCACTTATAGCCAATCACTGAATAGCAAACACTTAGAACTAAAACAAAGTAATACATAAAAAAGTGCTCAGTGCTAGTGAGCCCCTTTGGTCTCTTCCCTAATTTATCACCTCATCCTTGTAGCTAACTCCTAACCCTGTACCTGGAGCACTGATTTAATTCCAAAAGACTGGTCAGCCTATAATACCATGCTGTCTTACTTTTTATATTTCTTTTGAAAGATCCCCATTGTGCATTTCTCAGAAGAATTTTTTGCATAGGCCATTTAGACCCCTCTACATATGTTAGTGGAAAAGCTATGTTGCTTCTGCCAAATTCAGATGTTTGCCTAAAACAAGCAATGAGCTGATATATGGATGTTCATCAATGACTTCTATTGTCAAAAAAAGTCCAACTCATCAGTTGGCACACAAGCCTTTTCATAAACTAAGCCTTGCTCAAAACTTCAGTCTCTCTTCTCTCCACACAAAGCTTTCACTTTAATCAGTGATTTGCAGTTCCCATGCTTCTCATGGCATTAAACATTGGAACATGCTTTCTCGGCTACCCAGGATGCTCTCATCCGGGTCAGTCACTACCTCTCCTTCCACATATATTCAGGCATATTTCCTTCAAGAAGCCTTCTTTCTAACCCACCTCCCCAACTGGATACTGCCATACCAAGCAAAACCTACCTCTAAAATAAACATATTACACTGTATTAAAATTGCTAATTCTTTCTCTTTAATTAAGTTTCCTAAAGATTGTGTGATCATAAGTACTAAATAAATATTCTACACAAATTAGCAAAAGATTGAGTCAATCAGTAGCATCACATTCTTGGGAGCACACAGTCCTAGCCTCTAAATAGTCCTGATATGGAAAAAGCTTTATACACAAAAACTCATTTCACAGCAATTGATTACGAACATGGAAATACAAAATAGAAAAGTTATAATCAGAATATTAACCAGCCATTTAAAATTATGCTTACAAAGTATTAACACTGTAAAATGATAACGATAAATAAACAAAAAGGAAAATAAACCAGAAACATACTCAGTAGAGTTTGCATAAAAGTGTGTGAAGGGATGGGAATGTAGCTCAGTGGCACCACACTTGCCTTGCAAGCACAAGGTCCTGAGTTCAATCTCGGGTGCCAAGAAAAAAAAAGAAACAAACAAACAAAAGTGCGTGAAAATATAAACATACACGAAAGTTAAAAGTGGTTTGTGCCAGGCATGGTGGGGCAGGCCTGTAGTCCCAGCACTCGCCTGTAATCCCAGCACTCCCCTGTAATCCCAGCACTCCAGAGGCAGAGGCAGGAGGATTGCCTTGAGTTCGATGCTAGCCTGGGCTACATAGTGAGCTTAGGGTCAGCCTGAACTACAAAGCAAGATTCTGTCCCCCTCCCCCCCCCCAAAAAAAGTGGTTTGTGCCAAGTTTTTTGAGGGTTTATTGAGTGGGGGTGCTTTGGGTTTAGGGAGGGGTTTTGGGGGGGTTTTTTTTTTCTTTTGGGAATCAAAAAATTTACTTAAATGTGATCAAGCCTCCTTTATTTATTTATTTATTTGCAGTCCTGGGTATCAAACCCAGAGAGTGCTCTAACATTGAGCTGCAGTAGGGGCCCTCTTGATTTTTAACTGTCCTTCTGCATTTTCTAAATTTCTAAAATTTGCAAGAAAATTTTATAATTGTAAAAAAAACTCCAATGAAGACCTTAGTTACAAAGTTAGAATTATAAAAATATAGGTTTATGTACAGAAATACACTTGGTTTCACTAGGAAAATATTTACGGTGCTACCAAGCCTGCTTGTTAAATCTTCCACCCTCCCTACTGGATTCTAAACTGTCAAAGCGCCAAGACCTTTGTTCCTGTTCATTACGGTGGACCCAGCTCCTAGGACGATCACAACAAATTTGCGTGAGCAGCATAAGGGAAAGCAGTCCCAGAACTTGCGTTGGAGTGTTTCCTCCCATCCAACAAGGTCGGTCTGTACGAAGTGTGAAAAAGTGTTGAAATGCAGTGCCCTGTAAGTGCGCGAGGAGCTAGAGTTGGTAAAGTTTTGTTTGCTGCGGCCTTTGTGCAACAATATCCTCCGCTAGACACACAGACGTACTAGACTTGGACTGTCCTTTCCCGCCGCCCCCCCACCCCCACCCCCACCCCCACCCCTCTCTCCGCTCTCCGCTCTCCGCTCTCCGCTCTCCGCGATCACTCGATCTCTTCCCAAACTCATTTCTCCCTCCCCAGTCTACGGATCCAAAGGCCCACAACCTCTCAGACTTCCAGACACGGAAAGTACACGCGGTCTGCGTCCTGACGTAACTTCCGGGGGGCTCACTTCCGAGACAGACGCGCAACTGCTAGGAAGTACCGGTAGCCGGTTTGGTCGCAGGAATTCTGGTCCAGGAGTCCGCTTTTGGGACTTCCTGTAGACCTAGTTTCCTAGAGGCCAGAATCCGCCAACCCAGAGCAGACAAAGCCGCTTCCGCGCCCCCTCGGCTTCGGAGCCAATGCCGGCCGCGTCCTGGAGCCTCCGTCGTGGGGCTTGTCCCTGAGCCCGCTGGGCAGCGTCACCTCCTCGCCGAGGGCCTCGCCGCAGTCCAGCAAGGCCAGGATGAAAAAGCTTCCGAAGAAGAGCCAGAACGAGAAGTACCGGCTAAAGTACCTGCGGCTGCGCAAAGCGGCAAAGGCCACGGTGTTTGTGAGTCTGCTGGTCCCTCAGACAGTCTCCGTCGCGAGACTGCTTTCTAGCGATGTCTTTCCCCAAGTTGTCCCCCACCCCAGAGGGACAGTATGAATATAGCGTTAGCTTTTCCATGTACTTTACCATGTGTCCTTGGTTAAGTTAGTTTCTCTAATCCTGTTTACTCGTCTCTAAACGGAGCTAGTGACTACTTTGCAGACGATTAAATGAGGAAAATAAAGTCCCTGGTACTTAGAAGATCTGCCAATGTTTGGGTCCTTATTGTTATTAGCTATTCTCAAGAATGCACGGATTTTCGAGATAACCAGAGAATAAGGCACTATTTTAAAAATGAGAAAACTGAACCTCAGATGTGTAATTTGCTTTAGGGCGCTGTGTCAGAGCCCTGACTCCTAGATGCCCTAATCCCACTTTATTATGTATTTCCACTACACAGCTTATTTCCCAAGCTTTCCACAGCCCCTTTCCTGACTCCTTGCCTACAAATGTTCTGAACTCTTTCAGTAATTTCCCCTTGATAAGCCCGTTTGAGTCTCGCAAGTGTTTTGGGGTTTGTTTTGACTGCACTGGGAATCGAACCCAGAAGAGCCCTGAACATGCTAGGGAGTGCACTACTACTGAGCTACACCCCCAGGCCCTTCCTTTGTTTTATTGTAGGGGCATCGGGTTTATTGAATGAACGAACTGGCTTGCCAGCCATAACTTTGTATCACAGTGTTCTGGCTTACTCAAGCTTGCCTCAGTGCTTGGGAATAGGGATGGATTCCTGCGGTGTCCTTTCACATATGAAACTGTAGTTTTCCTCTTCTTCCTATGCACTTTTTGAAGCATAAGGAAAGGTTTGGAAATTAGAATACTCATTCCAAAAACATTTTTTCAGCACGTGGTATGTGCACTGGAGAAAAATAAGTAGAATTAAGAGGACTTTACCTTTTATTAAGTATTCCTTTTTTTTTATCCCCTACATGTCAAAGGTACCTAAAGCTTGGAGTCTGTATTTAAGTAACATAAGGATATTGATTCCCTCAAGTATGTGAAGAAAGTTTTGTGATGAAAAGGAATGTTTTGAACATTCAATTTGAGTTCCACCTGTAAAGCATCCAGAACAGCATTTCCTTTAGGATTGGTGCTTAGGAAATAGTCATCAGGAAAAAAAAAAAAAAGATATTTGAACATGTACAAGTAAATTATGACGTTTAGGAATGACACATGGGGCCGGGGATTTAGCTCAGTGGTGCCGCTGCCTGCCCTGCATGCACAAGGTCCCAAGTTCAATCCCCAGTACCCAAAAGAAAGAATTTTACACATTAGATTTTATTTTGTTCCATCTAGTTTTTCTCTCTAAAGTACTATTATATGGGTTGTTTTGGGTTAGATTGCCTATTTTCTCAAAAAGGCATGGACAGTCCTCATAGTTACATACTAGTATGAATTTAGTATGTTCTTTTCTCTGCCAAAGGCCACCCTAATCAAGGTGAATGTGACTGTACATTTTAGTTTGTCCAGGAAAATCCTGGCTCACCATATTGTTCTGGCATAGACATTAATAGTGCCCCCTTTTACCTCACAAGTGTGAGACATTGGATCATAAATTATACAGTTACCATGCCCACAGTAGAACCTTACTGCCTTTCCCTTTAGATTTATTTATAGCTTGTCTGCAAGGTAGAATATTCCTTCCTTCTTTCCCAGTGACATAGACTTTCTTGATTTGAAATAAGGATCCTCTTCCCAATACAATACCTTGATCTTTCATTTATTTTATGAAAATTATTCTTAAAGGAAAATGCTGCTATTTGTGATGAAATTGCTCGTCTTGAAGAAAAATTCCTTAAAGCAAAAGAAGAAAGAAGGTAAGCTAGCTTCATTTTGGGTTCAAGTACAGTGAAACTCACAACCTGTGGCATAAGTTCACACACATCCAAGTCATGTTGGACCATGATGATGTGACAGCTCCTCTTCTCATCTTTCTGACAAACCCTTCTTACCACATCTAATAAGTAATCTTGGTAGAATACCCCAACTATAAAAGCCAAAGATAAAAGAAATGCTCATTGTACATATATTTAGTCTGTACTACTCAATGTAGAGCACAGTGGGTACATATACACCTAATTTATAATAAATGCCTCTCAGTGCCTAACACCTTCCAACCTCAAGGTGGAGGACCCTTTTGGATGCACGAGAGGCTTCTTGAAGTGCTGATTATCCTCCTGGGCCTCCTTGTTCCCAAGATTCAATAAGAGCTATATTTTTATGAGTGTGATAATCTTTGGCTTATCCCAGTACTTGAATAAAATATTGAATTAGAACAGAACAGAATTTCATACCTCTGCTGCCTTTCTTTCCTGACCCCAGGTACTTGCTAAAGAAGCTTCTCCAACTTCAGGCTCTAACTGAGGGGGACGTACAGGCTGCAGCTCCTTCCCACAGCTCCAGTTTGCCCCTGACTTACGGTGTGGCCAGCTCTGTGGGAACTATACAGGGTGCTGGGCCCATGTCTGGGCCCAGCACTGGGGCTGAGGAGCCATTTGGGAAGAAATCCAAGAAGGAGAAAAAAGAAAAAGGCAAAGAAAACAACAAACTGGAAGGTACTTTGGGGAGACAGTACATCAGTTGCCCCAGTGGCTCAACTACAGATGACCGAGACATGGCACTCTTAGCCACATGTGGCCACATGCACACTTAAAGTCTCATAATTCTCATAGAAGCCCCATGGCAAAGCAAGTGTCTTATTAGAGCCACTTTGGGTGGAAAGGTTCTGGTTAGATCTAGTTAAAGGCAAAGGGAGCAGACCAAAGCTTCTTCTCTCCCTTTTCCCCCAATTGTCTGGGTTGCAGTCACGTCAGTGTTTTCTAGAGGCAGGGAAATGGGCTAGGTGACCTCTTGAGCACACTACTAGCTTGGGAAATTTCTGATCTTACAAGTAAAGAGGACTTAAAAATGTAAGGCGTTGATCCCCTGATCCTAACATTGGAACTGGTTCCTGCCTGTGGGCAGGTTACGGAGATACTCAAGCCCTCTGGCAAAAGCCCCATATGCCTTTTAAGTGAATACAGATGGTCCCCAACTTACAGTGGTTCGGCTTAATGATTTTTTTAGCTTCACAGTGGTGTGAAGGTAATTCTCATTCAGTAGAAACTGTATTTTGAGCGATCTTTTCCTGAGATATCGATATGCAGAATGATGTTCTGTTGCATTGCTGGATAGTGGCAGTGAACTGCAGCTCCCACTCAGCCACAGGAGCACAAGGGCAAGGACAAACACTTTGTTGCTAAGATATGATGTTTAGTAGGTTAGGTATATTATATGCATTTTTAGTTTACAATATTTTCAACTTAACGATGGGTTTATCAGGACCTAACAACATTGTAAGTCGAGGACCATCTGTATGTAAAACTATGATTGGCTTATTGCCCTTAGTGTTCACATGTAAATCTTTCCCTTCCCCTCAGCATTGAGAGGGTGCTAAAGTGGGTGACCCAAGATTTGCGTTTCAGTTCTGAAGAAAACATCCAAGAAAAAGAAAATGGAGGGAGGTGCTCGCAAGCTGGTCCAGCCCATTGCCCTGGATCCCTCTGGACGGCCTGTGTTTCCCATCGGACTAGGGGGTCTAACAGTGTATAGCCTGGGGGAGGTGAGTGAGACCAGCGACGGACGTACAGAGAGGAGAGTCAGAGAAACATGGTAATGGGGTTGAGCCTTCCCTCCCTGTTCCGATTAGCAAGAGCCCCAGCTGACCGTACCAACCCCAGAAAGACTCCAGTCCCTAACGAAACCAGGTCAGTTTTGTCTGCTACACAGCAGACACTTTTTCTCTGTGATTTCAGCCACTCTTTGCAGCCCCAAAGTGGTTCTAAAGGCTACCACATAAACTGGACATGTAAAGCCTTCAGTCTCTCAGTCCCAAGTTGGGGGAATCTTTTATAGATCATCACCGACCGACCTGGCTTCCATGATGAGAGTGCCATCTACCCTGTGGGCTACTGCAGTACTCGAGTGTATGGCAGCGTGAAGTGCCCAGACCAGATGTGTCTGTATACCTGCCAGATCAAGGACGGTGGTATGCAGCCTCAGGTACCCATTCAAGTATAACCACTTTTTCTTTTTGAGAACCTTGTCTGTTCTAGCACTTACTATGTGTTACCTATTCTGACACAAGGTAGATACTATATAATTGCCACGTGGGTAACCAGAGATGCAGAAAAAGCAACTAGCCCTAAGTCACATCTTGAACTGGGATATGAATCTAATTCTCAAACTGATGCCTCTCCTGTGAACCATGCTACTTCTACTGTCCTTATGACTATGTGAGCCAGATCAAGCCTACTTATGTTAAGTACAGGCTCGGGAAAGATTAGTTTGATGCACTGCCATTTCAGGTTGGACCAAAGTGGAGGTAGCAAGGAGACTGCATACTCAAAAGAGGCTGTGCCTATCCTTAAGGACCTGAGAGTCTCAAATCCTACTCTTGTTCGAGACCTTTCTTCATCCTTCTTAGTGTAAGATACTATGTAGTTTATTTCCCCATCCTTCACCTCTTGATCCTTAGGAAAAATTAGACCATTTTCAGAGTTCCAAGCTTCACTAACAAAATTACAGATCACTAGATTGGATGCGAGGAGGTACAGGCAAGGTAAAGAACCTTTGCACAGAGGCTGGGAGAAGCCTGAGCCTGCCTGTCACACCTGGAAAGTGCTCAAACAGAAAGACTGTTGTAAGCAGTAGGCCACATTTATGACAAATCTATAAGTGCAATGCAAATCTAATCAAAATCCTAATCGAATTTTAATGAAAATTAATAAGCTGATTCTTAATTTCTTCTAAAGATAAAATGCTAAAACATTTTTGAAAAAAAAGAACCTGTGAAGTTTTCAGTTTTCAGTTTTAGGTAACGAGACAAAATATTTGTAGGTATTTTCTGAACTAGGAATTTAGCTTTTTTCCCAACATCAACTGACATTAGTACATAAATATATGTAATACTTGGATCTGTTCCCAGATGACTCTATTTCATTGATCTATTTGTCTAAGTGCCAGTGTGAATTAATCACTTTAGCTTTACAGAATGTTTTATACTATAAATGTTAAAGGACATGAGGATGAGCTGCCAGGCTATAGTTCACAGTCAGGGACATCACAACAATAAAATGTGGAATAAACAGCTTTGTGAAGAAGGGGGAAAAATAAATAAATAAATAAATAAATAAATGTTAAAGGAAAATGTAGAAGAACTTTTTAAAATCTTAGGGTAAGGTGAAAAGGTTTGCTTAGGCAAGACATGAAACATTGAAGCCATAAAGGAAAATAACAGATTTGACTATTAAAAATTGAAATACTTCTAAATGACAAAAAAAAACACCATTAATACACAAGCAACAAACAGGAAGAAAATATATAGGAAAGGATTAATATTCAGGTAAATTATCCTATAGAATAAGATAGAAAGCAGTCAGATAAAACAAAAAATGAGACCTTAATTCTTCCCATAGGCAAGTATCAGAATTTGATATCTTTAATAGGGTATATAAGAAAACAAGTATATATTAGTAAGAGTGAAAATTGTTCTTGTTTTTTTTGGTACTGGGGATCAAACTCGGGACCTTACGCTTTCCGAGGCAGGTGGGAGAACCACTGAGCTAAATCCCTGACCCAAAATTGGTATCTTTTTGTAGAGCAACTTGGCAGTGTCAACAATTTTAAGAAATACATCCTTTGACCCAGAATATGGTGCTTCTAGATAATCTTGTATTTCCTAGAGAAATGTGCAAATGGGAACAAAAAACATATCACTGGACATGGAGCACCCATTTATTTTCAAAACAGTATCTGTATTTTAGCTTAATGATATAAGTAAATGGATAAGAAAGGCTAGGGAACAAAATAACCAAGAAGTATAAAACTGAAATAAAAGCCTTTCTCTGTTTACTTGTGTGTCTTAACAGGAAATTGTGCCCACTTTCTAGTGTGGTATACAGCAGCTTCAAGATCTAGAGTGAAGAAATAGAGTAATATGTCTCTGCTTCCTCCTTGCAGATTGATCTAATTGTTCTTTTGTCCCCAGTTTGAAATTGTTCCTGAAGATGACCCCCAGAATGCTATTGTCAGCTCTTCTGCAGATGGTTGTCATGAAGAACTGCTCAGGACCATCAGTGATACTGTGTAAGTTGACCAACAGATTAAAGACAGGCTAAAAGGTCAATGTAGACCTTTTCTCTTGCTTTTAGTGAAGAGAGATCCTGTTTTCTAAAGACCTGTCCTGCATCCTTTAGACATCTTATTAGCTAGAATCTCCAGATATCTAAGTCAAGAAAGCTTAGCCTGTGTTCATACCACCATTCCATTCTTAAATTCATCTTCATCTCCCTCTAAGCTCACAAACTCATATTCTTCCTCTCCTCTCTAGGGGGAAATTGATGCCTAACCTGCTTCCATCAGGAGCTGACTTTTTTGGGTTTTCTCATCCAACCATCCACAACCTGATACAGAGTTCTCCAGGAGCTCGAAAGTGTGTCAAGTAAGTGTGATCAAACCCATTCCATTGAGTTAAGTTCAGTGATCAGCCAATCAGAGACCTAAACTGGCAGTTACTCTTTATTCATACTTTGGGGTGGGGGGAGGGGGGACCGGGTCTTGCCATGTAATTCAGAATAGCCTTTAACTCACTATATAGCCCAGGCTGTCCTTGAACTTGCAGTGATCCTCCTGCCTCAGCTTCCCAAGTGCTGGGATTATAGGCATGTGCCACCATGCCCAGCCATTCATACATTTATTGAACAACTATATCCAAGGCATGTTGGCTTCTTGACAAATGTATCTCAGTATTGACCCTTTTATAACTCTAGACTGATGAGCAAGAGCCAGAACCCCACTGTACTGTAATTATTATAGGTTGGATACCCTTTATCCACAATGCTGGGGACCTGAAATATTTCAGGTTTTGAATATTTGCATATAAATGAGATATCTTAGGGATGGGACCCAAGTACAAAGAATTCATTCATGCTTTTATACACATAACTTGAAGGTAATTTTACACAGTACTTTTAGTGCACCTACATTTGGTCTATGACCTGTCATATGAAGTCAACTGTGGAATTTTCTACTTGTGGCTTTAGGTGGACACTCAAAAAATACTCAGATTTTGCAGCTTTTTGAATTTTGGATTTTCAGATTAGGGATGCTTAATTTGTATCATTTTCTTTGTAAGCCATAACAGCAAAAGGGTTGGCAGGTGGGCTGGAGATTGAGCTCAATGGTGCCACTGCCTGCCTCACAAGCACAAGGTCCCAAGTTAGATCCCCGGTACCAAAAAAAAGAGGCGGGGGGTGGGGGGTGGTTGACAGGTGTAGCAGAATATGTGTCGTGAAAGAGGCCTGCCTATTTTCTTTCATGTTTTTTTTTTCCTTAGTATGTCTTCTCAATGTATGTGGAGGAAGCCTAAAAAAAACCTGACCCCTTTGGAGGTAGAGGTGAGTTATTACAGACTAGCACAGAACCTCAAGAATGTTTGCCTTTGATCCTGCAGTTACCAGTGGGTGAAATTTGATGTGTGCAAACCTGGAGAAGAGCAGCTACCCCAGGGTCCACCAGAGAATGATGCAGCTGTCAGCTTTGAAGCTTTTCAGAGACAAACTTTTGACGAAGACCATCATGATCCCATTTTTCCAGGTATCTTTTCACTTTGCTTTTCTGGTTTGAAAACACCATACCTCCTTCACACATTGCTGGGTACTCCAAATATCTGGGCAGTAAGTGATAGAAATTTTCACTGATTCTACTGCAGAGAGTATTGAATTGGAGGGAGGGGATGCAGCCTGCCTAGATCCCTAGATTACTCATAGAAGGTATGGGAAGCACCTGTGATTCCAGCAAGGCAGGGCCCCCAAAAAAACTGCAGTATGTCATTCTCTAAGCTAAGACCTAAGTGGAACACAGGAAAGCTTTCTATAAATGGAATACCATTTCAAGTGAAGTTAAAAGTCTCAGGTTGTTACATTGGCATGGATTCCTTCCCACAAATGGGTAGAATGATCAGGGGTTTCAGCATTGGAGTCATATAAGGTATTAGTGTGCTGTGTAACCATAGGCAAATCACTTCATCTACTTCAGTTTACTTCACTGTAAAAGTAAATGTCCTGATTGACCAACCAAGGGCAAAAGTGGGCTGACAGATGAGATGTAAGGGTGTTAAAGAATTAAAAAGCCACACGTGTATCTTGACAAAACACTACTAAGATTCACAGGCAGCTGTGGAATTTAAGGACTTGTTTTCTCTAGGATCCTTGGACCTCCCCGCGCTGCAGTCTGCAGCCTATGTGGCCTCTTATCAGCCTGAGTTCCTAACCCAGGAACCCTTGGTAGAGACACATCTACAGCACCTGGAGTCTACACCACAATGTAGCCCAGCCCAGTCTTCAGACTGAACAAGAGGAGGTCAGAGCCTCTTCATTTTCATCATAAGGAATGTTTTTAACTTGGATTGTATGGAAGGCAGCAATTCAGAAATAAAGAAGATAATATATTTCATCATGGAGGTTCCCGTGGTGACAGTGTACCCTGAGAAAACTTCACTTGCTTTATTTTCAGTAATAAATTTCTGTTGAGAGTTCTGCTTATTTCCATCTTCTTGTAATCAGGATATAATCCTTTTGTGCTCCACTCTGCCTGACTACAAGAGCTGCTATATTAGTCTCTTCAGACTGCTATAAGAAAATACCATAAATTGAGTGTCTTACAAACAGACATGGATTTCTTGTTGGACATGGGGCACACACCCATAATCCCAGCTACTTGAGAGGCTGAGGCAGGAGGATACAAGTTCAAGGGCAGCCTAGACAATTTAGGGAGACCCTGTCTCAAACTAAAAAGTATTGGAGATATAACAGTATTACTGCTTAGCAAGCACAATCCTGAGTCCAATTCCCATTACTTTAAAAACAATTATTTCTCCAGTTCTAGAGGCTGGCAAGTCCTAATTCAAGGTGCCAGCAGAGTCAGTGTCTGGGGAGCACCAGTTCCTTAGTTCACACACCTCTGTCTTACTGTAACCTCACATGGTGGAAGTGGCAAAATAGCTTTTCTTTTCTAAGTACACTAATCCCACTAGAGCTTTTATGATTAATCACCTCACTTACACCCCACCTCCTAATGCCATCTTTGGAGGTTACTATTTAACACAAACATTGAAGCTATGGGAGACAGTAAGAGTCTGACAACCCTCTACTTTTGACTGTGATCCTAGCCCAAGGAATATGAAGTCCCCTAGCCCTTGCAACCTGGACTACTTCTTTGTTTTCTTTTCTTTTCTTTTCTTTTATCTCGGTACTGGGAACTCAGGATTTTGTTGTGTCTCCCAGGCAGGCACAACACCACTGAGCTACATCCCCGGCCCTTTGTTTTCATCTCAGTATCATCAAAAAAAAAAAAACAATGGGGCCAGGGATTTAGCTCAGTGGTGCCGCCACCTGCCTCGCAAGCACAAGGTCCCAAGTTCGATCCCCGGTACCAAAAAAAAAAAAAAAAAAACAATGGAATTAATATGAGAAAATGAAAAAAAGGAAACAAAGTCTTTGTAAATAGGGAGGGATAGAGAGGTTGAAGGGAGGGCAGGGGAAGGGGGAAAAAATAAGAACCAAGAGAGTATGTAAAGGTGCATATCTCCAATGATGAATGTCATTATGTTGTACACCTAAAATGTACCAATAAAAGGATATACAAAAAAAAAAATTCTCTGCTTATACCTAAGCTGGAAAATCCCGTTGAAGGTACACTGTTAATCTTTTTTTAGATTTTAAACCTCCTTGAATGAGATCAAAAAGTCTGACCCTTTCTACATCCCCTCAGCTCTTATTGGAGAGTGTGCTTTTTAGCTCATGTGTTGAAATCACGTATTAATATAAATTCAAATATACCATAGTTGGGGATTAGTTCCCATTCTCCATAAGAGACTCAGCTCTGACATTTCATTTTAGCTATATAACAACTCCACACCTAGCAACTAAATTCTTTGGACCCTGCTAAAAGCATTCCCTATCACTACTAACCCCACACTACCTTGTGAGATGCCTTAGCTCCCCATCTATCAGGTACCCAGGGCTGGGTGCAGTAGGGTGGGGGTGGGAGGTGGGAGAACCAAAGGACCAGAAGTAGAAGAATACGGAAGGAGTGTTAAGAATGAACTGTTTGGGGCCGGGGATTCAGCTCAGTGGTTTCCTCGCCTGCTGCGCAAGCCCGAGGACCTGAGTTCAATCCCTGGTACCAAAAAAAAAAAAGAAAAGAATGAACTGTTCATGTGCTATAATTCTTGACTGCCAAGTGAAAACACTACAAGTGGGATTAGCCTTTCATAGTGACCAGTAGAGGGAGAGATCAGAAGGTGTAATGTTTACAGCACACCTTGCTGGCCACTGCGGACTTATCACCAACTATTAAGTGGTATGAGTTTTATAATTCTTAGTCTTTTTTTAAGTTTGTATAACTTTTACAGTGCAAAAGAAATAGTATAAAGTTTGGGTAAGTAAGAGGATTACTCAAAGCTGTTGATGTTTCAGTGTTTTTCTTTTATCTTGTTTTTCTACATAAGTTGCTGGGGCACATTTACACTTGCCAAAAATGATAGATGCTTCCATTATCTTATAAGAAATGTTTTTCCATTCTCTTACAGCCTGAGTAAAACATTGTATTAAAAGCCTCATTTTAGAAAGACTTTTTAAAAATAAATTAGTACAAGTTACTAGAACTGTTTTTCAAACTACAAATCTCAACTCACTGGTTGTTCCTGAGCTTAAGAGAGTCAACACCCACATCTCTTAGTTAAATAAAACAATTAGAACATATTGGAATACATCACGTGGAGAAAGACTGTGTGATATCAAATGTTACTAAATTTCAAATGATCATGAATTCTTAAAAACTTGAAAAACACTGCCCAATAATTAGAATCTTTTCATATGTCAGATTATTAAAGATGTTCTAAAAGTAGCAAGATGGAGAAATAATATATTAATAGGAATGCGTATTGCCTACTTCTTTATTAGGATTAAGCTGGAGAGATTAAAATTTTAAATATATGTTGATTTTAACTTGTTATTCCATGTTAAGGACCCTAAGAAATAACTGAGCAAGTGACGTATGTTGCTTGCATGTAAAACTCATCTTAATATTAGTTTAACAGAGAAATTTGTAAAAAAAAAAAAACAGTATGTCCATTAATAATTAGTTGAACACAAAATGGGGCTTCTACAAACTATAACACTCTAAATCTATTTACATAAGAAAATTATTTTGATGCCGGGGATTTAACTCAGTGGTGCTGCTGCCTGCCTCAAAAGTGCAAGGTCCTGAGTTCAATCCCCAGTACTTTAAAAACATAAAATTATTTTGGTAGAATGTCAACAAACACATTACAAAACAATATACTATATGGTGTATTATGTAACCCAAATCAAGTGAATGTTCACCAAAATATTTTCTCTGAATGATGATTTTGGGCATGATTTTTACTTATACTTTTCTTTAATTTCTATTTTCTACAGTGATTAGTTCATTTTCAAGCAGTAAAAAGTTATTTCCATTTGGGGAAATATACACTGAATTCCCACAGTATATTTTAAATTATTCAGCCACTGAAAATAAATTCATTTACACAACTTGATGTGTATAGGTAAAATATATCTAATACCTAAACCAAATGTTTTGCACTGTGTGAACTAGGTTACTGGCTGTTTGTCTTAGTTACCTTCTTTGTTGCTGAGACAAAATACTCAACACCCACAACATAAAGGAGGAAAGATTTATTTCAGCTCACAGTTTGAGAGGTTTTAGTCCATAGTTGGCAGGCTGCAAAGCAGGGCAGCATAGCAAAAGGACATGACAGAGAAGAAACAGCTCATGACATGGCAGGCAGGAAGCAGAGAGATCAAGGGAGGAGGAAGGGGAGACCCTTCCAGGCCACATCCCCAGTGACCCTCCTCCTCAGACCAAGCTTCACTTCCCAAATCATATTTAACTATAAACTCATCACATTTAACTCATCACATTTAACAAATCACATTTAACTATAAACTCACTGGTATCACACCTCCATGATCCAACCACCTCCCCAAAACCCCACCTATGAGTGCATGAGGCTTTAGGGAGCCATCTAGAAATAAACTATAACAAGTAGTACAAGAACTTGGGCATAGAATTCTTGGCTACCTCCAGCTGCCTCCAAATTAGAACAGCCCATGGGTGTATGTTTAGTGGGAGGTAGGAGAGAGGTGGACAGGTAGATTTACTTTTCTTCAGGAATCTATTACTAGGTTCATGGTTCCCATGGGGTCAGCATAAAGAGAGGTTAACTACACTAGGTAAGCCTTGGAGGAGCCAAAGTTCCTTGCAGGGCACACAGTTGGTTTCCTGAATTTTTTACTAAATAAAAACACTGATAAAAGTTATTTCTGCTGTTTGGCATTACACCAGAACTCCTTGGAGTGATGTTTATTGCTTTAAGTCTCAGTGGTCATCAGCTATTTTTAATCAACTAGTATGATTCTTAATATGGGTAAAAGCCTTTCACATGTTTCATCTGCACTTTTTTATAAGCTTATCATGTAGCTTTACTTTCAGCCTTTTTTTCCTTCTGTGTGGATCATCTTGAAGTTTTTTTGCCTCGAAAGGGCCTAAAACTTACATTTAACTCTAATGACACTTTGCCTTAGTTACCTCTACTGTCATATTTTCCTAAACCTGTGATCCAACCCCACCATCCCTCAGTTACTGCCACCTGAGTGCCTTCTTGGGACTACTATCCTGGCCCTTTCTCTTTCATTCCTTACGACAGATTCTTACCCCCTCCCAATATGCTTGCATGGGTCTGGTGGTTTCTTTTAAACAGTCATTATTTAGACTGAAGGAATAGAATTGTTTTGGGTTTAAAGAAAATACAAATAAGTTTGTCTTTAATTATCTGAAAGACTCATGTAGTAAAATTTCATGAGAGATTTCAGTTCCATGTGAAGAAAAACTTGGAAAGTTTAGAATGGGAACTTGTTACGGGATTCAATAACCACTTGTCAAAGAATTTGCAAAGGACACGGGAAGCACTAGTCAGCCTCTATGGCCTTTAAAACCTGCTAACCCTGACATTCCATAATTCTGGAGGAAAAGGGCCAAAAGTGACACCTCATTCTCAATAATAGGGTAGGGTATGATATCTTTTTTTTTTTTTTTTTTTGGTACCGGGGATTGAACTCGAGTCCTTGCGCTTGCACAGCAGGCGACGAAACCACTGAGCTAAATCCCCGGCCCAGGGTATGATATCTTGATCCAATTTGGCTGTAGTTCAGAATTAGTCCAGTGTCAAGGCTTAGACTAAAAAGGGGACAAAGGCAAGTATTTCAGGTTGCCTGCCAGCCCCAGTTATCTCAGAATATATAGCCAAGTGCTAGCTGGCAGCTGTTCAGTGAGGCGTTCTATAAATTTCCTTTAAAAGCAACAGTTGTCATCATTTAATCTAAGATCTGACCATACTGGAGCTGTCATTTGGCAGTCCAGGAGCCTAGTCTGTAATGAAAGCAGTGAAAGGAGGAGCTGGGAGGCCACTGCTGGGGTGGTAGAGGGGACACTGTTTATATTCACAAGGCCATGTGCTCCAGCCATAGCGAACAGCAGCCACAGTCCCAAGACAAGAATTGATACTCAAGGTCAGGATCTGGGTGGAGAAAGTGTTCATGGGAGCTGGAAGCCACTTGCATTGATGGTCACTGCAACATGAGATCTAATAAGAGAGTCAAAATACAAGTGGTAAGGTCAGTTAGGGTATTCCAAGAAACTGGAACTGCACTTTCAGACAAACTAGAAAGGAGGGAAGGAGTCACTTTTGACCAGAGACCCATTTCCTACAATAACCAGAACCTAATCCAGGTTGGGCCTGGTTGAAAAGGGCACAAGTCAGTAATGTATGTTCACGTAGGCTGGGCAGCTCGTGCTTAGAGTGCACGAGGCTCTGGCTTTGATCTCCAGTACCAAAATAAATGTTAAATAAAACATTAACTTAGGAAGACAAGGAAGCACAGTCATATAAAGCACTTAGGGAGGCTCCCCTGGACAGGCTTCAGTGGTCCCTCCACGAGATGGCAAAGCAGGCAGTAATGTAAGTGACCCCAGCAGCCCAGCTGCTGCCACTGCTCCCTGGTGCTCCCAGAAGAGCGGTGGATACTGCACCTCCGCAGTCAGAAGGCAATTCAGAAAAGGGAACACATTGTCCAGGACCCAAAGGTTAAATTCTCTCCTGACTACAACTATGACTGTGGCACTAGATGATGGGCAGATGGCCAGCAACTGAAAGAACTCAGAATGCCCAGGCTTGTTGGGAATCTAAATTCACCTAAAAATGAGCCTAGAAAGAAACTAAGTAGGACAAACACTGACCAGGAAGCTGAGGCAGGTGGATACTGTATACTCAGGATTCCAAAGAAGCTGAAACACCCTAAACTTCTGGGTGAAGTTTGTGTTTAATATTCTCTCTTCTCTGATGCCCTCTTTCCATACCTTCTCCGAGCCTAATGGCCTTAAGATTCCCAAAGACACTCACTTAGACGTTCCATCCAGAGATACTTCCACCACCCACCCTCAACTATGTAAGATTCCTAAATAATTATCTCGGCTAGGTATTAGAAGAAAGTAGTTGCATTACATTAACTCACACTAAGTTACAAATCACCAAGCTTAAGCTTTTCAAAGGAGACAAAACTCAAAAAATGTCAGAATTTAGAACAGTGTAACAAAAAAAAAATTCACCCAAGGATGAGTGGAATATTCTGGAGGAATGATCTTTCAATAGATAACTACAAATAAGGCTGCAGGCCCTTCCCTGAGTAAAGATGGTTACTCTGGGAGGGAGACTACAAAAGGAGTATCATTTAGTAGAGATTTGTTCTCCTTCCTTAATTGTCCTGCCTATCAAAATTGCCTCTAAGCTAATGAATAGCTGCTTCCTTATCCCTCCAAGATTAAACTCGACTCAGCCCCCATCCAACCCAGATCTGCCTCATGATCATAGTATAATGAGAAAGAATAACATTGGAACAGAGGGATCCTGACTCTAAGCATGGGATGAGCCCCTCCTCACCTCAAATATCTTCTTGTCCTGCCTCTGCACCTGGATTTTCTGGTAATACGTAACATTGAGCAGACCCTTGTGAGCTAAGAGTTCTATCTTCTCAGGCAGTGGTCCTTGAAAGATCAAATTCTTCTCACCATAAGCCACAGCACGGGCTCCCAAATGCAGCCGATAAGCTACAGTCTGTTTATCCCTGGGATGGATGCTACAGGGATGAAGAACAACAAAGAACTTTGAGTTTGAGCTTAACAATAAGCATATTTTTTAAAAGATTATACAAAGCAACCTTTAAGAATATAAGAATAGGGGGCCGGGGATTTAGCTCAGTGGTTTCACCGCCTGCTGCGCAAGCGTAAGGACCCGAGTTGGATCCCCAGTACCAAAAAAAAAAAAAAGAATATAAAAATAAAGTTGCCTGAATTCCATGCTCACTGAAAAGTCACCTCAAGAGAAATGGTGAGTGGTAAACATAGGCGGGGCTCTGGACCTTTATGGATTTGGAAACTTTGAAGCCATCAATGGATTAGAAGGAAAGAATAAAGACAGGGTGAGAGCAAATCCATTGGAGCTAACCTAGGAGAGCAAACATGTATGACCATTCCAAACCACTAAAAGCCATGTGTTCCATCTAAATCAGCTATTTTTCATTTGGTCCCTACTAGCTTTTATTTGTTCATTCAATAAATAATCAAGTTCCTAATATAGGCTAGACTTTGTGTATCGGGCTCCATTTCATATTTGAAATCCCCTTGTATCCTACAGATAGTATATGGCACTCATTGGAGCTGTTCCCAAAGATTCCATCCTGCTCTGAGCCCATGCTAGAATCCCATGGCCTACTCTCACTGGAGTGACCATGGCCATATAATGATGTTTGGCTGATGCAGTATGGACTTAGACTGCCTCCAGATGGAAGAACTTAATTGCCAGTATGAGACTAGAAGGTGACTGTGGAAAAACAGATCAAGTTAGTCTCCGTTTGTAAATGACTTTAACCAAAGTTTCTGTTGACTTCCTTTGGTCAGTGTGAGCATCAAATAAATTTTGTTGCATCAAAGCACTGAGATGTTGAAGGTTTGTTGTTGTTGTTGTTGTTGTTGTTGTCATTGTTACTGAAGCACATTCCAGCAGAGATGACTGATAATATAGTGCACCTAAGCTCCAATCTATAGCCTAACCAGCGGTGGCAAATCTATGGCACATGTGCCCAGCAGGCTGTTTGTTATCACTGAAAGCTCTAAAAGGTTCGCAATCACTGGAATCTATCCCCTCACAAGTGAATATCAGAGTAAAGGGCTACAGGCAAATAACATACCCTGGTCAGGCAAAGCCCATACCTGCCAAAAGGCGAGTCCCTGTCACAGAGATCCATAGCTACAGCCATGAAAGTATTAGGCATCTTTGGGTTAGGTACGAAGCCAAAATCTGCTGTTTGATGCCAACGGATCTGAGGAAATCCATCATCTGTGCTGTCTGTAGACAAATCTGAAGATAACTACAAAGTAAAGAAATGATTACTTTTCTTGCATCAGCAGAATCTTGTGCTGGAGTCCTTCTCACTAGCACTCTCTGCTTGTGCTTCATTTATTTATCCAAATGCTCATTCAAAAAGTGTTCAGTAGCATCTGATTATTGTGGCATTGTCTTTCCAGAGACAGATGCAACCATCCCTCCTATCTCATAGGCCCCTTTGCAGTGCAACTTGCCATACTTCTCATCAAGAGTCTGATGTATTTCTCCCCTCACTGAATCTGGGCCAGCCCTGTGATTTCCTCTCACCAACAGATTGCAGAAGAAATCCTGTACAGCTTCTGAGTCTGCTTCTAGAGGCCTTGGTTTTATTCTCTTGGAACCCTGTGGTGGCTGTAGGAGAAAAAAGTCCAGCTGTTCTGATAGATTATACAGAGACAGGGGCCTTGGAAAAGATCATAAAGAGAGGGAGGTTCCAGTGTTCTGGCAGTCCAGCTGATGAGGCTGGTCCTGTGAATTCTACATGAGTGAACCCAGCTAACATCACATAAGGCAGAGATGAGCCATCCGAGATGAGCCTTGGCTGGCTAGCCCATGGAACCAGAAGTGAATAAAATGGATGATATTTTAAGCTATTACAATTTTTTTTTAATTTGGGCTAGCTTGCTACAAAGTAATAGGTAACTGATACATCTATATACAACACAGGGCTGGTGAATACAAGGAAATAGAGAAGAATCTGCCCTTGAGTGTGTAATAAATTACACCAAAGACCCTACTTCTTCATTCCTTCCTATACACCCTCTTGTCATGTAGCCTTACATTTCCTCCCATTGAGAGGAAGCCTGTACTACCTACTCCTTGATTCTGAGCTCAGCCATGTAGTTTTCTTCCACCAGTAGATCCAGTACATGGAGTAGAAGTCATAGTGTGCCAATTCCTAGCCTAGCCTGGTTGCACTTCCTCTTGGACTTCTGTCATCACCATGAGAAGGACATGGCTGTGCTAGCCTGCTGCTCTCTAGAGAAAGATGAGAGCTGTCCATCTAATCTCCCATAGTCAGCTGAAGCAGAGGCCTCAGCTGAGCCACAGGATCCGAAAGAGTCCAGAAGAGCTTAGCCAAGGTCACCCAACCCCAGCTCCCCAGACATGTGAGCTACAATAATAAAGATTATTCAGTGTCATGGAGTTGCAGGTGATTTGTTACAAAGCAGTACCTAGCTGGTACAAGTACTTAATAGCTTTTCTGAGGGAGACAGACCTGAACATAAGAAATTTTAAAAAGCTGGTGGCCAGGGATTTAGCTCAGTGGTTTCACCGCCTGCTTCACAAGCACAAGGACTGGAGTTCAATCCCTGGTACAAAAAAAAAAAAAAAAAAACCCGGGCATGGTGGCGCACACTGTAATCCCAGCACTCAGGAGGCTGAGGCAGGAAGATCACTGCAAGATCGAGGCCAGCCTGGGCAACATAGTTCAAGGCCAGCCTGAGCTACACAGTGAGACCCTATCTCAAAAAAAAAAAAAAAAAAATAACATAAATATTAATACACAATAATATAATATAGTATGGGTTAAATGCTAAATTGGTGGCAGAGCAATTCAAGTATACATTTTGAATAGACAAAAATTATGACAATAGAAAAACATGGCCTCAATCTATTTGAAAAGGCCAGGGCCAAGTGGGGCCGGCTGCAGGCTGACCGGGACCTGCTTGCTCCGGCTTGCTCCACCAGCTTACCACCATCCACCAGGACAGGGTGAGGAGGAGCCCCACCCCCACCCCCGGGCAGGCCTACCAGCTGACAGCTGGGCCACATGGGCACCTCCAACAATACCCTCCCCCAGCCTCTAGCCTTTTGGCTGTGCAGCTACTTGGTTACACACTGCAGAGGCACAGGGGGACAAAAGCCATTGTCCTGAGCTCCAGAAGTGAACAACAGAGAAAGTCCCTGTCTCAGGCTCCCTGGTGAAAACAAGCCCACTGGAAAAGTGAAGGGAATCTCTGCAATAAAGGCACACCAGACCACTGTGATTGGTAAGTTGGAGGGATCATCAGCTCCCATCAGAAACTGGACTTTCTTCAGGGGAAAAGCAGCTGAAACCTGCAGTAGAAACTTGCAGAGTGAAACCCTGCAGGAGGACAGGGAGCTCAACTTGGGACTTGAAACCAGAAATCTGCCTGACTCTCACGGGTCTAGGACTAGCTTACTGAGACTCATTGACTTATAACTACACACTGCTGACCACGTTGTCTATTGTGACAGCAGAGACACACTGTGAAGGAGGCCCTTTATTTTTTAAAGGTGATAGATTAATAACTACCATAAATTGTCATTCTTTAAGAGGTACTTGATGCTATGGTGTTGCTGATTGTATGACTTAGGCTAAGGTGTCGTGATTGATCTAAACAGTTTTCCTTCCTGGTATAATGAAAATGAGATAGCCTCAGAGTCATTAGAGACTCAAAACCTAAAGACTAGCTATATCTGGAAGACACCTCTGAGAAGCAATCATTCTATAAGGGTTTTAAATAGATCAACAAAGACACGATAAACAACTTCATAATATCAACCCAGGAACTAAACCAGGGACAGTACCAAAAACAAAAATGAGAAGGCATTTAAGCAAGTCACAAACCCAGACTTCCACCTCCCAAAAGGCAATTTCTGGGGGAAATGAGGTGCAAAAGTCTGATAAGCAATCACCTGGACACCCTGAACTGATACCACAGGAAGTAACAAAACAGATGAATAAGGCCGTAGAAAAATTCAAACCAGAAATAACCTCTCAGATGTCTACAGAGATGGTGAGCAGAGTGAAAGACATGATTAGAAGCTCTCGAACAGAAACAGACTTAAAAAAATAGATGAGCTCAGAAACATGTTGGAAGCCAGGAATGCCCAGCACAAGAAAGAAATGGAAACCATGATCACCCAACATAAGAAAGAAATGGAATCCATGAAACAGATTCAAACAGATATTCAAGAGATTAAAAACTCCACTGAAAGCATGCAGAGCAGATTAAGAGAATCTGAAGATAGAATATCAGATATAGAAGACAGGATTGCGGTGAAGGACCATGAAAACAGAGATTTCTTAAAAATAGTAAGGGACCATGAGAAATCAATTCAACAGCTGCTAGATGATGCAAAGAAGAATAACATAAGACTGATAGGAGTCCATGAAAAAACAGGAGAAAGTACAATTGACATTAAAAAAAACTGTTCACAGAAGTAATAGTAGAAAACTTCCCAGACAGGGAGGGAATTGGACATACAGATAAGCAAGGCATACAGAACTCCACCCAGCCATGATCAAAAAAAATCTACACCTAGACATATAATAGTCAAGATCCCAGAAACCCAACAGAAGAACAAAATCCTACAGGCAGTTAGAGAAAAGAAACAAATCACCTATAAAGGAAAGCCCATCAGAATAACAGCACACTTCTCAACACAAACCCTCAAGTCAAGGAGAGAGCCTGTAGTGAAGTATTTCAAGCCCTAAAAGAAAATAACTTACAACCTAGACTGTTGTATCCTGCAAAATTATCTTTCAAAATCGATGGGGAAATTAGATACTTCCATGACAAAGAACACCTGAGAAATTTCATGAACACCAAACCAGCACTCCAAACATTTCTAAGCAATATCATAGAAAAAGGCAGCAAAGGTCACAACTCCATGAGGCTCAACAGAGGGAAGCCACCAGACAAGGTAAGAAACTAAAGGGAAAGGGGGAAAAAGAAATAAGAGCCAACAATAGTAAAACATCATGACAAGGATGAGTCAATATCTCTCAATTGTAACTATCAATGTTAATGGCCTCAATTCACCAATCAAAAGAAGTCGACTGACAGAATGGATTAAGAAACAAAATTGAGCAATATGCTGTATACAAGAAAGACACCTAACTCAAAAAGAAATTCACAGACTGAGAGTAAAAGGATGGAAAACAGCTCTCGACGCGACAGGAACCCAGAAAAAAGCAGGGGTAGCAATCTTATTTGCAGACAAAGTAGATTTCAAACCAAAACTATTTAAGAGAGACAAAGATGGTCATTACATCCTTGTGAAGGGAACAATCCAAGAGGAAGAGATGACAATCCTAAATATATATGCACCAAATACAAATGCCCCTAACTGTACAAAACAAATATTAATGGACATGAAAAACCAAATAAGCACTAATATAGTTGTTGTGGGGGACCTCAATACCCCATTATCACAAACAGCCAGATCATCTAGACAAAAAATTAACAAGGAAATTCTAGAACTGAACCAAGCTATTGAAAAAATGGACTTAATAGATATTTACAGAGTGTTCCACCCCACAAAATCAGAATACACATGCTTTTCAGCTGCACACAGGTCATTTTCGAAAATAGACCACATGCTATCTCATAGGACAGGTCTAAGTAAATGTAAAAGAATTGAAATTATCCCCTGCATATTATCAGACCATAGTGCAATAAAATTGGAGATCAATAACATGAGAAACTGCAAAACTCCCACAAACACCTGGAAATTGAATAACACCCTCCTGAACAGCCAATGGGTCACAGAGGAAATTAAAGAAGAAATTAGACAGTTTCTACAAGTAAATGATGATGCCAGTACAACATTTAGGAATCTATGGGACACAATGAAAGCAGTTCTATACGCAAAATTCATAGCAGTGAATGCCCATATTAGGAAAACAGAGAGAACTCAGATAAATAACCTAATGCAGAACCTCAAACTCCTAGAAAAAGAAGAGAATAACAAACCCAAAGCCCACACAAGAGAAGAAATTATAAAGATCAGAGCAGAAATCAATGCAATGGAGACTAAGAGAATGATACAAAAAATTAATGAATCAAAGAGTTGGTTTTTTGAAAGAATAAATAAAATCGATAAACCTTTAGCCAACCTTATCAAAAAAAGGAAAGAAAAGACTCAAATCCATGCAATTAAGAACGAAAAAGGTGAACTCACAACAGAACCAGCAGAAATCCAGAGGATCATCAATACCTACTTTGAGAACCTGTACTCTAATAAAATGGAAAACACAGAAGAAATGGACAGATTCCTAGATACATATGAATTGCCAAAGTTAAGTGAAAAAGATAAAGAAATTCTAAACACCTCAATTACAATGAGTGAAATTGAAAATGTAATAAAAAATTTACCAACAAAGAAAAGCCCAGGTCCTGATGGCTTCACTGCTGAATTCTACAAGACATTTAAACAAGAACTATCACCATTACTCTTTAAACTCATCAAGGAAATTGAAAGGGAAGCAAGGCTTCCAAACTCATTCCTGGAAGCAAGTGTGACTTTGATTCCAAAACCAGGGAAAGACCCAACCCAAAAAGAGAACTACAAGCCAATCTTCCTAATGAACATAGATGCAAAAATCCTCAACAAGATACTGGCAAACAGAATACGGAGAGTCATCAAGAAGATCATACAACCTGACCAAGTCGGATTTATCCCAGGGATGCAAGGATGGTTCAACATATGTAAATCAATAAATGTAATCACTACATTAACAGAGTCAAGGACAAAAACCATATGATCATCTCAATAGATGCAGAAAAGGCATTTCACAAAATCCAACACCCATTCATGATAAAAACGCAACAGAAAATTGGAATGGCAGGTCTTTATCTCAACCTGATTAAGGCTATCTATGAAAAACCAACAGCCAACATCATACTAAATGGTCAAAAACTGAAAACTTTCATGCTAAAATCAGGAACAAGACAAGGATGCCCACTATCACCACTCCTGTTCAACATAGTTCTGGAAACATTAGCCACAGCAATTAGAAAAGAGAAAGAAATAAAAGGAATAAAGATAGGAAAGGAAGAAGTTAAACTGTCATTATTTGCTAATGATATGATACTTTACAAAGAAGACCCAAAAAACTCTACCAAAAGACTTCTAGACTTAATTGACAGATTCAGTAGAGTAGCTGGATATAAGGTCAACACTCAAAAACCAATAGCCTTCTTATACACAAATAGCAGGCTCATTGAGAGAGAAATTAGGGAGATAATTCCTTTTACAATAGCATCCAAAAAAATCAAATATCTAGGAATCAATCTAACAAAGGAAGCAAAAGACCTCTACACTGAAAACTACAGCACCCTGAAAAAGGAGATCGAGGAAGGTATAAGAAAATGGAAAGACATCCCTTGTTCCTGGGTAGGAAGAATCAGTATAGTGAAAATGGCCACACTTCCAAAATTGCTATATAGATTTAATGCAATGCCAATTGAAATTCCAATAATATACTTCACAGAGCTAGAGAAAACAATCCAAAAATTCATTTGGAACCATAAGAGACCTAGAATAGCAAAAGCAATTCTGGGCAACAGGGACATGGCTGGGAGTATCACAATGCCCAACTTGAAGCTATACTACAAAGCTACTGTGATAAAAACAGCATGGTACTGGCAAAGAAACAGACCCAGGGATCAGTGGAATAGATTAGAAGATGCAGAAATAACTTCAGACATACTCAGCCACCTCATCTTTGACAAAGGAGCCAACCACCCTTATTGGGAGGAAAGATAAACTATTTAATAAATGGTGTTGGAACAACTGGATTTCAACCTGTCAGAGATTAAAACTAGACCCATATCTATCACCATGCACTAAACTAAGATCTAAGTGGATTAAAGATCTAAATATTAAGACAGAAACACTAAACTTGCTGGAAGGTAAGTTAGGTAGAAGTCTTGAAGATATTGGCATAGGAAAAGACTTTATGAGTAGCACAGGAACTAGCAGAAAGAATCAACAACTGGGATTTCATCTTATTAAGAAGCTTCTGCACTGCAAGAGAAACCACCAACAGAGCTAACAGCCAACCTACAATGTGGGGAAAAAATTTTAGCAGCTGTAACTCAGACAAAGGGCTACTATCTAGAATATATAAAGAATTGAAAAAAATCAGACCCCCCCAAATTCAAAGACCCAATTCAAAAATAGGCATCTGAAATGAACTGACATTTCTCAGACAAAGAAGTAAAAGCAGCAAATAAACATATGAAAAAATGTTCAACATCACTGGTCATTCGAGAGATGCAAATGAAAACAACACTGAGATTTCACCTCACCCCAGAAAGAGTGGCTGCTATCAAGCAATCAACAATTAACAAATGCTCGCGGGGGTGTGGAGACAAAGGAACCCGTCTCCATTGTTGGTGGGAGTGCAGACTGGTGCAACCACTGTGGAAATCAGTATGGAGATACCTCAAAGAACTAGGGCTGGAGGTCCTATTTGATCCAGCTATTTCCCTGCTCGGTATTTTCCCAAAAGAATTAAAAGAATCATACCACAGTGATATATGTGTACCCATGTTTATTGCAGCACAGTTTGTAATAGCTAAAGCTTGGAAGCAGCCCAAGTGCCCATCAACTGGAAACTGAATAAAGAAGATGTGGTTTTTTTATAAAATGGAGTACTACTCAGCCATAAAGAATGAGAAATTAGAGTCATTTATAGCTAAATGGATGCATATTGAGGCCATACTCTTAAGGGAAATAAATAAGACACACATGTGTAAATACCAAATAGTTTCTCCAGTGAGAAACTGATAGTGTAAATAAGGACTAAAAGGATTAATAACTAATAATTGATACTTTGAAAGAGGAAAAGGTCCAAAGGGGTAGGGGTGGTGGGAGGAGATGGGGAAAGGAAAGAAGGGAAAGGAAAAATTATGAGAAAAGAAAAAAACATGGAAACAAAGTCTATGTAAATAGGGAAGGGTGGAGGGGTGAAGGGCACACAGGTAATGGGGAAAAAATAAGAACCAAGATACATCATGTACAGGTACAAGCACCCAAAGATAAATGTAAATGTATTGTATACCTAAAATGTACCAATAAAAGAATTTAAGTAAAAAAAAAAAATCTATTTGAAAAGTATTTGAATGAACACAGAAAATATGAGAAGCCACTACAAGTACCCCTGCTTTACTTTATAAGGGGCAGAGGAAGGAAGAAAGCACAATCTAGCTGGACTAGAGTATTTATGATAGAAAGGGTAGGAAAGACAGCATGGACAAGTATGTGGACAGAGTTGCTACTTTATTCTGTAAGCAATAGGGAACCACTACAGTGATGACGATGCCTGCTCAATGTTGTGAATGTAGTAAAATGTTACTGAATTGAACATTTTCAAAGGGTTAATCTTATATGAATTTTAGATCAATTAAACAGTCACTGAAATTACTGACATGCTAAAAGGACCATTTTAAGAGTAATACAGTGATTATACAAGAGAGGCTGATGAATAAAGAAGCTACTATATTTGGTATACTTTAGATATTGAAGTCCCCAAAGGCCCATGTACTGAAGACTTGGCCCCAGCCTATGGTGCTATTGAGAAGTGGTGGAGCCTTTAGGAAATGGGGCCTGGTAGAAAGAAGTTAAGTCACTGTGACATGCCTTTGAAGTAGCTGACAGTGCCTCGGCCCCTTCCTGTCTCTCCTTTTGCATCCCACCTGCCATCAGGTGAACAGGCTTCCTCTGCCACACACTCCCACCATGATATACTACAAGCAACAAGGCCAAGCAACCATGGACTGAAACCTTAAACTCAAACACAACGTTTCTCCTTGTAAGTTTAGCTGAGGTATTTGTTACAATAATGGAAAATGGACTAACATATTTTAGACCAAAAAAAAATAAAATCTAACTTAGAGGAACAGTAGTGGAAATGAGATGTTCAGAAATAGGACAAACTAACAGAACCAGGCAACTAACTGGATATGGGGCAAAAAGAAAGGCTTAAATCCATTGCTTAGAATCTATAACATCTGAATCATCTGCTTGAGATATAGGGCATCTCACCAAGTAGTAGCAGAATATTTGGGAAATAATATTGTTCCAGAAAGAGCCTATGGAGAATTAAAGCTCATGAAATATCATTCAGCTCTTAAGAAATGTTTACTGAGCATCTACTCAGTGCCAGGCACTAATACTGGCCCAGAAGGTAGAGAAGTGAACAAAACACAAGAATTCCTTCCCATGAACATATGCTAGTGAGGGAAGATAACCAACAAACAAGATCAGTAATTCTACATCATATAAGAAAGTGACAAATCCACTGGAAAAAAATAAGGAAGAGTGAGAGGAAGGGTTGGAAAAAAACAAGGACAGGGTGACAGAGGAGGCTGTTAGAATTCTAACATAAGCCACAGTGACCCCGCATCCTTATACAATTCCATGCACTCTGTGGTGGGCATCTGTAACTTTCTTCTAACCAACAGATTGGCAAAGGTAACAGGATTTTACTCCCATGATTATGTTCTGTTGTACAGCAAAAATGAAGAGATTTTTCACATGTCAGTAAGGTCCCTAATCAGTGGACTTCAAGAGCACCACAAGGAGGAGCCTGACTGAATCAGGGAAGCCCATCAAAAGAGTCAGACTCTCTCCTGCTGGCCTTCAAGAAGTAAGTGGCCATGAGTTGTGCAGCTTCGAGGAAACAAGTTCTGCAACAAGGGAACCCCCAAGCCTTAGTTGAGACCCTAGATGTGTCTGACACCTTTTCTGCTCCTATGAGCAGAGGGCCCAAATATGCTATGTATGACAAAGCTCCTCACCTGTAGAAACTGTGAGATAGTAAATGTGTTTTGTATTGTTTTAAGCTGCTACAGTAAATTGGTGATCATTTGTTTCAAACAGTGGAAAATTAATACAGTGGTGGATAAACTTTCTAGTCAAAAGGAAAAGAAAATGACAGCTCTGAGCAGGAGTATGTCAAATGGAGCCATGCAGTAAATTGAATCAGGAAGTAAAGCCATGGGTGACTGGGGCAGATCATGTATGGCATGGCCTTGTTGGCCTCAGTCATATGGGGCCACTGGGGCCTTCTGATACTGTATCTCAGTGGATCACTTTGACTGAGATATTGAGACAAGAAGGAGACAAGGTAGAAGCAAGGAGGAAGACTAGCTAGGAGACAGTAATTTGAGGAAGGGATGACGGAGGCTAGAACTAGTGAAAAAGGAGTCAAGGAAGAGAGAAGTAACCAGGCACTGTACACAGAATGAGTTAACAGGATTCATTTCACCAGGACTGAAAGTTGAGGTACTCCTATCTGGAAAGGACAGTCTCACCAAAATCCTTTCCCATTACTGTAATCCACATGGTCCCGCTATTATTCCTCCCTTCCTTTTCTGATATTTATATTATCCTGTTCTTTTATTTAGATAGCATCTTATTCTTCAACCTGGTTCCAGTAATGGAATGCAGCAACCTCTCTCTTTTACAAACCATGATCTAACAGCTCACAAAGGTGGGGGGGCAGCCTTGCTAAAACCCACATTGTCTTTTGACTCCTTTTCCCATCACAGGAGCTGCATAACAGACCACTCCACCCAGTCTTGTTACTCACATGGCCCAGGAAATACCTGACATCATTCATACAAATGTGGCCAGATGAAGCTTTGAATAGAGAATATTTTTCTGCTTCCTGAGTACCTCTAGAAAGACTGGAAACCAACAGGAAAGCATGAAAAGGCTCGACAGTAGCAAGAAGAAGTCTTGGCTATGATATGGAACTAAGGGAACATTTCGATACTCTTACTAAAATTTTATACAAATCAGCTTTACCATATGAAATGCTAAACCAGGAATGCTGGTGCATCCCTGTAATTCCAGCACGCAGGAGGCTGAAGCAGGAGGATGGCTACAAGTTAAAGGTCAGCCTGGGCTACATAGTGAGTTCAAGGCCATTGTGGGCTGCATAGCAAGACCCCGTCTCAAAAAAAAAATTCTTTTAACATATGAAATGATAAAAACTACTAAAGCTTCACAAAAGAATCTCATGAGAACTAAAAAACAGAAATAAAGATCCAATGAGTCACCCTACTTCTTCCACATAACACCCAAAGACTAACAGTAGAATGACATTAACCAGCCAATGCCATGATAAGAATCACAGCGACAAGGTCATCAGAAAAGCCTATGGTGAGTACTAGCCAGAAGTCAACAGGGAGATTTACTAATCGGCCCTGGGGCCAAAGACCTTTTCTCAAAATGTCAGCTGGAAGTTTGGGGAGAACCCACTCTATTCCACTGACTGCACTACTACAAATTGGCCACAAGGGGGCACCAGCACACTCCACACACAAATGGAATTCTTGTATTCTTCCTAATCTGACATATGGAGGGGCACTGTTCCCTCTCCCGCAGAGAGTAGCAGGAATACTGTAGTTAATGAAGGCATACAACCAGCCAAATAATATAAAACTGAAAATTTTACAAGTAACATGCAATTTGCAGTCTGTTCCTCCAAAGCGCCTTTTAAAAGTACACCCCTAGGGTCTCCAGTCTCCAGCCTCCTGCTCTTTTTCTCTCTCTTGTTTCTGGTCCCCTCCTCCACCAATAACTCTTGGCTACATAGCTGGGCTTGCTCTCTTTACAGAGTTCAAGTCCTACATTTTTAAGTACTGCAATCATCATTTCAAACATTTCCATAAAGCAAATTCATCCTTCCTAACAGACCAACTGTCCCTCTAAACATTCTGATTTCTCTCAATAATAATAAACACTAACATTATCTGGCATATGCCAGTCTTCATATGGAGTGAGTTGTTTAATACTTAAAATAACAAGAAGGTTTGGTATCTTGTTCAAATCCACATAGCTCAAGAAATGTCAGAGCTGGAATTTGAATCCAGAGAGTCTGGCTCCAGACCCAGGCTCTGAACCAATATTGCGCTGCAATATTATCATATTGAGTATTTCTCTTTGAAGGAACATAAATGTATATGTAATTATATGAATATATATGTATATGTAATTATAGTCCCAGTTTCCTATAAGTAACCACATGTCTTTATTGTTTTTATTGATGATACAGTTAAAGCCTGGAGATTAAAGACTTCAGCTAAACAGTAAGGCATATGAAAAGGACCAGGCCTCCTATCTCTAGCACTTCCCACAGTTCAGTGCATATCTGTAGTCAATGCATACTTTTGGTTAGAATTAGCTAAAGTCACTTTCAAATCACTATTGTGATTTGATAAAAGTATAGTAATGCAGAACTGGTGGAAGAAGCTGCTATTTTGAAAATAATGAGCAGAGTAATCTTATTTCAAAGTCAAAATAAATATAAGAAAAAAGAAAGAAAATAATCATAAAAGTGTTTTAAATGGAAAGGTCTTAAAAATCTCTACTTAAAAAAAAAAATCTCTACTCAAAAAGCAGGGTAGCTATAGGGTGAAACAGAACAAAGCCAGGAGATGGAAGGATAGCAAGAAAGTATTTGTGGGATCATGGAAGATGTCTGAGCTATGCATACCCCACTCAGACACTACTGTACTGCAACTAGGCCTTGTTTTCATAACATCTTATTTAATTTCCTTTGTTCTATTAAAAGCCAGAACTACCACCCAAAAAGTTTAGGTCTTAAACAGTTCCTATGGAACAGTGAAGAAAGGTAATTATGAACTTGGCCAAGTATGTTTGTTCCATTTATACAAAGCTGAAAGCAGAATCTTTCTGATGAGTTACCTCTGATTAAAAGTATGCTTTCTCTTGATATAGTTTTTCATTTCATGTGATAAGCCATTATTTAATGAGTGCCGAACAAGTAAATGTTAGGAATGTAAATGTGAGCTAGGAAAATATGGGCATGTGCTCAACTTTCACGCAAGTAATAAGGGAAGTAAAGCATGCAAAAAAAGAAAATTGGGGAGAAGGGTGCTCTAACGCAGGCTTTGATTAGTCACAGGTTTCCTAACTACTATCTAGGCTGTGACCTAAAGGACAATTACAAGTTAGCTAAGAAACTATGGGAGACACTGTTCCAGCCAGGGGCATATGCAATGCCTGGGAGTGGAGAACATGGGCTCTTTCAGGGGGTAGAAGGGATAACAGCATTAGGGAAGATGTGTGGAAGTCTACATTTTCACAGACAGTTGTTGAAAGTATAAATTTATACAAATTCTACATTGAAATAGGAACATGGACAAGGGCATTACAGGTAGATCTTCTGAATCAGTAATTTCATTTCTAGAAATTTATCTTATGGAAAGATTTAGGTTATGGGCCAGGGATTTAGCTCAGTGGTTTCGCCACCTGCAGCACAAGCACAAGGACCCAAGTTCAAGCCCCAGTACCAAAAAAAAAAAAAAAAAAAAATTCAGGCTACACAGAATTCACTAGAGAAAAATAAACATGTTACCACTTATAAAATCAAAATGTTGAAAATACCTAAGTACTCATCTATTAAGAACTCATTAAATACTTTACAATACAACCATGTTTCAGAATACTTCATAATTGTTACAAGTTGTGTTGAAGATTAATATTGATTGACATGAAAATATACTCACATTGTGAATGACATTATGACATTATGATATTATGACATTAGGACATTGTGAATGACATTATGACATTAAGAGCAAAAACAAGGGCTGGGGATGTAGCTCAGGGTCACTGCACCTGCCTTGCAAGTGCAAGGTCCTGAGTTCAATCCCCAATAGCACAAAAAGAAAGAGCAAAACTAAGATATGGTATAGTATTATGCTATGGATCCTATTATAATTATATATGAGCAGAAAGGTCTGTTTATTTCTAGATTGTAGAATCCATAATGGTTTTAGCTTTCTTTTTAATTTTGGCTTATCTTTTTAATATTTCTCAGTGAACCTGTAATGCTTTGTAAGAATAAATATTAATTTCTTATTAATTTTTTTAAAAGATTTGTCTCATTATTTTAACTCACATGAATTAAGCCTTACATTAAATTCTATGCAAGCATGCTGTGGGGCAAAAGCAGGAAAAATAAATAGTGTATCTCATACCAGTGCCCATACACCTTCTTCCTCTCAACACATACCTGGACAAATCCAAAGGGAAAGAAACGCTCTGTCTGTCCCTGGGAGCCACAGTGGAAGGTCTGGCGCCAGTCTTCAATGAGGGCAGGGAACGTGCAATTGTACAGGTCCTTATTGTAATGTATATTGGCTTCCCCTTAAAACAGCCAATATTGTAAAATAAATTTGGAGTAGACTTCAAAAGTGGCACATGTTGCTCTCCTCCCTCTCTCCACATCCTGAGGGGGTGGCCTTCCCACAGCTGCTTAGGACTGGCCTGGGATTTGATCTGACCAGTGAGGCACCCGCCAACATGACATAAGCAGAAGCATAAAGTATCAGCTTCGGGCTTAGCTCTCTCTTGATACACCTGGAACCCTGAGACAATTATGTCATGATAAATGAGTGTGACGCCGCTTGCTAAAGGAAGAGAGGCCACCTAAGAACCATGGAGCACATGGATTGGAGGGAGCCATCCTATGTCCTCCAACCACCAACCTGACAGGTCAGAGACACATAAGAGTTCCCAACAGAAATCAGCCGAAGCAGCCCAGACAGAAGAACTACCTTGATAGACCAAAGGAGAATGAGCTAAATAAAATTATACAATTATTTTTAAGCCACTAATTTCAAGGATCATTTATTATGCAGCAAAAGCTAACTGATACAATGGATAAAGAGCAAACTGAACACTCACCCTGGTACCATACCACACCTTTCAGAGTCATATTCTGTAGTGGATGGATCATGGCATTCCAGAGAACAGAGTGCTCGCTGGGACCGGATATAGAATCATACAGAACAGACCTGAAATCAGTAAGATACACAGGGTCACCAAAAAGCTAGTGAGTGATCACATCAGGATTCCTATGCTGAACATCTATCTGCTTTCACTTGGAAAAACTTCTGATGAAAACAACACAGAAGTAAATGGATCAGCTCCATTTCACTTGAAAACATGTATTAGTCTAAATTTCACTTCCAAGTTTTTCCCACAGTAAGTGTGTCACTCATCCTTCTGTGAATTTAGAGTGGGAGAAGTGATTTATTATCAGTTTTTTATACAGGCAATAACTACTATTCAAGAGATGGATACTTAGATTGATTTCAGATTTTTGCCTGTTTTTGTTTTTTGTTTTGTTTTGTTTTGTTTGTACTGGGGATTGAATCCAGGGCCTTCACACTGAGCTACAGCCTCATCTCTTTGTTTATTATCTTTTGCTACCAGGGATGGATCTCAGGACCTTGTGCTTTTGAGGCAGGTGGCAGCAACACTGAGCTAAATCCCCGGCCCTTTTATTTTCTATTTTGAGACAGGGTCTTGCTAAGCTGCCTAGGCTGGGCTCAAGTCTGCAATCCTCCTGCTTCAGCCTCCCAGAGTGCTGGGATTATAGACCTGTGCCACAGCTCCCAGCTACCTTTTTGCTTTTATAACCAATGCTATGATTATAGCTAAATCACTGCAATTATTTCCTTAATTTCCTCAATTATTTCCTTAAGATAAATTCCAGGAAATAAAATTACTGAGTTAAAAAGTACATTTTTTTAAAAGCTTTGGATGTGTTCCCAAATTTCTCAGTAGAACACATATATTGAAACTTATCCTCCCAGCAGCTGTGTATGAGAATACCCACTTCCCCATGCCCGTGGTCTATCTCCCCCAACCCCCACGTCTGGGAGACCTGGCTCCAGACTACCCACCAGCACCATGTCCTGGATCTGATGCTCCCTCCTGCTCTACCAGAACCCACTCCTCCTGTCCATACTTATGGTCCACTCTCCCACAGGCATGCCATTACTCAAACTGTCCCAACCATACCAGAGCAGAGTCCATCCTCCTCCCAGCGTGACTGTGACAATGTCTAGGATAGTGGGCCATATTCTGCTCATCTCTATATTGGTTGATGCTGTCAGGATTTTTTTTGGTAATACTGGGGACTGTAACTAGGGATTTTTTACCAACTACAGTGTTACCTCGGTTCATGAACACTTTTTTTTTTTTTGGTACTGGGGATCGAACTCGGGACCTTGCACTTACGAGGCAGGTGGTGGAACCACTGAGCTAAATCCCTGGCCCTCAGGAACAGTTTTGTTTGGGAGCAATTTGGTTCACAAACAAAAGTGGTTGGAAAAATTTTGTTTTTGTTTGCATATTGTATCATGTGATGAACACGACCACAGCCATCTTTTCCAGAATCATGGAACAAATTAAGTTCATGAACCAAGGTAGCACTGTAGCCCTTTCATCCTCCACACATTCTTCTGATCCAGCTCTTCCTAGGTAGGTTTGGGCTTTCATAACCAGTATATGCATATATTCTCGAGGATGTGCTTATTCATTTGTTCTTCCTGTTAGACTGTTTACTCTGGGCAACAGAGCACCATGGTTAGGAGCAAAGACACCAGACTTGCCCTTTCCTAGCCATGTCTTCAGAGCTCTGTGAGACTTGGTGTCTTTTTTTTTTTTTTGGTACCGGGGATCAAACTTGGGTCCTTGCGCTTGCACAGCAGGTGGCGAAATCACTGAGCTAAATCCCCGGCTCCGAGACTTAGTGTCTTTATCCTTGGGATGATAATAGCATCTTCACTTCAAGAAGCTGTTGAGTGTATTAAAAAAAACTATGTGTGTGTGTGTGTGTGTGTGAAGGATTTAGAATAGTAACTGGCATATAGAATGCTTTCAGTAAGCATTTGTGATTGCTTTTACTAAGGAAAAGAATCATAATTCCTTCTTGACCATTCTCAAATGATTGCAGTGCGATGACGATGAAAAGAACACTTTACCCATACATAGGTAAACTCCACACATTCAGTATATATCTGGACAGTCAACATATACTTAACTCCCCAAAGGAGACCATGGTAACCCTCTGCCTTGTAGAATCCCCTGCTAGGCTTTTTCCCGCACAGGAGAATGCTCTCTTACTCTTTTGTAAGGACTCCACAGGCTTTCAGTGACCTTTCTGATGACCAGGCTTCAATGGGTGTCCCACCCCAGCTGGAGGAGATCAGCCCAATGGGATACTGCAGAGTGTCATACAGGTAACGCCCAAAGAGCCAGCACACTGCTGACATGTACGTGAAGTATCCATTGCCTAAATTTTCTGTCGAAGAAATAAAGGAAAAGAGTCGGAGGAAAAGTAGATGGATATGAACTGAAGCTACTAAGTGGGTCTATGTGAAAGAACTGGGTATGGGCCACCCCTTCTGTACCATTCTGAGAGTTTTCAAAAGTAGGCTGAGAGGCAATGAGAAGATAACACCAAGGCAAAGCACTGCTTTCAAACCTTTGCTGAGGAGAATCTCTTCCAAAGGAGAAACCTATGGCCTTAGCAATAGTTTCCTTTTAGGGGCTGGGGATTTAACTCAGTGGTTCCGGTGCCTGCCTCGCAAGCACAAGGCCCCAAGTTTGATCCCCAGTACCAAAAAAGAAAAAAAAAAGCATTTTAGTTTCCTTTTATCTGTCTTCAATTTTTCTGTTGTTCAAAATGTTTGTTCTCATAAGAAGGAAATAGGGGCTCTCAGCCAGACACAGAGACCAATGATACCTATTGCGTTCTCAATCTGAGTATAAATAATTTACTTACATAATCTGGAGCCAAAAGTCTCTAGCCAGGCAAGCAGGCTCCCTGCACAATCCTCACAATCAGGAATATTAATACATCTTTCTCAGTAGGTAACTGACACAAAGACCATCATGTCCCTGCACTACCCTTCTTGCCACCTTTCCTCTTACCTGGCCACTCATTCCCACTTAGCTCACTCAACAGAAAAAAGAAAAAAAAAAAAACCAAGTGGACATAAGGTAGAGAACAAATGCTTATTTTTTTCTGGGTGGTTTTATACCCAATTTTATCGTTATCATAACAAGCATATACCTAAGTGATGAGAAGTCTGGCAAAAAGAGAAAGCAACAGAAACCAAAACCAATTATTAAATTTTCAGCAGTCTCCTTTGTCAGTATTGCCCAGTAACCACCACAGGCCAAAGTGAGCAATTTCCATGTTAGAAGAAAACTAAAGAGAGGAACATGCATGCACATATGGCTGGTAGGATCAATTCATCCCAATACTTTTGAAAGACCTGTTATGTATGGGTCACTGGTTTGGTACTATGAAAGACTCAAACTCAATGCTGTACAATTCTTACACTCTAAGAGTTGATAGTGCAAGAGTGGAAATTCAAATTAATTTCAAATAAATTAAAATATATTTAGAAACTACTAGGTGCCAGGAAGTGCTAGATGATTGGGATATGATAATGGAAGAGATATAGAAAAACTGAACCTGACCCGATAGGTCTTGTAGTTTATGGAATAAATATTATCTATAAAATGGACGGCAAAATATGGTAAGTACCTCAAGAGATACAAAAAAGTATGAGCAGGTTTTAGCACCAAAGAAAAAATCAAATTCAAGACAAATTATAATAAGCATCATAATAAATACTGAGTTCCTTCCATGTGTTTCCACAGTCCCCTGTGCAGAGCTGTGTTGCTGTACCTCACTATAATAACAAATTTAGTGTTTCCCTTACCACTACACTATTAGCTACCTGAAGGCAGGGACTTCATCTTACTCATGTCTGTATCTTCAATGTCTAGGACGTAATAGAGTCAGTAACTGTGTGTTGCACATCAGATAGGAAATATTCTGAATGTATTTGGCTAGAGCAGAGACTGAAAAAGGAGATTAGTGGAAGGTAAGACTGGAGGGAAGGTTGGATCATCTGGGTGAGTTCAACCTAATCAGAGAACCCTTCCTAGATGCAGAAAGAAAAAGAGGCAGAAGAGCATCTAAACATGAGAGAGACTTGGTCTACTATGCTATTTCCCCCAGATCTGCATTGCCTCTTTCAGGTTATTACTGAAATGTCCCCTTTCTCCGTTGGGACTTCCCTGGCCACTCTAAATTGCAAATGCTACCCCACTGCAATCCAACAACCCCTACTATCTCCTTCCTGATGTATTTTATTTATTCACTTTTGTCTCAGTATATATCACCATCTACTCTACACAATGGCATTCAAATTTACTTGGTTTCTGAGATCAGAGAACAAAAGGGAGTTCCAAGGGCTGGGGATTTAGCTCAGTGGTTCCACTGCCTGCCTCATAAGTGCAAGGTACTAAGTTCAATCGCTGGTACCAAAAAAAAAAAAGAAATAAAAAGGAGTTCCAGCAGCAAGGTAATTTACATTATCCAGATCCAACTGATTCCTGGGTTTTAAATAATATGCATTAAGAGTTCTTAGTGCAAAGGATTCATCCAAAAATTCACTTGAATCCATTTAGTTGTGGATCTCTTAAAGGAAAAATTTAGGTGCTGTGAGACTAGATAGCATCAGGCACTTAGCATGTAATTTACTAATCCCTCATTTTCTATATTCCCTCACACTACACTGTAAGTACCATACAGTTGGGTATTCTTGCCTATGTTATTCACTGCTACAGCCCCAGCACTTACAACAGTGCCCGGCACATAGCGGGCACTCAGATATTTGTTGAATGCCTTAACATTTGAAAATGTAGGAGCAACTAGGGTCACCAAGGTAAAGCACTAGAAAGAACACAGGGGCCCTGGCTGAAGGAGGGGATTGAAGAAGCAAAGGATGGGGAGAGAGATAGCAGAGAAGAACTAAAAAAGGAAGCACCACATAAGCTAGAAGGAACCCACAGTTTCTGAAAGGGGTGGTCCACAATGTTGAATGTCACAGAGGTCCCTAGAGTTTATAATGAGAAGAGTAATAACCCTGAAGTGAACAAATCATTCAAGTGGAAGCATAAGCCAGCTTACAAAGGACTAAAGAGTGAGCCCAAGGCAAGGAAATGAAAAGGATAAAGACAAAAGATGTTTTAGAAAGGTATAACAAAGCAAAGGAAAGAGATGAAGCTTCATGAGAAGAGCAAGTGTTATGTTTGGCTTTGTCTTGTTTCTTTAAAATAAAAGGAGGGCTAACCCCATGAGCATAGACGGTGTGTCTGTTTTAGTCACTGCTGTGTCCTTGGGGCTAGCACCAGAGTCTGACATGAAGGAAGCATGAAATAAAGATTCCATGCTGAATGGACAGTGGGGAAAAGAACAGAGCCTAATGGATAATATAAAGAAGGCCCTAGAGGAGATAAAGGCTGGCATCAGAATTATCTCTGAAAGGACACTTGTCAGTGTCTTCAGGCACAAAAATGAGGAAAGTGAAGAGAACACAGAGGGTCAAGGCAATGGAGACAGAGTCTGGAAAAGCTCATGCTGAATAGCTTCAGTTTTCATTGAAACTGAAGGAAGAGTTATTTCCTCATCACAAGAGGAAAGATTCACTGGTGGAGTCTTGGGAAAAAACACATGAAATAGTGACCACCAGGAAAGGGATGAAGAATCAAGAAATGAATAAAAAGACAGTTTAGTAATAATAAGTAGACAGATAAGAACCAAATCCAGTTTTACAGAGTCCACTTAGGGCACTAGGCTACCAGATAATATGTGACACATGCTGAGGCACTCACATACCTGCGCTGGGCTTCGACCACTGCAAGTCAACCGCGTCTAGATCCTCCAGCTCCTCCTCTGCCTCAGTGAGAGAGACAGAGAGGATGCGGACAGACTGGTAGGCAGCAGTGTTGGACAGCTCCTTTGTAGCATTAAATATCTAGAAGAGAATTTGAAATGTCATTTAACTTAGTGGGTGGTGAACTGGCCTGCCAGTCTTAGTAAATACTTCTAACTCAATGAGCTCCTTCTGAGCCTTCAATAGACCAAGAGCATATGAGTAACAACCAAAACCTATAATAGCCTGGACTGAATCACTAGATTCACTTTGACCACAGTGAAGCATATTCCCAAAGAGGGCTCAGATTATAATGAAGCCTGTGATCTTAGGCAAATGGAAGGTGTACAGTGGTTTAAGCTGAAGAATGCTATCACTTAGACCACGGTGCTATCTTGAAACAAAAATATTTCTACTTTGAAAAAGTATCTGATTATGCACATCTAGGGCAATTAACTTTTTTTAAAATTGTTGCTTAGAAATGAAACAATATGGAGTCATAAAGTCCATGGGGAGATAGATTTATGTAATCCATACCACATGAGAAGTATATTCAAAAGAAACAGCCCTGAGAAGTGATGGTTGAAACATACATATTGGAATCACTCTCACAATGTTTATATTCTCATCTGGGACCTGGTAGTCACCAAAGAAAACATGGAAGGCATGAAAGGTAGTATTCAGGGTAACAGCTCAGAACACTCCCAAAGAATTAAACAAAGAGGAGGATCTGCCCAAAGATGTATCATTTTAGGAACCCTCCTCGGTTGCCAAGACTGGCAGGAGTGGGTTAGGATTTTTCTGAACAAGAATGTGTGCACTGTCTTGAGTAGCCTATTCATTAGTCTAATTAAACCTCACTCTTCTATGAGTTTAGGCACAAGTGCTATTTCTTTTAATCCTAATCTTTTAATTATGTTTTTCTTTTGTGTTGAAAAGAAGAGACTGGCAATGTCTTAGTTTGCTGTGTGTGTGTGTGTGTGTGTGTGTGTGTGTGTGTGTGTGTGTGTGTGTCCTCTTGAGTCCTCCCTATTTCCCTGAGCTAGTCCAGCTTCTCCCAAAACAAAGGGCTAAGGGAAGCATCAGAAAGCCCAGTTACTGTCCGCCTCAGGGAATAGGTACTCCAGCTGAGTCTGGGCAGCCACAGCAAGAGGCACAGGAGGCTGGAATACTTTCCATTGGCCGCTAGCCACCAAGTGTGCAGCTGGCTCACTTTCCCTGCCACCCACCACAGAGAATACAGCTGGCCCTCCAGCCCACATGGAGGAGCATGATGGAGCATCCAGGGTGCCCCCACAGAGCATTTCATTGAAATATGCTACCCCATGAATAGCCTTCTGACTTGCCACAGAGCCAGCTGTGGTCAATGAGATGGACAGATGCAAATGAAATGGCTCTTTTGGTCACAATGGGAGCTACAGCCTGAAATGCCTGCCTCCTGGGTAGCAGCAGCACTGGGCTGTAAAGGTTACTGGTCTTCCAGCTTTCAGAACACAGATTACACATGGTATCAGGAAAACTCCATAGTAAATTTAGACCTTTTCCTTCAGGGTCTTGCCTGGCACATTTAATGTAAAATAAACATTGGAGAGTAAGAACAGGCTAATGCACTCACAGTATATTCTGGCAGGGAAATTATTTTTCAGCAGCAAGTACCTGTAAAAAGTCTCCTCCCTTGAAATTCAGTTCTGCACTAAGCACGAAGGATCGTGTGTTGCTTCCATGGAAACAGTGGATGAAACTGCTTCATTCCCACCCACACAAGCTTCCGCACTGGCTGGGAACTCAAGCACCTCATGGCAATGTGATGCCAGCTTGGGGAGGCAGCCGGGGAGAACATGCCACTTGTCTTTTAGACCGGTTGCTAACTCTGCAGAGTACTGCCAGGGCAACAGAGTCAGGGCAGTTGGCATTCTCCTGTACTGTTACCAACACATGAAACGAGATCCAAAAACTGGCTGGAAAACTTCCATTTTCAAACTCACTTTTGTGTATTATTTCAAGCCAGAACTTGAAAGTCGGATAAATTGTTAACAAAAATGGGGGTGGGGAAAATTCCTGCTGTACCTGGTGACAATTACTTATGAAATTGGTATCCTTTCCCAGTATCACTAGGCCTTTTTGATGGAAACATTTCCTCAGGGATATTGGCAGCAAATTTAGGAATAAAGAGATTTCAGGAAGATTTTCATTTAAATGACACTTGGTGTCCCTGCTGATGAAAGGGGAAGCCTTACTCCATCTGCTGAGATCAGATTTCATCTCATCAAACACCTCAGTGTAATTATTTTTCTACCAAATATTTAAATGAGGATGTAAATGAATACCAAGGTATTTGAAGTCATTAACGCTGCTGAGGCTGAGGGACAGCACTGCTGTCTCTCCAGGGACCAGACCATTCGCCATCAAAGCAGCTGCTCACTGGTGTTCATTTTGTAACCTTTATACAGCATTCTTGAATTAATGAAGACACATCAAGAATCTATTTCCTCAGAGAATCTTAGTATGGGGTCTGCATGGGGGCACAAGGCATGCGTGTAAGTGTTCATGTGAATATGTGTGTACACGCTCATGCACAAATGTGGTGAAAGACACAGAGAAACTTAAGTATTGACTTAAAGAATTTTGAGACTCTGAAAGTTATTTTACCTTCTACTACAGTATAGCAGCAATCTCAAGGTTGAGGTAATAGCTATAAATAAGCTACCCAGCATAACTCCTATGAATCTCTTTATAGCGATGTGGTATCAGGCCTTCTCTTCTGGATTTTAATTTCTCTCCTTGGAAAGTAAGACTGTAGAGTGCCAAAATACTGAAAAATGGGTTTCCTGTCTGACATTGGCCATCTTTTTCTGGACCTACCTAGAAATAGCCAAGTCTTTAGACCTCCCCTGACTTAGGAGGCAACAGATGAACATTTAGATTTTTCTCCATTTATAAACATCTCACTCAGTGTTATAAATAACATTCAATTTTAAAATTCCACTTTACCCTAACAACAAGATGGGCATACAATCTGCCATTTCCTTCTTTGAATGTGAAGAGTGGTAGATTATAGTGAGAATCTTACCTCCACATAGAGGGAGGGAAGGAAAAAGAAAAACACTTGTGGGGGGAAGCAGGGCACACATGCAAGTGTGTATTGGGAGCCTGTAGAGAGAAAGAAGCAAAAGAAATAAGAGGGGGTGTCATGTAGTACATACTTCTGATCAAAAAATAAGACTTTATAGACTGTAAAGAGACTAGAAAACATGGCTGTGGGTACTATTAGCACCTAAAATGCTGTCTTGCAAGCTAAGCGCATGGTTTAAAATAAAAAATTAAAAATTAACACTTAGATGTTTCAGATGGAATCTGCTCTTCTGTTCCCTTACATTTCAGAGCTCATAGTTCCAGCTCAATACAGAACATGCCTAGGAGTAAATTCTAGACAGAAAGAATGTGTTTACTCGTAACAATCACGATCTCATTTAGCTTGACAGAAAATGGGATGGGATCCCTTGGCATAGACTGCTATTGAGAAAATGACTATATAGATACAAACAGATCTGGCCCATGCTTTTCTACACAAACATGGAAGTGTAATTAAAGCATTAAGAAAAGTACTGTTTTCTTAAATGAGTTAACAATTCCACTTCTATACAAAACAATGTTTTCCATCAAGAGATAAAACTTCAATTTTCCATCCACTTAGGCTAAAAGAGACCAATCAAAGTTCAATTTAATAAGCATTTTAATTTAAAAGCTTCCATATATGTAAGAAAGGCAGGAAGTAAGAGCAAATAAAATATTGGTTAGGAAGGTACAAATAGAAGAATTTTGAGGCCGAATTAGAAAACTAATGATGAAATGAAAATAGATGTGTCCATAGTGAGATTTTCAGTAGCATTATTTGGTAATAATTTTTTTTAAAAAGAAGGAACTATAAGGAAAAGAAGCTCTAGAAAGTAAAATAAGAAATCCTAAATTATGTGAAAGTACTTTATTTTACAAATTTTTTTAAAAGAATTGAATTGAGATCATAGTCTATATGTGATGATTCTTAGACTTCAAATTCAAATATTTCTTATAGATGAAGAAAAACAAGAAAATAAAACTCAACTGGAAAATTAATTCAGTTTTGCAAAAAGAACTAGAGAAAACAGTAACCCTTCCAAGTTACTACCCTATTAAAGAAACAAATCAAAGTATATAAATACATTTGTGCCAATCAGTAACTGTCAAGTTAATCTCTAAGCCCTTAATATCATTAAATCAAATTAATTAAAATGTGAAAGAAGGGCTGGGGATTTAGCTCAGTGGTTTCGCGGACTGCTGCGCAAGCGGAAGGACCCGAGTTCCATCCCCAGTACCAAAACATAAATAAATAAATAAAATGTGAAAGAAACTGGAACAGATCTTAACACATGGTAAGTACTTAATAAAAAGAAGCAGCCTCCCTTCTCCTTCATATTCCCTTCTCCTCCTTTTTCTCTTCATTATCATCACTATTATTTTTTATTGCTTAGACTCTGCAAATTACCTGTAAAACAGTCATCTGCATGTTACTCTGCCCACTGCAAAGCCAGACATCTCCAAATAATACATCATGAACTCTCAAGGTAGAGTTCATTGTCTCCAGAGTCTGTTGTGCTATCACTTCAAAAGGTCCACCAGGCTTCATAGGATCCAGTACCACCATCCAGGTGTCAGAGGGTGCTGAAATAACAATGGGCCTCCAAAGAATTAATCAATCACTTAAAATGAAATTAATGCCCAATCATACTCATTTGTGGCTATTCCCAGCCTGTGTGAGGAGCTGAACTATATTCAAAGTTAAAGATTGGCCAAATTTCAGGGAAGAGGATAGAACTGACAAGAGCAGCAGTATTTTTATCCTTAATCTGTACCAATCTTTATTTTTAACTGAACCATTTATAGGAAAAATAAGTTACCCAGTTATAATCCTAAATGAGGACAGATAAAAATACACACAGATTGAAATTCAAGGGAGTTTAGTAAAAAATAGAAAACAGAAATTCTTGTTATACTATCTGTCAATATTAACATAATCTAATCTTTCCATTTACACAGCACCCCAACCTAGCTTGTAATTAGCCAATCAAATGGGAGCACAAGTTGGAGAAAATTGTTTATAATCTGAAATGTCCTCCTAAGAGACTGTATCACCTTTATCAACTGCCAAATCCTCCCATGTTGCTAACAAGGATCAGTGTACACCAGTGGTTCTGGGTTCTCCTATTAAACAATCGTGCACAGAGAAACTGACACATCAAAAAGTAGTGGGAGGAGCAGGGCCGCGGATTTAGCTCAGTGGTTCCATTGCTTGCCTTGCAAGTGCAAGGACCTGAGTTCAATCCCTGGTACCAAAAAAAGAAAAAAAATAAAGTAGTGGGAGGCCAAATTCAAAGACCCAATTCAAAAATAGGTCAAAAATGGGCATTTGAAATGAACAGACATTTCTCACACAAAGAAGTAGACATGGCAAATAAACATATGAAAAAATGTTCAACATCACTGGTCATTCAAGAGATGCAAATGAAAACAACACTGAGATTCCACCTCACCCCAGAAAGAGTGGCTGCTATCAAGAAATCAACCAATAACAAATGCTGGCGGGGGTGTGGAGAGAAAGGAACCCTTCTCCATTACTGGTGGGAGTGCAGACTGGTACAACCACTGTGGAAATCAGTATGGAGATACCTCAAAGAACTAGGGCTGGAGGTCCCATTTGACCCAGCTATTCCCCTGCTGGTTATCTTCCCAAAAGAATTAAAAGAATCATACCACAGCGATATATGTGCACCCATGTTTATAGTGGCACAGTTTGTATTAGCTAAAGCTTGGAAACGGCCCAAGTGCCCATCAACTGGAAACTGGATAAAGAAGATGTGGTATTTTTATAAAATGGAGTACTACTCAGCCATAGAGAATGAGAAACTAGAGTCATTTATAGCTAAATGGATGCATATTGAGGCCATACTCTTAAGTGAAATAAATAGGACACACGTGTGAATACCAAACAGTTTCTCTAATGTGAGAAACTGAAAGTATAAATAAGTATTAAAAGGATTAATAATGAATAATTGATACTCTGAAATAGGAAAAGGTCCAAAGGGGTAGGGGAGGTGGGAGGGTATGGGGAAAGAAAAGAAGGGAAAGGAAAAATTATGAGAAAAGAAAAAAAAAATGAAAATGAAGTCTAAGTAAATAGGGAAGGGTGGAGGGGGTAAGGGGCACACAGGTAATGGGGGAAAAAATGAAAACCAAGATACATCATGTACAGGTACAAGCACCCAATGATAAATGGAAATGTAATATATACCAAAAATGTACCAATAAAAAATTTAAGGAAAAAAAAAAGTAATGAGAGGCATAGAAATCAATCTCTTTATGAAAAAGATATTTTTATTTTCCCAATTAATTATCTTCAGAGTTTTCACAATACTTAAGGTTTTTGGACTCAATTGGGGAGAGGAAAAGCTATTCAAAACCTCACTTCAGAAACTTACAGCTTACTCTTTAGGAATCATCCCTACCATCTTCCTGCTTCCCGGCCACTGAACAGATGACTGCTGCCAATATCATATTCAGAGATTTAAAGGAAAATACCTTCAACATGGCAAAAGTATGCCGAAGTGAACTAAGCAACATGAATAAAATTAAAGAAAAGAGAGTGGGAAAATAGAAAAAAGAGAGAAGTTAACATTTTAAAATAAAATGTCTTTAAAAGAATATGAACTGGACCAGGGATTTACCTCAGTGGTTCTGCCGCCTGCCTCGCAAGCGCAAAGACCCGAGTTCAATCCCCAGTACCAAAAAAAAAAAGAATATGAACTGATTTATTGTTTGTGGCTATCAAATCAATAAATTCAAAGGGAAAGAATGGTAGCAACTGGAAACAGAGCATACTGAAGTTATTATACCTTACCTGTGAGAAATAATAATTATAAAAATATCACCCAAGAGCCAAGTAGGAGCTAGACACTGTGTAAAGTTCTTTCTCATCAGCAAGAACTGAAAAGAAGCATGAGATATCTAGGCACATTTTAGGAGACTGGTAAGAGCTTAAACCATAAAGAACTGCTTGGAGTTCTGGAGGAAAGGTCCAAAATCCCCACAGCATCAGTGAAGGGTCCTCTAAAAAGCATAACCAATTGAGCTTCCTACTTCCATATCTAAGAGGTCCATTAAGCCAGGACCAAATGTTAGCTATTGTTTTACCATCACCAATAGCCAGACATCAACATATTAACTGTATAATTCACCTAAAACTAGAAAAATCACTGTTTTGGAAACAGTGGGCAGCTAGTACAGATTGTGTCACACAGGTGTGATATGCTCCGTATGGCTCACACTTCTGAGCAGGCAGACGCTCCAATCTGTCCTAATACAGTCTTGCCAAGGTCTTTCCAGGCTTCCTGCACTGACACATCTCACTATAGCTCTGTCCTTCTCCAACCAGTATCACTCATTTATAGCGATGAGCTCAAACTCCAGAAAACCTCCAGCAGCACTTTTCCTTAGCCTTCTACTGCTAATACAATATACTCCTAGTCACTGCTGTGAATCAGGTATTTACTTTCAGACTCAATCCAGGCCACATGCCATGAAGAAAACTACCTTCACGAGAACTTCTGGAAAGATTTGCTACCCAGTAATATAAAGACAGGAAGGCAAGGGGCAAAACAATGCCACACCTGGGCAGAGGATTTAGCTCAGTGGTGCTGTGCCTGCCTAGCAAGCGCAAGGTCCTAAATTTAATCCCTGGTTCTTGGAAAAAAGCCAAGAAAAACAAAGCCACACCATCCTACTCCAACCAGAGAATGAGATGCCAGGAGGGCACAGAGCCTGAAAGGAAGTAGGAATCAAGACTTGAGTCTTTTTCCCTAGAATTTTCCCCTCAGAGAAACCTTTCAACTTCCTCAAAGACCTTGGAGAATCTCCTTCTGTGGTAGTTAATCTTTGAATTCTTCTGATTGCTAGCTCTTTTCCTCGTTCATGTGATAAAAGAAAAAAGAACCCCTGATCCAATGGTGACTGTTAGGAGTTAACTTCCTTTCAAGGAGGAAGAAACTGGTGCTTTACAGAGGTTACTAATGGTCACATAAATCAGAGACAACTTGTGTAGAATGACAGATTTGCTCCTATGTAAGTACCATATGTGAGAGAAAGCAGCACCTATGAAGATGGTTCTTAGACCAAAAGCAGGGTGAGATTACAGTATAAAGGCAAAAGCCACCATATTCCATGAGAAGAAATGACTTTTTCTTGGCTTCTCAGTTCAGGACTGACTTGTCAAAGGAGAGCTTGCCACAGGTAGGTAAGTCCAATTCATACCTTTTAGAAACTATGTTAATCATCGTGTCCACTAGGTTGAGTCCAAATGATAAACTTGAGCCACTAACCACAGAAGAGTTCACCATCATATAGATTCAAGTTCACCATCCAACTGGCTTTCTGCTGACTGAGAAGTTTTCTGAGCAACAGTTGTGCTTGTACCTCCTTCTTGACCCTAATCACTTGCTATCCTGTAATCTCTTACCAATCCAGGACTAGGTTTCTGTAAATTCTCATTTTCATTGAATTCAAATCTCCATTGCCTTGCACTCTTTTGTCTACCATCTAGGAAGATTAATTTCCTGCCTTCGTTATACAGTGACTTAGAGTGCTTACTGTGTGCTAGGCACTCCATCAAGTAAATGACAGAAAATAAACCCCAGCCCTGGGTTACACTGATGAGAAAGCCATGCAAATTGACTAGGGCTTTATGTTTTCATGTGTAGCAGCATATCTGGTGACCTATTTCTCATTGTTGTTCATATTCCAGCCAAAGGCATAAATAAAAAATTGTTCTTTCTCCATTTTCTCTCCTTCTCCCAGTTAACTGCAACCTCAAAAATGGGAAAAGCAAATAATCAAAAGTAATAAATGAAAATAATGTGTCTACAGACATGATTAGTCATAATGTGATTTCTTCCTTTTTTCTTTTTGCTGTTCACATCAGATGTTAATTATTTTGCAGTTTATTGCGCCAAAATCTCAGATGCCAACAAAAGAAAAATTATCCATGACCTTTCTCTTCACAAAAGGAAAAACATACAGCTGAAAGAGGCAGCCCTATTCACTGCTCTGCACAGAACTCTGGCTCTTTACCAGCTGCAAAGTGATTCTGTGGTTTTTAGAAGTAGTCTGAAGGTGAAGGCATTATTGCTATATATATTCTATATTCTTTTTTTTTTTTTTGTACCAGGGATCGAACTCGGGTCCTTGCGCTTGCGAGGCAGGCCGCAGAACCACTAAGCTAAATCCCCGGCCCTCTATTCTATATTCTAAAGTTCAAAACTGTTATAGTTTATATCTACATGTCCCCCCAAAGGCTCATGCACACAGAGATGGGGCTTTTGGGAAATGATTAGGTCATGGGGGCATGATACTCATCAGTGGATTGACCCACAGACAAGTTCATAGCTAAATACTATGCTGGGAGGTGAAGCCCAGGAGGAGGAGGTGGGGCATGGCCTAGAAGGGTGTACTCCCTTTTTTCCTCCCTTGCTTTCCACTTTCCTGGTGCCATACCATGAATGTGCTTCTCCTCCACCATACCTCTCTGCCATCTTACCCTGCCTTGGAGTCAGTTGACTATGGACTGAAACCCTACAAACTGTGAGCCAAAACCATTCCTACTTTAATCTGTGGGTGTTGGGTATTGTGTCCCAACAACATAAGAAGTAACTAAGACACTACCACTACCAAATGTGAACAACAAAAAAAAAAAAGCTTAAATACCTGTCAGGAAAACTAGCCACACAAGTTACTTAAACTATTTCATGCTGTGGCAGACATACCCCAGGTAAGCTGCAAAGTCACAGCTTTGTATTCTTCCTTTCCTGCAAAGGCAAACAGACTGTGATTGGCTTCCACTCAACAGAAAATGGCAAAGGGGAAGATGAGATGTCACGCTGTTGATTACATTGTGTTCTATGGAAACGGTGAAGAGATTTTTGCAGATGTGATTCAAGTCCTTCATCACTTTACTTTTAGTGAATAAAAATGTAGATTAGCTTATTAGGCCTGACCTAATAAGTGTCTTTAACAGACGGTCTAGAAGTTAAAGACATGAAGTAGCAGAGATGCTGCCATGAAGTGCACCCCTCAAAGGAATGAATTCTGCCAGCAACCTAAGGGAGCCTGAGTGCAGATCACTCCCTCCTCACACCTCCAGCTAAGAACATGGCCTGGCCAACACTTGGCTTCAGCCTGGTGAGACCTGAGCTGAGGACGCATCAATACCATGGCCAGATTTCAGACCTACAGAAACTGTGAGATAATAAAGGTATGTTGTTGTAAGTGTCTAAGTTTGTGGTAACTTGTTATGCAGAGCACATGCTTCCACTGCAACCAGGGACAGAGGGTTTTAGGCCTTTTACATTTTTCTAGGTTAGAAAAATGAATCTATTCACTCATTATGACAAACACAGGCAGATACACTCTCATTCTAGCACCTGCACATTCACCTTGTTCTCCCTAGTTTTCCTCCTTGTGTCTGAGAGAAGCACCATGCCTCACTTGATAACATGGTTTGAACTGACCCAGTACCTGACCATGTTTGCAATTATCCTTCAGGTTTTAATCTTCCCAATGCCTAAGTGTTACTCTGCTGGACAAAAACTTTATGTTGTTAAATCTTACTTTTTCCCACTTCCTAGGAGATTATAAGTAATAAATTAAATTTTACCAGAGGTAAAGTGGCAAATTGAGGTAGTCTGCTAAAAAGTCCTAGAGTCCTCATCATAATCTAAAATAGAAGCCAACCATCCAATAATATCCTCTGTAATGTCTCTCATTTGAGAGACATTTTTTTGTCTGCTTATGAATTTTCTTACATGTCTACCTTCTTTATGCCAAAGAACACTTTCTCCATTTTCCTTCATGGACAGGAGAGAACAAAATTCTCACTGGAGTACATCTGCTGATCTCCACAAACTAAAAAACCTTTTTTCTACAGTAAATAAATGTGGAAAGTCAGAGAGATAGATCTACCAACACCACCACCGATGGCATCAACCTCTTTTCCTGTGAAATTATCAACAGTCTATGAATCACTTCATCCTCTCAAGTTTTGCTAGTTTTAACTCCAACTGACATGTCACTTTTCGGTAGAGCAACTACAGCATTACTAGACCCTAAACCACTAGGTGGAAAAGACAGCATGAAAGAATGAGCTTGGCCAGGGCAAGCACCATTTGTATTCGTCTCTGTACTTTCCTAAGGTTTCTACCTTAGTGTTTCGTACGCAGTAAGTCCTTGGTGGGTGTTTATAAAATTAAGATAAATGAGCAGGTTCACATTCACTGTAAAGGAAGCTCATCTCTTAACAATTACCTGTCATTCTTTCCCAACACAACCTATCCTCCTGCTTTGTCCCTGCTCACCTCAAGTACTGGTCATGAAACAAGCATGTAGGGGGACTACTAAAAGTAATACACAAGAACAACTTAAAAATTGAAATGTTACATAATATCATGTACTTTCTCTATGTATCAGTACAACACTATGTAGTCTCTGCCTCCTTAATATTTACAGGTAACATTATTAGCACTTTGAACCACAGCAGTTCTTTAGATTTCTAAACCAAAGTCCTTTACTCACAGAGCCACTATTTGTACACAGTGCTGCTCATTACTAAAAGGAACACAGCACAAAAAGAAAGCACTGCTAGTCCGAGAATTCTTCATTTTCAGTACATCCTGCATGTCACCAATACCATTTAAACCAACAGACAACTACATCTTAACTGTAGTTTCCCTTTCAGGTCTCAGTTTCAACCAACAACATTCTAACCTTAAAAAGTCTAAAAAAACCCAAGAACTAGAAATGCTTACCTTGCAACTCTGCCTAGCACATAGTATTTCAAATGCTTGCTGAGTGGAATTTGCTGAATTATAAAGACACAGCACCAGGATCTGGATGCCTCTGGATAATCAGTTCTGTATGCTGACAAAACTAAAGAGGAAATTCTTCTTCCAGAGGCCAGTAAAATTTCCACCAGCTTCCTTGTCTATATATACAAATATTCTAGTCACTGCCCAATCCACCAACTCCATAATTAACCCCACCACTCCCAGGAGTCTCCCCACCTGTCTCACTCTCACTTGTACATCCCACAGCTTTAGAGATACCTCTAAGATCAGCTACAACCCCACCTTCCTGAATCTAGGGACTTCTTGCTTTCCCTCCTGCACACATTCTGTTATACATCTTTATTTCTTCTAGACAGAGATGCCTGTGTTAGATCTCCCTGCTGGAGAAGGCTGCTAATTCTCACCTTCTTGAACATTCATCTCCACAGCCACACGCTTCGGTTAACCTCTCATCGGGGACCACCTGGATTCATAATAGTCTGCTAACAGGTCCCACAACCCCATCTTACTGATCTCTAATCCATCTTCCACAGTGCTGCCAATGTGATCTTTCTAAAATAACAACCTGACACTTATAATCCTAGCACTCTGGGAGGAAGAGGCAGGAAGATTGCAAGTTGGAGCCCAGCCTGGGCAATTTAGAACTTAGTGAGACTCTGTCTCAAAAAATAAAAAGGGCTTGAGATGTAGCTCAGAGCAAAGGTACCAGATTCAACCCCTGATAACACAAAAAAATAAAATAGCAATCTGATCTTGTTATTTACAGTATTGGGGATTAAAGCCAGGGCCTGAGCTACATCCCCAGCCCTTTTTTTATCTTTTACTTTGAGATAAGGTCTCCTTAAGTTGATAAACTGCCCAGTCTAGGCTCCAACTTTTGATCCCCCACCTCATCTTCCCAGAGTACTGGGATTACAGCCCTGTACCACCACACCCAGCTTATCCTTACTCATCGTGGCACTTATCACTTAATCATAACTCCTCATTTTCCTGTCTTTTCCCCTAACCTACAACCTTCATTAAAGGAGCGGCCACATCTGTTTTGCTTATCACTGAGTCACCAGTACCTAACACAGTATCTAGCACATAGTAGGCACTCAATAAATATTTGAGTGACTGGTTAAATAAAAATAGTAGTAGCAATACTGACTGTTAAAACTTATTCAGCACTTACTGTATGCTACGCACTGTTCTAAATATCTTACAGTGTTAATTCATTTAATATTCATAATTCCATATGACTATCTTCATATGCTTAATAACACGTCCAAGGTTATGCAGCCATTAAATGACAGTCAGGAGGGCTGGGGATTTAGTTCAGTGGTTTTGCCTCCTGCTACCCAAGCGTAAAGACCCAAGTTCGATCCCCAGTACCAAAAAGAAAATAAAATAAAATAAATAAATGACAGTCAGGAGCTGACTCCAGACAGTGAATTCTAGAGCTAAGGTTCTTAGCTACACCTCCATGCTTCCTCTCTTTTATGTACGATTCAGCTCAAATATCACCTTCTGCAGGAACCTTCCCATGCCACCCAATCTGAGTTAGATGTTTTTCTTTTGCATCCCATGACATGCCAAACACACCTTCATCATAGCATTTATCACACTACTATGTGACTTGATTTCAATTCATACTGTTCCATGAGTTTCTTGACCACAGGGGCTTTGACTGAGCCTTATTTTTCTATCTTTGGTGCCTATCACACAGTAAATAAACTTTTGCAGATGGATGGGTGAGTAGATGGATGGATGGTGAGAGAGATGGATGGCCCAAGCTGGAACATAAGCATTCATTTTCAATTAATCCAGCAGGTGGCAGAAGAAGACAGTAGCTGAACAGAGATTGGGCTGCCTTACCTTTCACACTGGTCACTTTCTTCATGATGGTTTCCTGACCTTGGCACAAGGACACTGTCACTGTGGCTCCAGGTATACCAAAGCCCCAGATCACTGCTCCAGCAGGTTCCTTCTGCAGCACCATATAATTATCAATGTATGAAGCAAAGCGAAAACCAATACCTAAAAAATTTAACAAACACTTAGGGAAGCAGCATTAGGGAGATTTGTCATCAACTGATCTGGTGAAACAGCAAAGTACAGTCTTTATACAAAAGAATCTGAGTTTACTCAATCCTTCTAGCCTCAAACTAGACCTTATTTCTCCTAGTTAGATAAGCAACATAACAAGAACAGATTCCAACAATATGCCTCATAGGAAAAGATGACCACTAAGGAAAATTCCAACAGCCAGGGGCAACCAATGTACCACCATTGCCTTCTTCCCTCCCCTTCAGAGCTCTTGATCTTCCCTGTTCTCAAACTTGGCCCCGGTACTTGACTTTCTCCCCGACAAATCACCAAAATGCACCTTTCATGTACCCCACAGATGGTGTTTATGTGAAAAATAAACCACTTCCCTCCCAGATTTTCCATTACCACGCCCACTCCTAGTAGCTGGAAATAAAGAGATATGCCTCCTCCAACAAAGCTACTCTAATATTTTCCCCCTCTTATTTCCTTCCCTTCCATCCTACCAATGCTAATTTCCTTCAAAGAATTCCCCTTATTTTAGTTTTTTGATGATCCAATGTACTGCATTCATAAATATCCTTGACAAGTCTTCTTCCTTCACAGGTAAATTCAGATAAAGCAAGACTCAAAAATAAGGTCAATGAAAGACAGGTCAAAAGTCTAGACAAAGATCTTATATCACAATTATATCTGTTTCCCAAGCTAAATTATACAAAAAAAAAAAAAAGGAAGCACACTTGAAACTGCATTTTTTTTATTTTTTTGAAACTGTGCATTCTATTCTAGAGAATCACTAACAAGACTGAATAAGAACTCACTTTAACGAGCTCATTCCTATTTTTAACTTCCAGCCTATACTGAAGTATTTTTTAATAACAAGCATTGATCCAAGTGATGTCAGTGAGCTCCTTATCAACACTTAACAAGAAAAAAATAATAAAACTTATGTCCAGATTTGTCTGAACAAAACAGACCCCAAAAAATCCCTGAAAGAAAATAATTTACAAGGCTAAGTTGGGTTTTTTTTAAGAGTTTTAAGCAAAAATGATGGGCAGGAAAGAGAATTAGAATTAACAAGGCTGACATTTTCCTCCCCGGAAGCTGCAAATGAGGGCCCCTTAGGCCATATTTAACAGGGCAGTATAGCTAATGGGGTCTCCTCCAAAAGGTTGGTGGCCTATTTAGACTGCTCTGTGAATAACAGCCCAGACCCTAAAACTCCTCAGCTCTTTCTCTCCCTTGAACTGGTTCATCATGAAATCTACATGATAATTAAAGATCACCCAGAAGGCCCACCAAGCTGGAGATACACAACTACCATGAGCAAAATACTCTACCAGGAGACCACAACAGCCAGAATTGCATAAGAAGGTTGGCAGCCTGTTGGGGGAAACAGGAGGCACATGTGTGGGATGGGCCCTGTCTTGGGTAGGTGCTTCATATCGAACAAAATAAGTTATAAATAAGAACTCAGTAGGGAGAAGCTGAAAGTGGAGGGATGGGGAGAAGAAAACTGGCTGCTGCTTGTCTATTTGGTACCAGAGATCAAACTTGGGACCTTGTGCTTGCGAGCCAGGTGATGGAACCACTGAGCTAAATCCCTGGCCCTGCCGCTTGCCTATTTGTGTGTTCAGGTTGAAGCCCACAAGCTGGGGAATACCTTTTCAAGCCAGTCTGTGTTCACCAACACATGCTTACTGAGCCTCTATGCATGGCTTTATGCTGGCCTAAAGAATTTTAGAGGTAGATCTTTATAATCATGGTATAATCACATTGATTACTGATCAAGAAGTATGATCATATTCCTGATCAACAGACTAAGACCTAGGCTTTCATGTTCATTAATTACAGCAAATATTTATTGATGTGTGCTACACAGTAGGCACTATTTTAGGCATTGGAGAAATAACAGTGATAGAGAAAAAAACAGAAAAATAACAACAATAGATAAAAAAAATTTACCAGCAGGGTGCTTACATTCTTCTAGAGAGTTTTACTCTGGCAGGTACAATGCTAAAGACACTGCAGACACTAGACTTCGACTGGCCTCAAATCACAAGGTAGTTTATGGGCCGGGGATTTAGCTCAGTGGTGCCACCACCTGCCTCTTAAGCACAAGGTTCCCAGTTCGATCCCGGTACCAAAAATTACACACAAAAAAAGATAGTTTATGACAGGGCTAAAACCAGTCACCTGATTCTAAAATTATTCTAATTTCCACTATGCCGTGGTTAGATAATGATGCTAAATCCATGAAAAATCATATTCCCTGTTAACAAAGCACAAATTCCAACCTGATTAGACAGTGGAACATTACCATGGAATTGAGCAATGGACAAAAGAAGATGAGACTGCAAGACTGCTGGGTAACACCCAAGACACAATTAATATTTGAACTTTTTTTTTAGGTCTTCAATTTCTCCCTTCATTTTGGGGTTGGAGGAGAAATACAATGAGTGCAGTAGGACAGAAACTGTCATTACAAGTGAACCAACAAAACTGGGACAGTGGTCACCTCCAGTGGGGCCTGGCAGATACACTGAGGAGTCCACTGCTGTCCCAACAAAACTCAATGTCACAGTTCTCAAACTGGGTGGTAAGCTGATAGGTCATTTCCTTGTCTCATTGTTACATGTAGTTTTGCACACCTCAAATATTACACGATAAACATGGGCAAAGGGGGAGTGTGGCTTAAAGATGCCAGGATACGCAACTAAGTAAGAAGGAAGGGAAATTTAGAGTATAGAAGAATGAATGAAAAATATAGTCAGAATTAATGAAGGTGATTGAGTGAAATGATCCAAAGAAGGAGACAAAATACTGATATTAAAGTTAATAACCGTTAACAGAAAATCTAATACAACAATGGCCCTATTCTCTTCTTTACCCTCCCCTCACCTCCTATAATGGACCCCAAAAGTCCATGAGTGGGAATGAAAGGAAATGACAAGCACAGTGCTCCTAGTTTGCATTTTTGTCGAATTCTTAAGACACATTTACGTGCTGCTGTTTGTTTGAATCTGGTATTTTGCAGGTGCTTCAGTAGAACAGCAATCATGCTATTCACCCTCCTCAACTTTCATTTCTTAACAGGGATCTTTGAGTTCCTCTCTGAGTGGTTTGAAGAAAAGGGTGTGGGGAGTTCAAACTTATCACTTTACTCTGCATTTACTTCTGGCCTCTCCACTCTCGCAGTGTCCAGCTCAGGGTATTCAGGTGACAGCCTCTGACCTGCACAATAACCACTGTGAGTCAGCCTCTCCCTCCCCAACGCTGCTGCGCATTATTCCCCACCACCAATATCTCCAGGCAGCACCCGAAATCAAAGCTGAGCCTTAAATTATTCTGAGCTAGTGAGGGGGTTGTATTTCTTAGCCCTAATAACCATTTAAAACTAGTAAAATGTAATTCCCGAAAGGAACTTAGCCTGCTGCAAACCCTCCCCGAGGGCACCACTGAGGGGGCAGCTGCGGAAATGTTTTGGATGACTCAGTCACCTGTTTTCAAATATTATCTAACTAGGTTCGCCCCCCTCCCTCCGAGCTCCCCTGAGGCCCTCGGTCGGGCACGTCTGCACCTTCCCACTCAGATCAGCGGAACTCTCCCTCTGCCCCTCAGGTGCCGGGTTAAGGGCGGGTGGAGGTGGGGAAAGCAGGGGCGCCAGGGCTCTGGCCCTGCAGACACGTGACCCAGGCCGGGCCGGAGAAGATCGCTTCCCGACCTTGACAGAGGAATCGAGTCAGGTTCCCAAATCGGACGCGGGACTTCGGAGGCAGCACTGGCTGAGGGGCCGGGGTATGGCAGGGACAATCTGCCTCACCTGCAATTCTGTCCGCCCACAGGATTAAAGGCAGCACCAGCCCAAACACAGTTGCAGGGGCAACCATGCTTCCGGCATCCGTAGCTTGCTACTCCCGATAAGTGCCAGGAGGGGCGGGGCTTTTGCTGGCCTTTGGGCGGGGCCTTTGCGGAAGGCCGGGGCCAGGGACGCCGACCCCGCCCTCTCCCGGAGCTGTCCTAGAAACTTACCGCAGCCACAAAGCGAGGTGCCTTTCTCTCCTTCTCGGCCGCCGTAGTTTTTAAAGAAACGGTTACCCAGCAACGAGAAAAAACAATTCTAACCCTCTGAAAACAGCTGGGGGAGAAAGAAGAGGTAAGGTGGTTTCCCGCACTTCCTCTCCAACTCTGAGACCTCGCCTTTTCTCTTATTCTCTCAGCGTCCCAACACACCCCAAACACCAAGGCAGCCTATTAGTCAAGAGTCTGAAATCCTTGACCTGTCTTCCCCTCCCTCTGTCCATCCTCACACCCCAGCTCAGTTCAGAGCCTCGCCAATTTATTTCACACCCCTAAAATGATTCAGTACCTAAGAAGAAAGAAAGAGAGAGAGGGAGTAAGGGAGAGAACCTCCACAGATTTAGCCTCTTTAAACACTCTTGTCTTCCAACACGCTCGCCAGCCATGGCTTCACCTGTGTTGGGCATCAACACACACTTCATACAAACCCAACGGGCCACTCAGTATTCTTTTCATACTCAGTAGCCCAACCTACTGCTTGAAATCCACCCTTAATCTAGCTCTTGTATCCCAAGACAGTAGAAGCCCTGGTCAAGACCATACCAGAAAATAGAAGAATTCTACAAGTTTGGAGGCTGGGATTTCAAAATCATGACCTTCTCCTTCCCCTCCTCAACCCCATTCCAGAGTACAAAAGTGCTTCAAAACACATAGGTCATGCTTCAGAGGTAGCAACTGAAAAGATTGTGAAACTTATTCAACAAGTTAGAAGAATTTGTAGAACCAGGACTAGTTCCTACTTTTAAATTTCTTTAAACCTTAAACAGGTCTTCTGAGCAACTGATAATGAATTTAATTAAACTAGCTTTTTAACCATTATTCCCACTAGATAATTATGGATAGCAAAAAATACCCTGAGCAGTGATGCCGCTGCCTGCCTCGAAAGCACAACGTCCTGAGTTCAAGTCCCAGTACAAAAAAAAAAAACAAAAACCCCTCAGCTTTTCAGGAAAGGAAAACAGAAAAAAATAGTGTCATAGTGAACACTCTGGTTCTGTAATTTTTAGAAAATTATTTAGCCAGTTGAATGAGTCTGTATTTGTGATATTCTAATGCATAATGAGGAATTCAAAATGCTGTAGAAGAAACGAATAGATTTGGGTTCTGTTGGGGAAAAAAAGGAATTGAAGTCCAGAAAATTTGGGCCTCAGAAATAAGTTGTCATAATTGTGATTATGTGATTAAAATCAGATAAACTTAGACAGTACTCTTTAATGAATCTCTAGGTACCACAGACAGTTCTTCCCAAGGAGATGTCGATTCCATTCTCCAACACATACCTCCAAATTCCACAAGGATTTGGGAATCTTCTTGAAGGGCTCACACGTGAGATTCTGAGGGAGCAACCGGACAATATACCAGCTTTTGCAGCAGCGTATTTTAAGAAACTTCTTGAGAAAAGAGAGAGTAAGTTTTTAAATAAGAAACTAAGTATTTGGTTATGGCAAAACCTAAGACCATGTCCATTCTACAGAAAGCTTGTATGAACCAGGTGGCTTCAAATAACAGTTCATGCTATTTGAAATAATATGTCCCTCTAACAGCTTCTCTTAAATTAGTTTCACAGTACTCAATATTACTATTCTTCTGACCTCCTTCATTGTATTTATGATACAATGTGGATTGGAACTGAAAAAAATCATACAGTATACCCTCCACTTTTCAGCACATTGTTTTGTTGTTGTTGTGTTTGTTTGTTTGTTTTTGTACTGGGGATTGAACTCAGGACCCTGTGCTTGCAAGGCAGGTGTGGTGCCACTGAGCTAAATCCCCAGCCCTCAGCAGATTGTTCTTATGCATCTCCATCAGTTGACTGTCTATTCTTTCTGAGAAGATAATTTGCAGTTTTCTTTAAATTTTTATTCTTCTCATTTGAAAGTATTATAAGTGTTATAAAAATAATTCAACACTCCTTAGACTAAATAAATTGGTATTCACTGGGGTATATGATACTGTTCTTCAATAAAGGCACAGCGACAAACTGCTTTGAAAAGTGAACTGCCAGCTTGGGAAGGTAATTTATATTCTTTATACTTTCAAAGTCCCATCTTGCACAGAGACTAAAATCCATGCTAACAGTAACTCTTTGGTTGGGAGCCAAAGCAAAGTTCCTTCACTTCCATAACTAAAAATTTTCAAATCCAAGGTCTTGAAAGTTTATGACTATCAGTACTGACCCAGTGGTCAAAATGGAATTATTAGTTTCCAGTTTGTTCTAAAAACCTATTCTTGACTGGCACAACCATTTTTGTATAAGCTATTGTTATCATTTCTTTTCATTATGGTATTCCAACAGAGTAGTAAATGTAACCAGAAATATCCACAGGCAAACAGACATTCCATTATAAACCATTTCACAGAGGGAGGAAACCTAACACAAAGCCAGAATTAAAGCAACACCCATACACTCTGTCCAGCTCCACCCCTTTGTCCTGCCCTTGCAAAGCTCAAAATCTCTGCCAGTTTCCTGACTATTACTGCTCTTTTTCAAATCCATTCAGGGTGGATATTTGTTGAACAATATGAAAATGTAAGTTCCACTAAAATCATTTGATAAACAGTATTTAGGAGGAAAAGATTATTAAGATAAATTTCTTGGAAAAAGAGGTGAGTTGTCATCAACATTACCTTAATTTTTGTTATTATAACATTAATTTTACAAATCCACACAGTAAAAAGTCTTTAGTCATTTATTTAATTTTAGAACTCAGAAACATTCCATTACAGGAACATTTGAGTCATTGTTACTGGATCACAGTAATAAAAGCAATTGATGGTGATAATAGCCTCAGAATACTAACTCTCTAATAAACAATGGATAAAACCATTTGAAAAAATTTTAAGCACTACACCACTTCCACACATATCAACCTAAGGTGCATTATCCAACAGTCAGAATTTAGTCTCTCCAAAAAGGCAAAATAATCATAGATTTCTAGCCCAGTCTCCCACAATGCAAGAATTGCATTGCTATCCTCCTTCATAGGTGGTGATTATTCTTATTTTTTATATATGTGACAGGAAACAGTATACAATATTATGATACAAATGATATCAAATCACTAAAGGAAAGTGGACTTCTTAAATTATATTGAGATAAAGATAGTAAAAAATAAAATTGGATCAATTTCTGGTATCATATATTAGAATAAATTCCAAATTGGTTGAGGATTTATGTATTTGGGGGGGGATTTATACATTTTTAAAAAGAAACCATACAACTACTAGAAGAAAATATGGATGAATTTCACTATAACATAAAACAAGAAAAAATTTGCTAGCTAAGTTGCTTAAATTACTTCAAAACTCCAGATGCAATTAGGGAACAGATTGAAAGAATTGACAACATAAAAAAGTAAACTTTTACATGACAAAAAGCATCATAAGGAAAATGAAAACACAAATGACAAGCTGAGAAAAAATATTTGCAATTTCTATCCCTGTGGGTTAATAAAGCTAATAAATTAAGAGCTTGTGAAAATAGTGTGTTACATATACTTATAACAACCCTACAGAAAAAAATGGACAAGAGATATGAACAAATAGTTCAGACAAAAATAAATACAAATGGCCCTTAACATATGAAAATCTACTCAAACTGAGATATAATAACAGAAGTCCAAATCAAAGCTACACTGAGCAACCAACAACCACCCACCACCATATTGGCAAAACGCCAAAAGTTTGCCAACATACTCTGTAGGCAAGGCTGAGGGGAATAAGTACACATATACATTACAGGTGGAGAACCCAAATGGTACGACTTCAAGGAGCACTCAACAGCATCCACCAAAATTATATACATATTTAACCTTTGACACAGCCTTTGTCACAGAAGTCCAATCTCCACACTTTTCCTTGTATCATTATTTGCTGAAACAACCTAAATATCTGTAATAGGGATTTTTGTTTTTGTTTTTGCAATGCTGAGGATAGAACCCAGAGTCTCAGACATCCTCATCAAGCACTGTAACACTGAGCTACAGGCACAAATCCCATAATAGGGAACTGATTTAATAAACTAAGACTACATCCACACAGTGAAATAACATACAGCTGTAAAAAAAAAAATGAAGATCTCTAGATAATGCTAGGCAACGATCTTCAGGAATCAGTGAAAAAAGATGGAAGTAAGTGGGTTTATTATGCTACTATTTATTTAACAAAAGTTGATATGAAAATATAATGGCTTATAGCTTTAAATGTAAGAGTAAATCTTTTAAAATTAATATTTTTCTTTAGAGAAAAGGGAACAGGATAGAGGGAACAGAATAGATTATGTCTTGAATTTGGGTTCATTAATATTTAGCATAGCTATAAAATTAAATTTAAAAATTGTTAACCAGTTCCTAAAATTTAAAAGCAAAAAAAAATTAATTAATATTGAGTAGGTAACATAAAAACACAGAAAGGAATTATTTCAAGTGACTATATAAAATAATTTGACTATACAGCCATGATGGATATATCCTAAAAGTAAAATGAGCTTTAAAAAAACTTAAACTGTTTTCAGTAATGTCATTGTTAAAGACCCAGGGATTTAGCTCAGTGGTGCTGCCACCTGGCTCATAAGCACAAGGTTCTGAGTTCAATCCCCAGTTCCAAAATAAATAAATAAATAAAACAGTGGTACCTTGGTTCACAGACACTTTGGTTTGGAAACAATTTGGTTTGCAAACAGAAGCATCTGGCAGAATTTTGTTTTCATTTGCAAACTCTGCATCAGGTGACAAACATGACCATGGTCATCTTTCCCACACAAACACAAACGTTGCCATCTTTTCTAAAATCGTAGAACAAATTAGATTCATGAACCGAGGCACCACTGCAGTACTATACTAGAGTGCTGTAGCTTGGATCTGGAATCTCCCACAAAGCCTTAAGTGTTAGAGGCTTCGTCCCCAGTTTGTGATGCTATTGGAAGGAGGTAGAGCCTTTAGGAGGTGAAGCCTAGTGGGAGATTTTAGTTCACTGGAGGTGTGCCCTTGAAAGGGATTGCAGCACGCCTGTCTCTTCCTCTCTCCTGCACTCAGCCATGAGGTAAACAGGCCTCCCCACCATATACTTCTGCCGTGTTGTACTGTGTACCCACAGGCCCAAACAAGAGGGCCAGTTGGGTGTGGACTAAAACTTCTAAAATTGTAAGCCAAAATAATCCTTTCCTCTTTTTTAAGTTGATTTACCTCATGTATTTTTTATAGAGCTGATGAACACACAGAGTTATCCTAGAAATTATTCTTTTATATATATTGTAGAATAAAGTGAGTAACTATGCTAGTGTTATTAAGAAAAAGATTTTTGGTGCAGGAAAAGTGATATACAATTATGAAAATAAAAGAGGTTAAGAAAATTCTATAATTCTAAATTTGAATTGAAAAATATCCATATGAACTCATGATGTTTTCTCTTAAAAACTAAAAGAAGTAGTTTATAGTTCCATACATTAACAAGGCCTCAAAACAATGACCAACCCCATATCAGTGGACACCTAAACACTACATTGTCATGTCTGAATACCATTTTCCAGGAACTAGGCCTTCTTGCAGTACTAGCTAATGGCCAGATATATACATGATTCTACAATAAGGCTGACCATCTCATTATACCAGAAAACAAGAATATTCTCAAAAATTACTAGAGTTTTTTGCAAAGGACTAAGGAGTAAGCTGCCACTGGCCAAATTTTACACAATCAGAGCATCAATAAGAATAATAAATACAAGGGCCAGGGATTTAGCTCAGTGGTTCCGCTGCCTGCTGTGCAAGCGCAAGATTCGATCCCCAGTACAAAAAAAAAAAAGAAGAAATACAATGCATTGGAATTTATCCAATTTGTTAAATATTCATAAATTCATAATGCTATAAATAAAATTCATCACTCATTGATCACCTTGAGAGGATTCCAGGTAACCAACAACCTAATCTGAAAACTGATAAATAAAAGGAAAAAATAAAACCTTTAAACTTTCTTTGCTGTAAGAATGTTATTTCAGGGTAACCATATAGTTGATGGGCCAACTATTTTCTTTATTCAGTCCTCCAGAAATAAACAAATAATGATTAAGTTAGAATATTAGCATTATGCAACCAACCCCTAAACAAATTATCTAATGATAATTATAAAATTATAAGAAAGAAAACTACATATTATTAATCTCCTGACAGGACCACACACCACTATCAATCAAGTATTCTTGCCGCCACCAAAAAAAAATCAAAATTGAATCATATCAAACCTATAGGTCTCACTACCAATCTGTAGGAAATTCTATGGCAAAGGATCTTCTTAAAAGCCACCATGGAGATAGAAATATCTAAACTGGAAAATTCCAAAGTAAAAATGACCCAGCTTTATCAACAAATAAATTGCAAGGAAAAGTGAGGGGATTGGGGCTTTCCATTAAAAGCAATTTAAAACACGTAACAACAACTGTGCCTATTTTGGTAGGTCTATTTTGAATCAAAATATCAATAAGTAAAACTACATATATCAGACAATGGGGAGATTTGGACAATTAGTGATATTAAAGAATTATTATTAGTGCAAGGGATTTAACTCGGTGATTCCGCTGCCTGCCTCACAATCGCAAGGTCCCGAGTTCGATCTCCGGTACCAAAAAAAAAAACATTAAAAAAGATACATCATGTAAAGGTACAAATTCCCTATGATAAATGTGGTGATCATTATGTAAATCTAAATTGTACCAATAAAATTTAAAATAAAGGAATTATATTTAGGTGTGATAATGATGTGGTTATATTTTAAAAGAGTGTATCTTAGAAATACATACTGAAATAAATATTTGTAGATAAAATAGTAGGATGCTTGGGATTGGCTTGAAAATAATCAGAAGAAAGGCTGGAAAATAACCAGAATAAAAGGGTAAAAATAAAATAAAATAAATCATGCGTTGACAATTGTTATATCTAGGTACTATAAATATAGGGGTTTAATACTATCTCTCTACTGAGTTAGAAATTTTCCATAATGAAAAGTTAGGGAAATTGTTATGGAAAAAAGCACTCATTTTTACTGGTACATATTTATAAGTGTCTCTACTTAAATATTGACATTTGTTCTTTCCTGTTTTGTTATAAATTCTATTAAAGAAGAAATTATGTTTTCTAGTACTTTTGTTAAGTATCTACAAGGATCACCAATGTCTAATTGTCATCATGTATTAATGATCACTGGTTATTGTCTGGAGTACTTAGCTATGTACAATGTCATTAAGAATTTTGGTTCTATCATTATTTATGCTTAGGGTTTCTCATATAAGAGAAACCATGTGATATTTAAGCTTGTGTGTCTGATTCATTTCACATAATGTTATGGTCTCAAGATGTATCCATTTTCCTACAAATGACTCAAATTCTTCTTTATGGCAGAGTAGTAATCCATTGTGTATAAATGCCACATTTTCTTTATCCACTCATCTGTTGATGGACACATAAGTCAATTTTTACCTGTCAATAAAGAACCTGTGATTTGAAACAAGAAACTCATTTTGCATTACTCCTTTATTTTTATTTTAATGAGCTCAAAATAGTCTGAAATTATTATATTTTTATTATTTAGAAACCAACTTTGATCCAGCAGAACGGGGAGCTAAGATAGATGACCGCTTCCATAACAACCAGGCATTCAAGGTATAGTCCTGTGAATTTATTGGATTTGGCTATTTATTCTATCTATAAAATATTATTAGAATCTCCCTCAAATTGTGAGAATTGTATAAGGTATTACAGATAACTTATTAAAACTTTTTAATTATGCTTTTTCTGGTGAGAAATTCTTTTCTAAAGTATCTGAATCCAGTACAGATACTTAGTTTAAAGATGATCAACAGGAAGGTGCTTAAAAGTTATAGAATCATCACTCTTATTTTTCACATGCTTAGCAAGAGCAGATACTCAACAAATACCATGTTGAATGAATCAATGAATATTTTATTTTTAAAAACCCACTATTTGTAGCTGGGTATGGTCAGACATGCCCATAATTGCAGCCTAGGCTGGGCAACTTACTGACTTAGGGAGACTCTGTCTCAAAATAAAAATAAAAAGGATTAGAGATGTAGCTCAGAGTGAAGGCTCTGGGTTCAATGCCCAGTACTGAAATAAATAATAAATAAATAAATACTATTAGCTCAATTATTATCATTGACATGTTAGAAAAAAGTCAAATTAGAATTAGCAAATGGTAATGGTATATGTCAGGTAAAAGTGCCAAAGACCAAGACCAGACCAGGCCACAACAAGCCTTTATTAGGGGAATAGATCTGCCGGGCTGTCTCTGAACAAAGGAGAGACAAAAGCAACATGGCCGGGGCAGGGAGAGTCTTTTATAGAGACAGGGGTGTGGTTCATAGGGGCTGAGGCGGGTTTGAGTGAGGTAGTGATCAGGGAGTGGAGGAGCCGGTGACATTACTAGATGGTAGGAGGTGAGCGAGTATTAGGTTACTCTCTAGGTGGGACCAGGGGCATGCTGGGAAGAAGGGTTTGTTCTTTGGTGGGAGCAACCATCTTGGCATGACGTCACACAGGGAAGGGGGCAAGGCACCATAGGAAGAGGGCAGCTACTATACGTAATGGCTGCTGAGGTAGTGGAAGACCTATCAGTATACTTTTCTCTATAAAGCTGATCTCCTCAGAGACTGAACCTACCTTTGTCATTAGCAGTATCTTCAAAGATAACCTTTCTCAAACAAGGTTCCTCAAAAAAGAAAGAAAGATCAGCCCTAAATTAAAGGTGCCCATTGCACATAGAGAATCAGTATCTTGCCTTTGCATCTAGTATGATTCCATTTTGTACCATTATAGGAAAAAGCTGTGCCTCACTGAGTGAGAAGTAAGGTGTCCCTTGAGGGGCACGTCCATTTTAGGTGTCAATCATTGGGTAAGAAACTAGAACATCAGGACATGAAAAGGAACTCAGAAGTTTGGCTTCTGACATTGTAAAGAGTGAATACTTTCTTCCTTGGCCTGGTCCTCCTGAAGAATATAAACAGTAGTATGCTAGTGTTTTAACATTGGACTCTCCAGCAAAAACAAACAAAAAACAAACCCTGATTTGTAGTGTTTTTCATAGTCTTAATATTCCCAACTGGCTGATTTCAAGCTATTAAAATAATATCACTGAATATGCAGTTGGGTAAAGACATGCACAATTATCTCTTGAATGCTGGCTTTCACACACTACTGAATAGGGTGGACTTGCTGGTGCCTCAGTGCCATGGATGCATGCTGTCAGGTGGCAAAGCATTATTTGCAAATGGCTATGCATGGAAGATGAATAAATCACATTGTGTAAAGACATTTTCCTTGGCTGTATGAAATTCTCTTTGGTTTTTCTTTTGTTACCTCTGAGCCTTTGCCATTGTGATGGTGATAGGTAACAATTAGTGAAAAATTCCCAAAGTGGAAGATAAATCTGAAAGATCAAGACTGCTTTTCCCCTCAGGAGATTTTCTGTCCGTTGACATTCTTCAAAAATAAGATTTTACTCATTTGTATTTTTTAAATTTTACTCTCTTTTGGTGACAGGAATTGAACCCAGGATCTTGTGCTCACTGGGCATGCTCTGTACACTGAATTATATCCCTAAATCTAAGATTTTATTTTTAATGGAAAGAATGAGTTTTCCTTTATAAGTGGCATGGCTGAAAATGATCTACCTATTAGTTTATTATTAATGTTAACCTAGAAAGCAAAATTATAATTTTAACAATATAGATAATAGACTGATTCATATTTGGAATACAGTTTTAAACAACAATATCAGGGCCAGGGATTTAGCTCAGTGGTTCTAACACCTGCCTCACAAGCGCAAGTACCCAAGTTCAATCCCCAGTACAAAAAAAAACAAAAACCAAAAAAAATAAACAGCAGTATCATTCTTTGTAGAAATGTAAAGAGAGATGTTTGGTACTTTTCTTGCTCAGCTTTATGTTTCTCAGATATTTGTTGGTCCTAGAGGAGAGGGTCAAATAGGCAGTGTTTTCAAAATAACAAAGGCTAAGATCAAACAGCTTAGATAATTAGAAATTGAGTTATTAAGAAGTAGGAAGAATTAAATATGTATTTATCTTTTAACAAGAAAAATACATTGGAAGAAGAAGTAAGTGAAAATGCTCAAGGGAATATGTATTAACAACGATCAAAGATGTAGGAGTTAGTAAAAACGTTGCTTCTCTGTTTTTGGAATGTGTATATATTTTGTTTCTTTTAAAAGCAGACAATTGTCCCCTACTAAAAGTTGATAAGATGTGGTAATGAGTTCTGAAGAAAGTATTTTTTTAAAAAGTACCAGTAATTTCTAAAATAGTAATAAATGCCATCATGTTCCATAGTGTGAAGTTGACTTTTTAATGAAGTTTATAGATTAACAACTAAGGAATTAAGTTTTGCTGTGGAGAGTGATTTATATGTAAAAAGAGAAACCAGCTCTGCCAATTTTGATATAGCTATTGAAGTCTTCTTCCAAAAGAGAGGCAGTACTTATTCAACACCTATGGAAAGAGATTCTCTAACCCATAAAACAGAAATCTAAGGACAAGTAAGTGAATCATCTAAAGCCTTTAGAATTCAAAATAAAAGAAAAACACCTTGAAATTGCTGTTTAACAGAAGGATATAACATTTTCAACATTATTCCTTTGATTTTAACAAAATCTGAATACAAATAAAACATGAGCACGGAGACTCTAGTAAAATAGAAATAAATAAGAACACACCCATATATGCAGGTACAGACAGATGGAACTTCACTTCTGAACTCACAGAATAATTGAGACCTACCTCTCCAGAACATTCCTCAAATCTACTGAAGAACATCAAAACTTGAACCTTTAGGGCTGGGGATGTGACTCAGTGGTGCTGAGTCTGCCTGAAAAGCACAAGGTCCTGAGTTTGACCCCTGGTACCACAAAAAAAGAAAAAAAAAAGAAACTTGAACTTTGTTAATTCCTTTCAATTCTAACTAAAAGCTAGTGTCTTATGGCTAATGGTATTATCTCAGTTGTATAGAATAATGTTCTCAATTTTTATTATTTTCTCCTTATTACTACTATTGTTCAAGACAGGGTCTCATGATGTTTCCAGGCTAGCCCTGACCTCCTCCTAGTCTTAAGTGATCCTCCTGCCTCAGCCCCCTTAGTACCTGGGACTACAGATCCAAGCCGCTATGCACAGCTAGTGTTCTCAAATTTTAATGTACCTACAAATTACTTCCAGGGACCAAGTTAAGATTTAACCTCTGATTTGTAAACTGGGGTAGGGATTGAGACTTTGAACTTCTGTTAAGAACCCAGCTGAAGTCACTGATGCTAATCCCATATAGTCTTCATCAACCAGTCTTCTTCATCAGAACTGCAGAGCACAGAGAACGCTATGAGTGGCAATTCTCTCACTTGTTTTCTGTTTGTTTTTGCTGGAGAGCCCAGTGTTAAAACACTAGCATACTACTGCCTATATTCTTCATAATCCAGACTCAGGAGGACCAGGCCAAGGAAGAAAGTACTCACTCTTTACAATGTCAGAAGCCAAACTTCTGAGTTCCTTTTCATGTCCTAATGTCCTAGTTTCTTACCCAATAATTGACACCTAAAATGGACATGCCCCTCAAGGGACACCTTACTTCTCACTTGGTTAGACACAGCTTTTTCCTATAATGTTTACGTTATTCCAGAATTTTATCAATACAACCAATAAGCCTAACATTGGCATCAGATGCAATGAGATCAAAGAAGACAGAAGGAGTGTCATTTCCTTATGTCTTTCATAGGTGCCCTTACATAGGTTTTCATGAGTTCGAGTTAGAATTTCATTGATTTCCAACTTGAGAATAATTGCTTGCTCAATTGAGGGCATTGGTCATTTTATACCATTTTGTTTGCATTTAAAGGTTTAAAAACTAAATTTGAAGAGATATTAAAGACTGTCATTGTTATAGGGATGTGATGGGAGAAGACTGAACAACCCAAGGTTCATCAATAGGAGATTTAAGTGCATAGATCAAAGTATGTCAGTACATGGGCCAGGGATTTAGCTCAGTGGTTCCGTCACCTGCCTCGAAAGCACAAGGTCCCGAGTACGATCCCTGGTACAAAAAAAAAAAAAAAGTATGTCAGTACAGTGGAATGCAGTGTTGTCATAAAAAAGAATGGGCAGAGATAAATAATAATATAGAAAAAGAAAGACAAAGTACTGTTACATTGAAAAGATAGTTGCACAACACGGTGATCTCATTTTTAAAATAAAAAGGCATTCATATGAATATATTTGTATAAGTAGAAATTTTGGATGATATATATACATACATATGTGTGTGTGTGTCTGTGTGTCTGTGTGTATATACACACCCAATGTATAATAATGGTTTCCTCTTCAGAGCAGGATTTGGGAAGGTGGAGAAAACTTTTTACTGCAAGTGATATTTGATATTTTTTTACATGTGTGTATCATTTTTATAGTTTAAGAAGATATATTAAGAGCTATATATCTGTTTAGTTATATATTTAGGATCTATGCATTTTGCTATCTGTAAGTTATACCTATGCCTTAAAAAAGAAGAAGAAAAAGAATAAGCCGGGCCGGGGATTTAGCTCAGTGGCACCGTGCCTGCCTCTCAAGCACAAGGTCCTGAGTTCAATCCCTGGTACTGCAAAAAAAAAAAAAAAAAGCTATATGCCAAAGTTCAGTCAACCATGTTAAACCTGACATTACTGAAGTAAATGAATTTCTCTTTGGCATTCCACTATTAAATATATGATTTTGATTAGCTAATCATTTAGAAATTAAAACATTAACATTAGTCCATCTTATGTAATAATGATTATTTCAAAACAGCTCATTTATTAATCTATGTAACATTTTTACCATGCTTCAAGGAATCTTGCTTGCTGCCCTCCCATTAAAAAAATTGTTATTGCTCAGAAAATTGTTAAATAGGAACCATTTTGGACAAAAAAAAGAGGTTAACAATAATCTTTTATTGCAGAGACATATTAAAGACTGTCAAAACAAAGTGCCTGCTATTTTGGCATTTGCCATGTGGTACATATACAAAGTGACAATATATTAAAATTCCCCAGGAAGCAACAGATCTCAAGTGGTTGTATCCCTAAATTGATTAAATTTAGACATATATTTTTGGCATCAAAAATACAAGTTGTTCAGAAGTCTTTTACTTTTTCTCCTTTCAATGAAGGATTCTTCTGAGAAGAATAAAGAGGAAGTTGCTGCTCTCAAAATCCAAGCAGCCTTCCGGGGACACATGGCCAGAGAAGAGGTAAAGAAAATGAAATCAGATAAACTTGGAAATGACAAAGAAGAAAAAAATGAGTGAGGACACTGGTTTTACCCCCAGAAAACATGAAGAAATAATCCAAATCTACCAAACTTGTAATTGTCATTTTTTCCTTAGTAAGGGAAATTTGATGTCATAAAATAACATTTGATGCTGTTGTGAAAATCTGTTGAGTGTTTAATAAACATGCCAGGGAAACATACCACTTAAAGATTTCTCTGAAATTATGGGGATTGTTTCTACTTGTCCCAGGTCTATGGATAGATACCTTTGGATTCGACTAGCAAACTGGAGAGGTTATATGGTCTGACCATTATCTCAGGAATATATCCTCTCTATCACATCCCTGAAAAAATGGTTCTTTACCTCCTGTTTCCCTCTAGTGATAAAGATTTTACTGCCTTTCAAAGGTAGTCTACTTAATTTGTATGTATGGATTGGGTGCTGGCAGTTTAACCCAAGGCCCTCAGCACATTAGGCAAGTGTCCTACCACTAAACCACATCCTGAGCCCCTAGTTTTTGAATGTATTAAATTATTAGAAAGATAAAGTAAGTAAAAAGTCTGCCTTCCTTTAAGTTTTACACTTTGATTTTCATTTGTCATGCATGTATTTAATCCTTTATTGAAAATGTATAAAGTACCATTCATGTGCCGGGATTTAGTAGTGAATATTTATACTTTCATTCATGGAGTTTACAGTTCTTACTGTCTTATTCTCAAAAACCAAAATCTTTCTTAGTCACTTTTCTTAGGGCTAAAAACATAATACCAGGCACCCACAACTTAAAGGAGAAGAGGTTACAGTCCATGGTCAGCCTGCTGCAGGGCAGAAATGGCCAATGAGCATAGCAGAAGAAAGCTGCTTATGTCATGGTTGCCAGAAAGCAGAGTAAAACAAAGAGCCAGACCATGGACCCATGATTCAATAACCTTCTAAAAGCCTCACCTATGAGCACATGAGGCTCATTTGAGGGACATACTTGATCTAAAACATAACAAAATGCATGCAAACTTCTGCTCTTCAGGAAGCTAAGGATAAACATTTGTCAACAAGGAAGTAACTAAGATAGTTCCCAAGTCTTTTAAATATATAAATGGTAATACACAAACTCAGAGGCCTTTTATCTTTTATCTGGGTCTCTTGTTCCAAATGAATTTTTGGATTGTTTTCTCAAGATCCAGGAAGTATGCTGCAGGGATTTCAATTGGGATTGCATTGAATCTATATAGAAGTTTTGGAAGTATGGCCATTTTCTCTATGTTGATCCTTCCTACCCATGAGCAGGGATGTCTGTCCATTTTCTGATATCATCTGCAATCTCTCTTTTCAGAGTGCTATAGTTTTCAGAGAAGAGATCTTTGATTTCTTTTGTTAGGTTGATTCCTAGGTATTTCAGTTTTTTGGATGCTATTGTGAAAGGAATTGTTTGCCCTATTTCTCTCTCAGTGAGTCTGTTGTTCCTGTAGAGGAACGCTATTGATTTTTGTTCCACACAGTCTTAAATCTAATATCACACATCCTAAATCCAGCCACCTCTGAAAAGCCTCACCTATGAGCACATGAGGCTTTGGGGGCCATCTAGATGCAAAGTCATAACACCCACTATAATGGTATTGATGTTTATCTGATCTTTTATGTCCATCAGTGTTTGTTTTATGAAATTAGATACATCGTGGTTTCATGAATTGTTCCATTAACCAATACGTAATGTCATTCTTTGTCTCTGTTGATCAGAATTGGCTTAAAGTCAATTTTATCTGAAAATAGGATGGCTACTCCTGCCTGTTTTAGGGTTCCTATTGCGTGGAATATTGTTTTCCATCCTTTGTTTTTTTAGGCTATGAATTTCTTTTTGTTGTAGATGTATTTCTCTTATACATCATACCATTGGATTTTGTTTCTTGATCCATTTTGCTAATCTGTGTCCTATGACCAGTGAATTGATTCTATTCACATTGATAATTATAATTGATAGATACTGACTTATTCCCATCATTCATTTGTATTATTTACTTACTGTTCTTTTGCTTTCTTTCCCTTCTACTTAATTGCTAGCCCTACCTGATACATTCATTTGTTTGGACCTTTGGCATTGTTAGTTCATTGTCTCTTTCTAAGATATCCTAGAGTATTTGGTGGTCATGAATTTCTTTAGGTGTTCTTTATCGTGGAAGTTTTTAATCTCTCCACCAATGTTCAAAGATAATTTTGTAGGATTTATCAATCTGGGTTGGAAGTTATTTTAAGGTTTGAAACACTCCATTCCAAGCTCTCCTTGCCTTTAAGTTTTGTGTTTAGAAATCTACTGTAATTCTGATAGGTTTTTCTTTATAAGTGACTCATTGATTTTCTCTAAAAGCTTTTAAGATTCTGTTCTTGTGTTGGATTTTTGGTATTTCAATTATTACATGACGTACAGTGATGTTTTTTCTGATCAGGGATATTCAAGTTTCTATATGCCTCACTTATTTGTATGTTAAATTCTTTTCATATGTCTGGAAAGTTTTCTATTACATCTATAAACAGGTTTTTTATGACCTTTGTGCTGTCTTTTTTTTTTTTATTAATTCCAGTTACTCTTATATAAGCCTTTTTTTTGTCTTCTAGTAGCTATTGGATCCATTTTTCATGTTCTCTTTTTGTCTTTAAGGAATTGGCCATTAGTTGATCATTATAGCCCTTTTTCCTAGATCTGACTCTGTTCTCACATAGCTCGTTTCTGCTGCCCATGTTTTCAATTTTATTTTTAATCTCTTGGATTTGCATTTGGAACTTTTTTTATGCACTCTCATGTTTTCTGTGCTGGGCACTCATGTTTTGTATCTCTTTAGCGCCACTAGATTTTTATTAGTGTCTTCTCTAGATTCTCTATGATTATATGTTTCTATGATTCTATCAAATTGTTTTGTTACCTTCATTAATAGCCTTTCAGACATTTCTGCTGTGTGGCTTATGACTTCCTCCCCTCTGTGCCCTGTGGATTGGCTTTGGGAGTTTTAGGAGGCATTTTACTGCCTCATTTTCTCATTTCTATTTTTTTGTTTGCTTTCTGTTGTGGAGTTTGCAGTTTCTTTGCCCCAATGCCCAGTTCTTTGAGAATGAACTACACTGTTGTTTATGACCCCCAGGCAAGCCAGATATTGGCAAACAGAGAGAACAATTGACAGCACCAACTATAAAAGTAAAGTCAGCAACAACAATGGTGTCAAATATAAACTGGATATTAATAAACCTTAAGAAGCAACCATTAAGCACTCTTAACCAGAGCAAAGAGGTTTACAGTTTTAGTGTAGAGACTTTGGCAACCCAGATAATGACCTATAGTAAATGAGACCACTAGTTTCTGCTGGATGTAGGCAGTGGTGCAAAAGCTCAAGTAGTCCACTGGACTCAATGTCATCTCCTGCAGATCCACCCCCTCTAAAGTTTACAACCACCAAACCTGGCCTCTCACCACAGAATTACAGGCCCTGTGATCTTCCTGGCCTGAGCTTGAGCTCCTCAGGCAATCCGAAGAGATCTCTGTTTAGCTGTCACCCTTTCTAAGCCTGTCTTCCAAGGCTGTCTCTCAGGCAGTCTCTGTGGTAGGGTAACACTTCAGTCCTGGAGTGAAACGCTTCTCCTCGCTTTTGGTCTCATGCTCAGTCAGGCCAGTCTTTTGGTTGTCACCTCTGCTGCCCTGTCTGAGGAGAGCCAGCTAGAATTTGATAGTTTGGCCACTCTCCTCTCTTGCACAGGGTATACAAGGTGGCCAGTGTTGGGGCCATGGGGCCTCCTCTCCTGCAGGGTGTACAAAACAGCTCATATTGGTGGCTGCAGCAGGGTGTGGCCTCTCTCCTCTCCTGTGGGGCAAACAATCATTCCTTTTTAATAAATATAAATTTATAATAATCTGGAGAGATCTGGTCTCCATTGCACTGTGTTATGGAGCTCAATCAAATAGTGTCTTTATGATTAAATAAATCCAGGATAAGGGCCTCAATCATCACTGTCATTGCACCTCCAAATATATCATGCACTTTTTGTCCTCTTTTTTTTAATGTTATTAGTACTTGTTTGAAAGTACATAAAGTTTACATTCATTTTTGAGAGTAAGTCTATGTACTTAAGCATCTTCTTTTTATTCTTTCCCCTCCCTTCCCACCTCTCTCCCTCCAGATCTAGATCCTTTTTTTCCCACTTTATTACTATTATTATCATTATTTCATGTTTGTGACATGCAATGTTTACATTCATTGTGAGTGTTTGGTACATGTACATGATGCATCCTAAATCTTCTTACACCTGCTTCCCCATCCTTTGTCCCCTCACCCTCAGTTTCTTGGGCCCCTTCCCATTTGCAAAAGATCTATTGGTTCCTTTTATCAGTCTTTTATTTTGCTCTTTATTTGTACTTTGCATTACTCAAATGAAAAATGATACAATAGTTAAGTTCGTGTGTCTAATTTATTTCACTTAACAGTATGTCTTCTAGGTCAGCTTCTCCAGCATTTATTAGTTGATTTTTTGATGACTGCCATTCTTTCTGGTTTAAGATGAAATCTTAGTGTTGTTTAAATTATGCACTTGTTTGCTAAAGCAAACTAAACCATGACTTGCTTATTCTCTGAATAAAATTAACCCAGCGGTTTCTCTCTATACTTCAAGACAGCTTGAGCTTCTTAACATTTGAAAACATTTTAGCAAGTCCCATGTTTTCTTTAAACTCTGGCTATTTCCTTCTTTTACTGAGAGGACAGAGGCTAGGTAATAATTGTCTACATGCCCTTCTCTTGGCTTGAGGATATTTCCAAAAAGTGGATTATAAACATAGGACTTGGAGTTAGTATATTTTTTGTTTTTATTCTTATTTTCTCTCTCTTGTTTATCTGGAATGAACATATAATGATGACCCATTTGTTCAATTTATGATTTTAGCAAACTATTTTCATCTGAAGTGCTTTGTACAAATATAGCTACTGGGATTGACAGTTATAGTAAGTCCCCAATTTATGAACATTAAAATTGTGATCTTTCACAGATAGAAATGGACCTCACATTAGAAACATTTTTTGATGCAAACAAATTGCAGAAGTAGCTCATATATCTGCCAGACATTGTTACAGTTGTGTTGCTGTACACTTACTGTACAGTGCTATAGTGTACAATATTTTTTGTGTGTGTGTTTGGGTTTTATGCCTTACATTGTATATTTGTGTTGAATGTGTGTAAGATTCACTTTTTCAGACTTGTAGCTGGGCTATTCTTTTTTTGTTTTGTTTTGTTTTGTTTTTGGTACCAGGGATCAAACTCGGGTCCTTGAGCTTACACAGCAGGTGGCAAAACCACTGAGCTAAATCCCCAGCCCACTTTTTCAGACTTGTGAAAGAATCCTCTTATGAACAATATTCTCCCAGAACAGAACTCTTTCATAAATTAAGGACTTACTGTACTCATGCCTGTGAGGCTTTCAAAATCAACTGTACATGCACAATTCAACACTTCAGAATGTGAAATTATGTTTGTGAATGAAATATGTTTAGGAACAAGCAGTCTCTGAGTGTAGAGTCAAAAATCAAAGGCTGCTGGTTATGATGTTATTGCAGCTAAAATCTCAAAAGCTGGCACACTCATTACCACACAATTTGATAAAGGATTGTCAACACTTCAAGCCCAGCAGATCACTGTAGTAAGTGTATAAAGCATTTATGTGCACTTCTCCAAGTGGTCAGATGTAACAGGGAAGTGTGAGAATCTAGCATCATTCTACCACTCCTGTCTCAAAAGGCTTCTAACCAAGAATGAGAGCATCTTATTCCACTGAAATTATCAAGAAGTAGAGCCTTATTTGATAAGTCAGGCATTAAACTCAATTTTGGAAGCTATCAGAAAAATTTGTTTTGAACTACTTGAAACAATGCTTGCATCGAGACTTAACAAGCCATTGGTAGCGAGGCGTGATTATTGCAGCACTGTCCCATAATGAGTTTAGAGTTACTTTCTTTTAAATTGCTTGTGTGGTGTAGTGTATCAGTCAGTATTCACTAGAGAAACAGATATAACACAAGATACACAAATATATATATAAATTTACAAGATTAGCTTACAATGGCCATCCAGAGTGGGATGAGGAAGAGTCCAGAGGGTCTGTCTGCACCCTGGAGACTGAAGGATTTAGTTGAAGGTCTTGAGCTCACTGCAGTGTCCCATGTGAGTCCTTATCAGGAGGCTGATGGTTCTGCCCTGGAAGGCTGAAGAGTCTATGCCAGAAGGCTGAAGGATCTGTGCCAGAAGCCTAGCAGTCTGCACTGGAAGCCAGGAAATGACGTCCAAGGTGAAGGTGAAGACTGGAGCCTCTCCGAAGAAACAGAAGCTGATCCATCCTTCCTCATTTCCCCTTTATAACCATCCAGGCAATGAGCCACCCTAGGGTGTGGAATTCCTGAGCCAATTTAGTTAAGCTTCTCTTAAGCAAACTTCTCAAGTTGACACAATCAATCAACAATTACATGTGGCAAATGTTGTAATGTGCTGCTCAGATCTGCCCCGTCTTCACTTTTTCAAGACTAAATACTGCTTCCTTTCTGGAAATTCCCCCTTGGCATTAGGGAGCTACTGCACTCTATGTTTCACCCTCAGAGGGCAGCCCCTCTCTAGTCAGTGCTATGGTACGAGGACTTGACCTCTTGCCTCAAACTGAGACACTTTTGCAGGTCCAGTCCAGCCCTCAGACATGGGACTTCCTAACCTCTGTTGAGTTTTATCACAGTTCAACTTCATCTTCTATCCAGTCCTGCTTCCATACCATCCTTACAGATGTTTCTGAGTACACTCTCCAGAAAATCATCTATATTCACTCTGTCTCAGAAACCATCCCCAGGAAGCCTGACTTATAACAGTTTAAACTGCAAATCTCTAACATACTAGCACATTTAAAACTCATCTTCTTCCTAACATGATCTGTATGAGAACTAAGTGAGGGGTATACTGGCTTGTCAGGGACTAATGTATAACAGAAATGTATATGTTCTCTAAATGAATTATAATTACTAAAGTTCCAAATAGTAATGCTATACACTGAAATGTGTTCCTCCTAAAACTATGTTGAAGCCCTAATGGTGTGATTGTATTTGGAGGTGGAGCCTTTGGGAGATAATTGGGTATAGATGAGGCCATGAGGTCCAGGCCTTCATTAGTGGCATTAGTAGTAGTAGTAGTAATAGTAGTAGTAGTAGTAGTAGTAATATTTTGGGGCTTTTTTGAGATAGTGCTTCACTATGTAGCCCAAGCTAGCCTCAAACTCATGACCATCCTCCTGCCTCAGCTTCCCAAGTGCTGGGATCACAGGTGTGCACCACCACACCCCTCATTAGTGGCCTTATATGAGTACATACCACAAATCCAATCTCTCTCTCTCTGTCTCTGTCTCTGTCTCTTTCTCTCTCTCCTTCCCACTCCCCCACATGCACTGAGGAAATGCCAAGTGTACCAAGTGAGCACACTATGAGAAAGTGGCCATCTACAAGCCAGAAAATGAACCCTCACCAGAATCCAACCAAAATGGCACCCAGGTTCTTAGACTCCCAGCCTCTAGAACTATGAGGAGAAAAAATTCTGTCATCCAAGCCCTCCACCCAGTCTGTGGTATTTTGTTATACCAGTCCAAAGAGACCAAGACAAGTAATAATTCTTGAGTGCCTCATATGTGCAAAACTTAATGCCATGCCAGAGTTTGCCATGTTTTCTCACCATTGATATAGTTATTTTATTGTAATGATCCTATAGCATATATACCTGAATCAGGAAGTGGTGAGAAAATGAGAATGTAAGAGCTTATGTGAGGTCTCAGGGTTATTAGATACTAAAATGGGAGAACAGAGGCAATGTTCCCTTAGCTACTACTTTGAGATTAGACCTTTCTTGGGATGACCAAGTGATCCAGCATCACTTCCACCTCTGACCTTTCTACTGGTATTTGGGTTTTCTTTTTGGTTTCTAACTTTCACCAACACAGAACAAGAGTTGGGACAACTTTGAAGATAGATCCAGATTGGCTTAAGCCCTCACAAGAAATACAGCCATTATGGCCACCCAATTTTGGACTTTCTGCCTCCAGAACTGTGGGCTACATAAATCTCTTTTTTTTTGTACTCTCCATTGTTCTGTTGTAGCACCAGAAAATGGACTAAGATAGGAGGCCAAAAGATCATTCAGAGGCTCTCTCTAAATCATTAAGTTTCCCAGGCTGAGCTTGAACTTGTGATCTTCCTGCCTCAGCCTCCCAGGGCCCTGGGATTACAGGCCTGCACCATGTGCTTCTGCATAGTGTTTATGTCACCCCTTATTATCTATAGGTTTCAAATATATTTCAACAAAAAACATAAGAATTCCTGCAAATCAGTAAGAAAAAAATTAGAAAATTGGACCAAAAAATGAGCAGAAGAGAAAACCCAAGTCCAATAAACACATGAAAAAATGATTTTCAGCCTCTTTGGTAAAGGAAATAAAAATTCAATGATAATGAGATACAACTTCTTATTCACAGACTGACAAAATTTAAAACCTGCCAATAACTTGTGGATCGTGCAGAACAACTGTAACTTACCTTTTCTGCTTGTAAGAAAGTAAATTGGGGGGCCAGGGATTTAGCTCAGTGTTTTCACCGCCTGCTGCACAAGCGCAAGAACCGGAGTCCAATCCCTGGTACCAAAAAAAAAAAAACAAGAAAGAAAAGAAAGTAAATTGGCAGAGTAGCTAATAAATTTACTAAGTATACCTTTGGGGGTTTACGAGGGCCAATATACATGGCCCTGTTTTCCTAACTCAAATTCTAAACCAGCTGAGGGCAACTAAGTTAGGGAAATAGTGGTCAAAAGACAATGTTTAAAACCAGAATATTGAGATGGTACTATGGTTGAATTTGACCAGTAATTAGTATAGCCCAGATAAACATAGTGAGATGATCTTATCTACAAGGATACAACTTAGCTATCACTTAGATTTTATGTCTCCTCGTTTTGAGGAGAAAATAAAAATGGCTTTGTTTGTAAGAAGGTAGAAATAGAGCCAAACATGGTGGCACACCTGTAATCCCAGCTCTCAGGAGGCTGAGCCAAGAGGATTACCATAAATTCAAGGCTAGCCTGGGCCAAATAGTGATAGGTCTCCCACTACCTCAGCAATTATGTATAGTAGCTGCCCTCTTCCTATCGTGCCTTGCCCCCTCCCCTGTGTGACGTCATGCCAAGATGGTTACTCCCACCAAAGAACAAACCCTTCTTCCCAGCATGCCCCTGTTCCCACCTAGAGAGTAACCTAATACTCACTCACCTCCTACCACTTAGTGACGTCCATTCCCTAGTCACTACCTCACTTAACCCCACCTCAGCCCCTACAAACCCCACCCCAGTCTCTATAAAAGACTCTCCCTGCCCCGGCCATATGGCTTTTGTCTCTCCTTTGTTCAGAGACAGCCTGGCAGATCTGTTCCCCTAATAAAGGCTTGTTGTGGCCTGGTCTGGTCTTGGTTTTTGGCCTTTGACCTGACACATAGTAAGTTCAGGGTGGGCTTTGAGCTCTACAAACCACATTTCTTCTATGCCAACCAAATCCCTTTGAGGCTCTGACAATAGGGGGCCTTAGAAGAGAATTCAAGGACAGAGACGGCTATACGCTCCTTTCTTTCTTTTTCCTGTTAGCTGCTTATGCTGTCAGTGTCACCCAACATTGCTTTTTCCTCATCCCAGAGCAGCAGTGCCAAGTAGCAGTTGAATCCAGTTTCTAACACTCTCAGCAGCCCCATGAGGCTCTATCCAAGACTCTAGCTTCCATGAGTGTTCATCCTCAAGATCAGCTCCTTGGGGCCCTTTTCCTACACAAGTTTTAGTAATTCCAGCTTCTTCACTTTGTCCCTTCAGACTTGGGAGTGGAAGCTGCTTCCTGCTAGTTCTGTCTCCAGAATAACTAAGGTTTCTTTTAGCTCTTTCAGTCACCATTTTAACAATTCTTTATACTCAATAATTCTTTTTTTTTTTTTTTTTTTGGTACTGGGTATCGAACTCAGGTCCTTGCACTTGCCCAGCAGGTGGCGAAACCACTGAGCTAAATCCCCGGCCCTCAATTAATAATCCTTTACATTAAGTTCTATGAAAATAAGTATGATGGTTTCTGAGTCCTATTAGACTGTGATGGATTCAAATGAGAATCAAAATATCAGATGCTTTACTTTGAAACTTCTAGATTAACGTGGAAAATTGAACAATGCATCAAATTCTGTGTCCTCCAGAAACACCATTAAAAAGCACCCAGTGGATTTGAAAAAACAAACATGGTTAGGGCAACAGGAAGTGAGATGATGTCAACACATTTTAGAAGCCAGAAAACAGATCTATCTAGCAGAACAGGGAGAGCCAAATCCCAAATTGACAGTGAGTAAGACTGAGAATCAACACAATTTACACCACAAAACTCAGAAAAAGCACAGGTTTAACAAGACCTGGTGCCACCACAACTAGAGGTAAAAGAGGAGAAGGCATAAAAATAACAGTAAATGCTGTTAGTGAGGCAGTTAGGCCTCCAGATTCTTTTCCTCAGTCCATGACATTCCCTCACCCTATCAGAAATCTGTATGTACCCATATGGTGGTGTGTGCCTGTAATCCCAGTACTCAGATGGCTGAGGCAGAAATGTAGTAAGACCTTGTCTCAAAATAAGCAAAAAAAAATTGCTGCAGATGTATTTGGGAGCTCCCTGGGTTCAATCCTCAGTACTGCAGGTGAGGAAGAAAAGGAGGAAGAGGGGGAAGAAGAGAAGGAAAAGGAGAAGGAGGAAAAGGAGAAGGGGACAAAGATGAAATGCAGAGGGTTATAGTCAAGAAAGGAGTTGAATACAATAGTCTCTACTGGGTGATAGCAGGCCCCTGTGAGGACAGAAATACTATGCCCAAACAAGAGTATGAAGTGACCAAGTACATAATGAATCACGAGTACAGAGACTTCCAACCCTCTTTCCCATTCAAGCCCAGTGCACTGATAGAAATAACCTAACCTTTCAGATGAGAGATTAGAAGGTCCTTCCCTGAAAGTCAGATAACTGACAAATATCCCTTCAAGGCACTTGGAAACTCAGAGTCAAGAGACTCCTCATAAAATCAAGACCATAATCCAGTCAGCTTTCTGGTTTCCCTGACCAGAGTAAAATCACTCTTGATCAGGCAAGGGTTATGAGATATTTGGGAAAGTCTCCTACACAGAAATAGAGGTGTTTAGGGATTTTGTTTTGTTTTTTCTTGTTTTTGGCATTGTTGTTTATAGTCCAGAGATCTTGAAAAACAAAACCAAACAAAACACCTATTTTGCCATGGACTCAGGGAATGGGTTGCAGCAGCTGAGGTTTTTTCCCACTGGTTCTCTCAGTATGCTGGGGCCTAGGGAGTGGCAGGCTGGTGCTGCAGTTGCACCCTGGTACCTTTCTCTTTGGCTTCCTTGTTTTTCTGATCATGTTCCTCCATGCCATTCAGGAAGCTGTCTCAGCTCCTGGAGTGCTTGATATATGCATATACACACATCAGTTCTGTTGACAAGAATCTTCCCCTCAATTTGCTTATTTACAACACCAACAGCATGCTGGGTAACTTTTTAGACTTCCAGGTTTGCCATGGTAACATTTCTGGGGTGCTCCTTTCTGAACACTACCCATTCCTGTGGAGGCTACATCCCTTTCCTTATAGAATCACATGTGTGTGGCCAAAGGAACAACTCTATGTTTTCTAAAGTGCCAAGAAAACATATATTGGTGCCTCTCATCTTTCCTTTTGTGTTCAACTTTTGGCTGAATTACTGGGAGATGGTGGTTCAGACCATAAAGCAACACAAATTTTTAATTAAATTAACTTTATGACTCAGACTATGCAGGGAAAAGAAAATTCAACAAAATTATTGTGTATATTATCATCAGAAACAGGAGATACAGTATTATGTTCAATTTTTTGTAAGAAACATTCTGAAAATGTTTAAAACAAAACTCTTACAAATATAAAACTTGCCAAAGGAGTTTCAAAACTCAATAGAGTTTGGGGTTTCCTCACACAATTAATTAAACATGTAATACCATATGGCCCAGCAATTCTGATTCTAGGTGTATCTCAACAGGACTGAAAACATATTTACAGAAAAAATTGCAAATGAACACTGATAATAGTAGCATTATTTTTTTCAGTACCAGGGATCAAACTCAAGACCTTGCGTTTGCAAGACAGGAGGACCACCACTGAGCTAAATCATCGGCCCAATAGTAGCATTATTTACAATAATCAAAAAGTAGAAACAAAAAAAATGTTCATTAATTCATCAAAGAATAAACAAAATGTGGAATAGCCCCACAATGGAATATTATTCAACTATAAAAAGGAATAAAGTATTATTACATGCTAGAACATAGATGATCTTAGATACATCCATTTAAATGAAAGAAGCCAGATACAGAAGGCCACATATAGCATGATTTCATTTATATGAAATGTCCAGAACAGGCAAATCAATAGAAACAGAAAATAGGTTAGTGGCTGTCAAGGAACAGAGGCAAGGGGAAATTTGGACTAACTGCTAATAGATACAGATTTGTTTCCAGGGTGATGGTATTTGGTATTGGTGGTACTGTTGCACAACACAGTAAGAGTACTAAAAACTACTCGTAAATTTTATGATATGTGAAGCATATCTCAATTTTAAAATATTATTTAAATAAAACAGACAGAAATTCTAGTTCTATATCTAAACCATAACATTCCACTTCTGGCCCCCAAAAGACCATCGCAATGTCATTATACACATGTATTTAGGGCCAGGGATTTACCTCAGTGGTTTCGTCGCCTGCTACACAAGCGCAAGGACCCAAGTTCGATCCCTGGTACCAAAAAAAAAAAACCAAAAAACAAATGTATTTAGCCCATCACTAAGTCTCTCCAAAGTCTTAACAGTTCCAGTATTTCTGAAAAATCCAAGTCTGAAGTCTCCTCTGAGTCTCCAGGCAAATTCTTAGCTGTGAGCCCCTGTAAAATCAAAAAAAAAGTTAAACATTTCTAACATATAATGGCACAGTATAAACATTTCTACTCCACCAGGGAGGAATAGGGGATAAAAGGGAATGGGATCAAAACAAGACAAAAACACAGCAGTGCAAACATTAAATTTTGTAGCTCCATGTCCAACATGCAGGGCAAGTTGTGACAAGATGTTACCTCCAAAGGCCTCAGGTAACTCCTCCTCTATGGCATTACTGGCTTCAGGCCTCAGGGTTTCCCTCTTGGCATGCCCATGGTCATTGTTTACAGTCTTCCTCAGCAGATGTGGTTCCACATTCCTGATGTCTCCAACTT